>NC_084760.1:118373892-118706392 GCF_028858725.1 Colius striatus
ATATCAAACTCAGTATGTTAAATATAGGCATCCACAATTGAAAAATGTTGCTGTTTATCAGTCACATTTTGACTTCATTGTACTCCTTTATATTGGACATTGCTCTGGCGAGAAATTACTTCAAAACATATTTGAAAGTAGGATGAGTTGCTTCAAATTCAGGCAAAGTGATACATTGTCCTGCTCCTTTGACCATTAAGCTACTACCTTCAAAGTAGAAATTAAGTTTATATTTTTATGTGTTATTTAAATATTTTATAAGGAATATGTATCTTCTGGGATCAAAAATTCAGAGTCAAAATACCAGCATTTTACAAGTTGGTGAAAAAAATTAAGGTCAGATCCTGCAAGGTGCTAATGATGGTGATGCACTTGAAGTGGACTGTGTGTCAAATAAACCCCACTCCCCCTGTCCTCCCTCCCAAAAAAACCCACCAAAATACCCCTCCAACAAAAATGGTTGTACCTAGTGATAACTAATGTGTCATTCCACTTCTTTGATGTGGTTCTGTAATGTGTACAACTGGAGCTCAGAATATATACTGAGCTAGGAGAAACTTGTAGGAAAAAAATATTTCTGCCTTTAAGAGGCACATGTATGAGTGGGGAAAAAAAAAAGTTGTGACAATAAACAAATAAACTTTCATTTTTATACAAATTTAAATTTTAGATACAGCCACAGTGCAGAAGTTCAGGTTCGTCTGCAATTCCTGACATGTGTGTTTTCAACTCTAGGGTCGCCAGATCATTTCAGTAAGTATTTCAGGTACCTTATCAGAGAGGCACATGTTAGAGTTTTAAATAATCTCTGATAATGTTTCAAAAGAAGGATGAAAGTGCAGAACCAACAGAGTTTGGATTTTATTGTAGTTCTGTGAAAACACATTCTTTTATTCCCTGCACTTAAGTTTTTCTAAATATGATGATTGTAGTAATGATTGAAATGGAGACAATATCTTCTGTATTTCTGGGGTTTTGTTCACATCCATGATGTTCCCAGAGAACTTTTACTGGAGTGTCCTGAAAGGAAGTTGTGACACCAGAAAGGAACAATTCTTTTCATTTGAATATTGTCAGAAATTGGTTTACACCTTTGTGAACGCAGTATTCTGTCTGATAGTTGATCCATAGAGATGCTGAATGTTTTTCATTCTAAAAGGTTAAAAATAAAAATCTTTCAATGTGGCTGATGGAATTCAGAGTTGAACAAAGTTTTCTGTGTTTTTAGTAACCCTTAGTGACTTTCCCTTCCGGTTTGGCTGCTCGCTCCTTAAGCACTTGTCAACTAATAGCCTTCAGTGTTGTCTCAGCATCAGCTCTGTACAGACTTTCAACTGATTTTATTAGGAGGTCATTTATTAAAACCATTGAAAGGAGGAGTCATTTGGGTAGTCTCATTACAGGTAGTGAAAGTTGACAAGGCAAGTTGACAAGGCATGGCTTGTCCATCTGGTCATTGAAATGAAGTACAGGAAGGAATATCTGTAGCAAAGGGAAAAAAATGCTGTACCACTGTACTTGCAGTTGTTGACAAGATAGACATAATTATTTTTAAAGAAATTTGTTAGGATTACAAATGTTTATATGCCAACTGAAAAACCTACAGTTTTCTTGAAAGGAATAAGAATAAAATAGTTCCAGAGATACTATTTTCAGCTTCAATACCAGCTCAAGGCTGGGCTCCAGGCTGTGCCCAATAGCTACTTAACGAACTAGAAACAACCTGCTTTTTGGTACGAGATCTCAGCTCAGCCCATGGTACTCATTGGTTTAGTAACAGTGACCAAAAACTGTAGCTGGTTGCCAACTCTAAAAGGGGAAAAGTGTACGATTGCTAGTTGGGTGGTGGTGCATTTTTCTTCTGTTCTTTCCAAACATTACTTGTCCTGACAACAGCTATTCTGATTTTTCTCTGTGTGTTCTTGGGTTTTGTAGACTATATATTTAATGTTAGACAGGAGTAGTTCAAAATATTTCCCTGATTTTAGGGTTGAGTTTAGAACAAGTGGACATACTGTGGCACTGCTTAGTAGAAGATTCTGAATGTTATGATGATGCACTACACTGGTTTTTAAATCAAGTACGAAGTAAAGATCAGCATGCTATGGGTATGGAGACGTACAAGCATCTTTTTTTGGAAAAGGTATGTAGAGAGTTGATTGCAACCGTATTAATTCTAATAAAAGTCTTTCTTTCTATATCAGCACTATTGCTTTTATGAAAAATATGTCTTCAGTAGTCTGGGAGGGTCTTCCTTGTCATGCAGTGATTTTTCTCTGCTTGGAGGGAAGAGGGGAACAGTTTGGCATGAATTCTTTTCACACTAGTTACTCGAGTGTTTCCTTGCAAAATAGTCTGTATATTGTATCTGAAGATATGTAGCACTTCAGTTTGGAAAAAAAAACACCCAAAACTATACTTCCCTTTATGATAGATGCCTACTTAACTGGAAAAATGACTTTTCTTCTTAGGAGGGGTGTATAAATCTCATACATACATCCACATGAAACAGGAACGTGCAGCAGCAGAGCATTTTGTAAGGGATGCCATCCATTTCAATAGATGACATTACAAAATGAGTAGATTGTGCAATAATTAATGAAGTCTCGCTCTTTTTCAAGATTTTTCAAGATCTAGTTTTGTAGAGTGTGAGTTGTTAAACAGATAGTCATGTGTACTAACAAAGTGTCTTGTCGCTGAGAAGTTAAACAATTAAAGAGGTTTTTTTAAGGCAGGTATAGTTGGTTTTTTTGTGTTGTATATAAAATTCAGAGAGTGTGGTTGTTTGCACAAATGAATTTTAATTGCTCTCCTACATTCCAGTGTGATTGGTAGTAATAATGTCATTTTTTCTGTGCAGATGAAATAAATACCCTGTAATTGTTACCCATTCCATCACTGAGATTTTTTTTCCATACTAAAGTGCATTCATTTTGTTTAGATGCCACAACTAAAACCTGAAACTATTAGCATGACTGGCCTAAACCTCTTCCAGCATTTGTGTAATCTGGCTCGATTGGCTACTAGTGCGTACGATGGTGGCTCAAACTCAGAGGTAAGCCTGCATTCTGGGTTCATGTTTCAGTTCTTTCTGAGGGAAGTGGAAAGTTGAACTTACCTGCAGCAGCATATCTCTTGAGAACTTAATGGATTGACTATTGTTTGCTGCTTTGATATAGTAATGTCACAGCCTGTAGTGGTGAGGTTAGCACAGATTTCTACCTTGAGGAGAGCCCTGGGACTCAGGGCTCGGAGGTTCCAAGTCTGGGACAGTGCAACGGAACTAAAAGAGGCCGATGATCCTGACCTTCCCTCATGACTTTGAGCATGTGTGGCTTTTACTTCTAGAGGTAGAGATAGGAAACCACAAAGGAAGTGATACCTGTTGCTTTCCTCTCTACAGTTTAGCATATTCTGTGTGTAACTGAAGTGTATTTGCTGTTGTGTTCAAAGAATGAGTTTGTTACATTTATTTTCCTAAATCAAAAGATTCAGATGGCATTCTGTTAGGCATATTTCATTCTAACTAGAAATCTGTTGCAAAATGTATCTCGGTGTATGCACAATGTGCTTTAGAAATACTTCATCTGGAGGGGTTTTTATACAGAGAAACTATCTCAGAAATAATATATAGGAGATTTTTCTCTGAATTTATTTGGGGCAATTTTTTACTAAAAGTTCTGTTCTTGCAACAAATACCAGTTACAGTTGTGGTTTTAAGGCTTTATTTAAAAGTATCCCTGTTTGTAAAAAATGAATGTTCACCCTGTTGAATTTTAACCAGTTCTCCTCATACTTCAGACTGTGAAACCATTTCTGTGAAGCTCAGAGTTTGATAGTATTTGATGAACGCATCTGTGAGAGCTTGAGCAGAGGAAAACCAGAGATATTTTTAGTAATTGCAGCAAGAGGCAAATAAAATGTGTCAGGTCAGAAAAGCATCACTCTCAGTAAAATAATCAGGCAATGTTTTGTTTGTGTGTTTGTTTTGGTGTTGTCAAAACAGTTGTGTGGCATGGACCAGTTCTGGGGTATTGCTTTAAGAGCACAGTCTGGTGATGTGAGTCGAGCAGCTATCCAGTATATCAACTCTTACTATATCAACGGTATGAATTCTAATTTCAATACTTTGCTTTCTCTCTAAAATGTTGTAAAGATTGTCTAGCATGATCCTCTCTTTATTCTTAGCATTAAAATTCATACTGCCAAACTTGTGCTTGCATAATTTTTGTTTAACTGGTACTACAGGTAAAACTGGTCTAGAGAAAGAACAGGAATTTATTAGCAAGTGCATGGAAAGCCTGATGATAGCCTCCAGTAACCTTGAGCAAGACTCTCATTCAAGCCTGACCATCATTGAAAGAGGACTCTTAATGCTGAAGACACACCTGGAGGCTTTTAGGAGAAGGTGAATAGCTCCATTGATATATTTGGATGCAGGGTTTATTTCCATTCCTTATATTATAATGCTGAATGAGTTATGAAACGTTAATCTAAGTAACAGTTTCTTTGTTTTTCTTTGTGTAAAGTAAAGACAGCAGTAGATAATTTTGAAAAGTAATACATAAGGTTTAAACAGTTGGAGTTGACCCTTTTCCTTATATAAAGATATATAGATGTGATTCATGTTTCCTCATACCTCACTAAAGAAAATTTTCAAAGTTATATTAGTTTTGTTTGAAAAATAGTGAGAATATCATGAATCTCCCCTGATTTTGAACAAAAAACAGTGAACAAATGTGCAAGTTTTGTCTTTGCCCTCATTGTTTATTGAATATTTGTGCTAAATAGGTTTTGATTCAAATACTTCTTTGATGTTTTTACCTGCTTCTTAAGGTTTGCATATCATCTGAGACAGTGGCAGATTGAAGGCACTGGTATCAGCAGCCACTTGAAAGCTCTGAGTGACAAACAGTCACTGCCACTAAGAATTGTATGTCAGCCAGCCGGGCTTCCTGACAAGGTAAGTTAAAAGCCTTTTTAAAAGTACATCTTACATTGTTCATTTCCACTAAGTCCATTGAAAAATAACCTGTGTTTTATTTCAGATGACTATAGAAATGTACCCTAGTGACCAGGTGGCTGATCTACGGGCAGAAGTCACCCATTGGTACGAAAATTTGCAGAAGGAGCAGATAAATCAACAAGCACAACTTCAGGAGTTTGGCCAAAGCAGCCGCAAAGGGGATTTCCCTGGTAAGCTGTAGCACTCATAACTGCGTTTTTCACCCTTATGAGGGATCATCCATTTGGAGCTTAGAAGATTCTGGGGTTTTTTCCTTCCCCAGATATCCTCAATATGCAAGCATTGGGATTTATTTCCTTCTATAGCTGTAGTTATAGTTAGCATCACCCTCACTCTTAATTAATACTGTAAAATAGCAGTGAAAATGTGAGTTTTCCAGAGGTCTTCAGATCTAACCACAGTCCAAGTCCCAACAGACTTTCCCCCACATCATTTTTCTTCTCATTATTGTTTAAATT
This sequence comes from Colius striatus, assembly GCF_028858725.1. Taxonomy (NCBI): domain Eukaryota; kingdom Metazoa; phylum Chordata; class Aves; order Coliiformes; family Coliidae; genus Colius; species Colius striatus. The sequence goes on from NC_084760.1 coordinate 118,379,377, forward strand.
CATACATTAATTTCTGTAATTTGGAGGTTTTGTTGTATAGAACTTTAAGCTACATTTTGTAGATAGATTCAGAATTTGAAGTCCTAATTCAGACTCATAATTTATGCCCTCCATCAGGGTATTCCAGTCAGCTGTAAGGTTTTTTGTGCCCCTGCAACTGCTTTTTAATTTATGGTCATCTTGTAGTGAAAATGATGCTTCATCATATTTTGAGGCTCTTGTTTTGGAATGTCACCTTGCTCCTGAGGTGGTCATCACTCGCTTACAGTGTGATGAAAATGCATCCTGGTGTTGCCTTTCTTTACTTGTTTTTGGGTGAATGAAAATTTCTGCCTTATCCTTTGGGAGGAGAACAGTTTCTAAAACTTCCTGATGCTATATATTGTAGCATTCTTATCAGTTACTGCTGCTCAAAATGTTATTGCTTTCTGAATTATCTTGTATTTGCTTTCTTTCTTTCTTATTTCACACGTTCTGTTATCCTTCTCTGGCACAGCATAATTGAGTACAGAATGTGGAGGGCATGTTTTAATCTGTTTGTGAATGCTTTTCACTACAAGATTGAAGGAACTGTTATTGGAAAGGTTATTTCTGAATACATGGAAGTAAATCTAGTTTAACATAATAGCCAGTTCTAAGGAAATTGCATTGGTTTTGCCTCAGTTGCTACTGAAGAATATACTATTAAAAATATGTCTTAGCACTTTGTTAGGAAATGAAACTATGATTCCAGAAATGTACTGAAATATGTTTTTATCCTAGGTGGCCTCATGGGACCTGTGAGAATGATTTCATCTGGGCATGAACTGACAACTGACTATGATGAAAAAACACTTCATGAGTTGGGTTTTAAGGATATGCAGGTATTACCAGCATATAGATAGCAGTCACTGAAAAGGATTCCCTGATATGTCCCTTTAGTCTTTGCCAACCACAGCATGAATGCCTTCAGTGAAAGCAAAACCAAGCTTTGTTTATGGCAGCTGCTCAAAATGCTGCTCAGTAAAGATTTAACAACAAAGACATTGATCTGTCTTTATGTTCTTAATTCTGATCCTGTTGAAAACAATCCATGGTTTATCATATGCATTTTGAAAATTGTCTCTCCCCTCCTTTTTGTTTCTCTCTCTTTATAGATGGTGTTTGTCTCCCTGGGTGCACCGAGGAGGGAACGGAAAGGTGAAGGCGTTCAGCTTCCAGCATCTTGCCTACCTCCTCCTCAGAAAGACAACATTCCAATGCTTTTACTCCTGCAAGAACCTCATCTAACCACCCTTTTTGATTTGTTAGAGATGCTTGCCTCTTTTAAGCCTCCATCTGGAGAAGTGGCTATGGAAGACAGTGAGGTAATTTAAGGCTGTTTTATTAGAATAAGTCTTATTTAATTGGATCTTTCCTGTGTAGCCCACTTCTTGTGTTCTCTGTCCAATTGCTAGATGTGTTTGTATAGTCACATTTCCTGTATGGAATAATTGTCACAGTTCTTCTCATTTAAGTGTTTTAAATATTGTAGAAGCTATTAAGAAGTAATTCTTAAGAAAGAATTTTTACAATGAAGCCTGTACAAACTTCTCCAGCCAATTCCCATTATTAGCCAGTGCATCTTTTAAAATAATCAATATTCTATGTCCATCCTTAGCATGTGGGAAATTAAATAACTACTAGTATATTTGAACCAGTAGTTCAAGTTGTAAATATCTCAAAATATGTGACACACTGTAAAGATAATGGAACTCAGTTACTTGCAGGTCCAGTGAGAATTCAGTGGCTATCTTCTTTTTAATGGATTTACATTAGATAGGAAACAACTTCCTAATTAAGAATAACTACTTTTTTGGACTTTGAAGTTTTATTTTGACAGTGAAATTCATAATAATAACAGTTGTTCTGTGGTTTGTCAGAGTGCAAGGTGTGAAGAACTCCATCTCCACGCAGAAAACTTATCCAGGCGTGTCTGGGAACTGTTAATGCTTTTGCCAACGTGCCCTAATATGTTGCAGGCATTCCAGAATATTTCAGATGAGCAGGTGAACAAAGAATGCTTCTTTTTGCATGTGTATTTTCATTATACATGAGTGTTTCAGTTGATTTTATCCCAAAAAGGAATGTTCAGTATTAAGTATATTAAGTATGCTGACACACAAATAAGCCTAATAAAAAAACCTAATAATTCTTACAAAATTCAGCTAAACAGAGATATCATCTTAGTTCCCAAAGTTTGGTTTTGTGGTTTCTTTAAAGAAATGATTTAATAAATGAAATAAACAGTCAATAGTACCTTTTACCATCTTTCTGCTTGAATTGAAAGAGCAGTTTCTTTGTTTGCAGCCTTGCTTTAACATTGTGACTGTTGTGATAGTAATCCTTTTGAACTCTCTTCTATAAGTTGAAACCATGGATACTCCCCTAGTTGCTCTATTGCCTTATAGATGAAAATTTTGCCTCTTTGAAAGTTGTTGAAATTCCACATGTCTGTTTTTCAGGTGTTAACAGTTCCTTATGGACACATGCATCGAACTTTTGGTGCAAGTTATAATTTAGAACATAATGCTTATTTTCCTTCACTTCAAAATTGTGTGTACCTTAACTTATAATAATGTTGAAGGATTACTCAGACTTCATTGCAGAGTGCACATTGTTCAAATTGTAAATCATGTCTGGAAATATGCTGCAAAATCTGTGATTTCAATAGATGAAATTAAAACCTAAATACTTTGTCCATGTCACTTGAAACATGCTGTCCTTGCATCCTCTTTAGATAGATCTGCATTTCCTAAAATTGTATTGTTTTCCACTTTTTTAATCTTTTCAGGGTAATGATGGCTTTAGCTGGAAGGATCTTCTGCGAATAAAAAGTGCCCATAAACTTTTGTATGCCCTGGAAATTATTGAAGCTTTGGGAAAGCCCAACAGGAGGATAAGACGTGAATCTACGGTAATAAAGTTTTCTTGCACAGAATATATGTTTTTCTCTCTGAACAAAAGTATATATTGAGTGATTTTATGGTATTTTAATTCTTTAACAGTCTTCATAGAATCATAGAATGGTAGGGGTTGGAAGGGACCTTCCAGTCCAACGCCCCTGCAGAAGCAGGTTCACCTAGATCAGGTCACAAAGGAACATGTCTTCACCATGTTCTTCTTTATTTTTAGGGAAGCTACAGTGATCTGTACCCAGACTCTGATGATTCAAGTGAAGATCAAATAGAGAATAGTAAAAACACATGGAGCTGCAAGGTTGGATTTTCCTACAGTATTCTTTGATACCTAGTATAGTTTTTCAAAGAAGATGTAAAATGAAAACCCGTTTAAAACATTATATGTCTCAGAGTTTTGGATCCCAGATTTAGGTATAGCATTTTAAAGGTTTTCTGTCACAGTTGTGTATATCCCATTTCTTTTGTTCTTTATAAAGTAAGCAGCTGAATAGTAGGTCCTTTATTTATTTCTAGATAAAGCTTAGATTGCTATCTGAATGAAGGCGGTGATATTTCTGTATTTGTTTTTTCTCACATTGGTTTATAATGTACTTACAGTTTGTTGCTGCTGGAGGGCTCCAACAGTTACTAGAAATTTTCAGCTCTGGAATCTTAGAGCCCAAAGAACAGGAATCATGGACTGTGGTAGGTGTTCATCCACCCTTTTTCCCCAGAGTGAACAGCTGTCACTTGTTAAAACCTTCATGAATTTTGGCTTTGCTGTCGCTAGTTTAAGTGAAGTAATTCATTCCACAAATGAAACCACCAGATTCTGTGTATTAACATCTTTTTCTTTAATATATTATGTTCCTAGAAGAATTTATTTTCTTTTTAAAAAGTCTTCATACCTCTGCTTTTTTACATTTTAAAGCCACCCTTTGTATTTTTCTCTGTAGTTATTGTTTACTTTTTTGTTCAGGCTTAAAAAATCCCAATTTGTAGGAGGTGAAATTTTAGCTGAAGGAAACATGTTAGGAAGAAAAACCTGGGTTCCATCTTCAGCTATGACTGCAACTGCATTGATAATACCCCTGCAGATCATGCTACTTTAAAAATGTCAAAATTTTCCAAACAAGAAGCGGGTGCTTAATTTTTGTCTGTTTTCTGCTTGGTTTAGGGAAGGTTGTTATTTGGGAAATTTTATGAAGTGCTATTTTATAAGCATTAATCTGATAATTATCTTTCCCTCTGAAGAGGCCAAGACCATTCCTTCACATTGGCATTGCAACAAAAGTGATAGTGTTGTGTCTATGTTGTTATTAAAGATACTTTCCAATAATGATTGGTAGCATCAGTTATTCCTATGTCTTTTTCATCATTATTCTGTTGCTAGTTTGAACTAAATTCATATCACAGAGAATTTTAAATTACAGTTGGGTTTTTTCCTCTTATTTTCAATTCTGTGGCATTTGATTTTAAAAAACAGAACTATCTCAAGCTCTGAGTTGTATGTACATACGCTTGGATGTATAAAGCTGACAGTTACTGAAATACTAAAAAGAAGGCAGATATACTTTTGTTAAGAAGTTGATGTTTTTAAGGGATTTTGATGTATTTGTTCTAAAATTATTTAAGTATTAGAAACAAATTGTCACTCTAATCTGCATATAATCAACAGTTTGGATGATTGCTTTTCATGGTCTGTCCAGAGAGTGTGCACAACACTGAAAACAGTAACAGATTCTGCAACTAAGGGCCTTAGTACAGAGTGCTGGTTTATGCATGTATGTGTGTGCTAGATAGCTGACCTACTTCATGCGTTGCTGTGACATAGTGCTCTATTTTTGTTGATTTTACTCTCATAATGCACCTTCTGCTGGTGGAGCTGAGCAGGTGCTGTGTTTCATCATAGCCACACAACTGAGAGCCTTGAAAATGAATCTCAAAAGTTACTAAATTGAGTCAATGGTTTTCATCTAACAAGAAATGTTATGATACAAAATGATGTTCTTTAACTAGTGTGTGTTGTCTCTGCGTGGTTAAATATATCTAGTTTGAAAGTGCTTCTGCATGTGATGCTTTACATCCTGTGCTGTAGTTGAATAGGATAGTCTTAACATAACCTCCTGTACTTATTTCCTCTTTGTTATTTCATCCACTGAATAATAGAAGGTCTTGAATGCACCTGTTAATGGGACTAGATCATGAAAACAATAGAATCACTTCAGCTGGAAGAGACCTTTAAGACCATCAAGTCCGGCCTTTGTCCCAGCCCTATCAACCACTATTTAATATCTTTCCTCTTTAGTATCTATTCTGGTGAGGTTTTGCCAGTTCTAGCTGTACATCTTTTATCCCTCGCTTAAGTTTCTAATTTCCAATTTTAATAAGGGTAGAATTATTTATAAAATAAATCCCTGGAAAAAAACCCTCCTGTATTTTCTTCTTCACAGTGGCAGCTTGACTGTCTCGCCTGCTTACTGAAGCTCATATGCCAGTTTGCAGTTGATCCTTCTGATCTGGATTTAGCTTACCATGATGTCTTTGCCTGGTCTGGTGTAGCAGAGAGTCACAGGAAAAGAACGTGGCCAGGCAAATCAAGGAAGACTGCAAGTGACCATACAAAGGGCCTTCATATACCTCGTTTAACAGAGGTAAGAGATAAACAGTGTGTCTGTTTGGTGAACTGTAGAAAATGACTCCTCTGTTGTGTGAAGCCTGTATTTTGATAATCAAATCATGTTGTGGGAAAGTTACTAATATTAATCTATATCCTACATGTTATTCTCCTCTACAAAGTATTTTTATTGCATTAAACCTGGTAGTTTTAGAAGCTGGAACCAAGAGTTTTTTGGTGATGGGTGAGCACATGAATTGGGAATTCAGAACTGCAGTGCTTTATCTCTAGTTCTTACATTGTATTTTCCAAATTAACTGCTCCTTTTTTTATGGTAACCTGTTGCATGACTTGTCCCCATCCTCACTAAATCCATTGTAGATCCCTTTAGTAAACACTAAAATAACTGACTCTACCAAAGATATCTCAGTGAGGTATGGTATGTATGGTAAGCTTAACTAAACCTGTCAACCCTCCTACCAGAGTCCTGCATACTAGTTTTCTAATGTAATATTTTGGCATCAGAGGAACATTCACTGTAAATCAATTGCTCCTGGGCACAGGACCAGCTGAGATTACCAGACAGTGTAGATCTCAGCTGTGAGCTCGAGCCAAGCTTCTCATTTGTCATCGTTATACATGGGAAGACCTTAATTATTCTCTAAGCATTAGGTGTTTTTGACAAAACTCATCTCTAAATTGCTGAAGCTACTTTGATACGGGGATATTATCAAATGTATTAAATTCCTCCACATTGTCTGTGTGTAAATGCTGCTACCAGATTCTGTAACTGGGTTTAAAGTTATAATTGTCAAATGATGAATGTTTTTTTAATTGCAGTGATTATGCCATCTAAATACTTTCTTCAAAGTCTGATTTTAAAATTCCCAGGTTCTGTAAAGATGAGTAATTAAATGAAATGTGCTTATCCAACTTCATCCTCAAGTCTGTTTCCTCAAGCCTAAGATTTTTTTAAAGGAAGTGAACAGTCCATGTTTTAGAAAGAAATACAGTGCTTTTACTGGATTGATTGAATAAATGGTTGAATTTTCTGTTCAGTTCAGTTGTCTGTCTTAGAGCAATGGAGTGGAATTTTAGCATCTAGACATAGTCAATGAAACATGGGATTTTAGATCTGCTCTAATAAAAAACAACGTGAGTTTTAAATATGGAGATGCTATGGTTTGTCTTTTGCTCATCCTCCCGCTACACAGGTGGGTTTGTTTTAGATTCACACAGTGTGTATAATTTGCAAACAGATCAAAAAGCTTGTTGTTATATTAACTGTTTTTTTTTTCTTTTGACTTCAATTTTTAAAGGTGTTTCTTGTACTTGTCCAGGGAACCAGTTTGATTCAGCGACTTATGTCAGTTGCTTATACATATGACAACTTGGCACCTAGGTACAATATCTCTTTGTTTTTGTAATAAAGCTAATCAAGTGTCACATTTTCATCACTGCTTTAAATAAACAGCTCTTTCAGTTGTAGTTGCCATTAACACCCATATTGGGAATTTAAGTCTATAGGCATTAGACTTGCTTTTCTTAGTCACCTCTTCTGTAGTTACTCTACTCTTACAGGAGTGAGAGAGGAGAGTGGCGAGAACTCTCAGTGCTCAGGGTATAAGATGTATGGAGCAACAAACTGTATATGGTGTGCTCCTTTAAATTCTCATGCCAAAACTATTCTTTGTTCTCACTGTAGCAATTGGTGTTCTCAACTTCAAGGCAACATAAAGGAGAAATCAAAATGAATCCCACTTTTAAGTTGATCTCCTGGTTGTGACTTATTTTTCCCATCCTATTAACATTAGCTTTTACTGCTGAAATTACCCTTATTGTTTTAGTCAGTGTCCATATACTAAAGGCAGAATTTTACCTTCAGAAATGGGCTGTTAGAGAATTTTGTCCTTTTTTTGCCTTTTGTCCTGAGAAAAGCAATTCTGTGTAACACGGCCTCGTGACAGTTGGACTGATGGTGGGGAGATCAGGTTTTTTGCTGCATTTGGTGTTGTAGAATTACTTAATTCCAAGTATAGGAGAGTGTGTTTTACCATACTTTTAAAAGCTGAAGGACATTCAGAGCTTTCCAGTCAGATCTTCAAGTGAGCCTAACTTTAACCTCCAGTTGAGTTGCAAGAGTAGTTTTAAATATGTACAGTATGCTTTTGGTTTCATAACCTTTGATTGTAATTAATACAAATGTAAGCAAATAAATACAACATTTAAAATTTGGTTTAAGTTTGCAAATACTTGTTCAAAGTCCAGTTCTTTATGAAAAATAGTAGCTTTCTTCTGTATGAGTCAATTCTGGTCTACATCTTTTTTTTTAATCAAGGGATTATGGGTATTTTTCTTTGTCTTTTTATCTTATAGTCAGTAAAGCTTTAAGGTATGACTTGAAGATTTTTGTAGTTTTCTTTTTGTTGCTAATTTTGAATGCTGCAAGAAATTAATCTTCTAAAGTTTCAAATTTCAATTTTCGTAGTGGGTACTAAAGAGTAACTGTATGTTACTTGTGTGTGCTTGTATTCCTAAGTGAGAATCTCTTATGTTCTGTGATAAAGTAGTAAAAGGCTCTGTTTTCTTCCTGTTCAGGGTGTTGAAAGCTCAATCTGATCACAGATCAAGACATGAAGGTTAGTGCTGCAAAGTGTATGTTATGAATAAATAGTACTGAAAACATATTGAAGATGACAAATTATGTGTTTGATTAATTCCACGACTAGAATGCTATAGAATTGTGTCCCTTGGGAGTGTGAGGGCTGTTATAATATATTTGAATTCTCAGTAAATGCTATGTATCTCCTACTTTTAGCTCTTAAGAAAGGAACAGATAGACTAGTTAGCCCAGGAAGATATTCATGTTAAGGCATGATGCAAGCCTAATTAGCAAAGTGGCAGCTTACTGCTTAGGAAGTAGAAAAGCAGAAAAGAATTGGGGTAATACTTAGTCATCCAATTTAATTGTCATTAGTACTACAATCATCAGTAAACATGTTGGTAAAATTCTGAGTTTAGGTTATATCTTATGTACCAGTAAGGATTTAGTCTTGTACACTAGTATGACTGAAATAAATGTCATATATGCTAGAGTTATGCAACTCTTCAACTCAAAAAGCCTCTTCTGTTAGTTACTGGGTGATTTCATCTTATCTTTTTTTTTTTTTCCAGTCACTCATTATTCAATGTGGCTCTTGGTGAGTTGGGCTCACTGCTGTTCCTTGGTGAAATCCAGTCTGGCAGACAGTGATCATTTGCAAGACTGGCTAAAGAAGCTGACTCTTCTTATTCCAGAGGTATGTTAAAGGGGAGATGATTGCATTACTAATTACTGCATCTTAATCTTAATCTTGGAACAAGATTAACTTTCAAACTTCCATTAAATTGCAAACATGTTTCCTACTAAAAGAAGGCAGGATTTGGCTCAGTTACTTGCAATCCCATTTAAAACAATAAGCTAAAATAGTGTGATTTTTGGAGGGTTGCTAACCAGTTTATAAACTCTCATCTTTTGGTCTCTGAAGGTGATTTTTTCATTGTAATTTGTTGGGATTTCTGGATGATGCCCTCTGATGTGGATTAGTCTAAATATACTTCTTGCATTGTATTTTTGTCCTGCTATACTTTTTGTCACAAAATGAGGGTGAATGAGAGTTGATACAGAAATGTCTGGCATTACCAGATCTTTGCATGGTGATTTTTTCCTGATGTTAGAAAAACTTGAAAATTGCATGAAGTTACTCATAGTAGAAATGTTTTATATTTTCTAGTGATTGCTTAAAGGTGCAATGTGGACATGGTGTGATAGTTATTATCTGTTGCTTTACTACTCTGGCACAGAAAAAAACTTACATGCTGACTCCATTGAAAAAACCTGGGGAAAAAAAGAGTACAAGCTTCCAAAGCTGTGGATGTTTGTCTTAAGAAAAGAATAAAAGAAAGAAAGAACAAATTCTTCTAGTGAAATTAAACAAATTAACTGTTTAGTTAGGAATGAGTAAGTTCCAGCACCACACAGATTTCCCTACTTTCTCGCCTTGTAGAAAGACAGACTCTACCTTGATAACCTGATAGATATTATGAGAGGAATGTATTGTGTACATATGAAAATAAAGTCACCAACAGAAAAAAGGAGATCTTGTAAATAACATGTGTCATGGTTTGTTTCATTTTTCCTCAAGACTGCCGTTCGCCACGAGTCTTGCAATGGTTTGTACAAGTTATCTCTCTCTGGGCTGGATGGGGGAGACTCAATTAACCGATCCTTTCTGCTGCTGGCTGCATCTACATTGTTAAAATTTCTCCCTGATGCTCAAGCTCTGAAACCAATCCGGGTAAGAACTTAAGAAATTACAAGACTTAGATGAAAGATCCATTTAAACTGGCTTGTGTTAATGTAAAAAGCAGAAATGACAGCACATGATCATTGTGTTTGACATACTGTTTCCAATACACTGAGGTGCACCTGCTTCTGCAGGGGAGTTGGACTAGATGATCTCTAAAAGTCCCTTCCAACCCCTCTGCCATTCTATGATTCTATGATATTAAGACTTTCAGTTTAGTTGCTTCCAAAAGCTTCACAAAAGTATTTAAAGCAGTAATACTTCAGTAATTTAGAGCTTGCCTATGCTTGGAGATATGGAGGGATGACCTCATTAGTGTTTACACATACATAAAGGATGACTGTCAGAAGGATGGAACCAGGCTGTTCTGAATGATGTCCAGTGGTAGGACAAGGGGCAATGAGTACAAGCTGGAACTTAAGAGATTCCAAAGAAACATCAAGAGAAACTTCTTCCGTGTTGAGGTGGGGGAGCACTGGTAGGGGCTGCCCACATGGGGTGTGAAGTCTTCTCTGGAGACATTCAAACCCACCTGGACGAGTTCTTGTGTGACCTACTCTAGGTGATCCTGCTCTGGCAGGGGGGTTGGACTGGGTGATCTTTTGAGATCTCTTCCAACCCTTAAGATCCTGTGATTCTATGAGAGTAGCCTTTAGGAAGTGTCCACATTAACACACTGTAAGGGAATGACAGTTGAGGTTTTGGTAAATTCCTCAATTTCTCTTTTAAATGTAGGTAGGTCCATAAATAAATCTGTAACTTGTTTTATGAGTACTTAGATACCCTCTGTTGTTATGGCTGAATGTTACTGTTCCCCAATCAGTTGCTGCTTTTTATCTTTTGGAGTATTATTGTCCTCATAGCTCTACTAAATAGAAGAGAATCTGCAGATGCTGTCAGAGCTGCTTCAGCAGTTCTCACTGTTAGTGTATGCAGGTTAATAGAGATGGTTTGAAATAAGCTGGCTGGTTTTGCCTAAAGTTGGTTAAGGATTGTAAGCCTAGCAGTGCCTATCAGGGGAAGTTGTGCTGACTTCAGCTGCTGTAGCTGGATCTCAAGGTGAGCGCTTGGATGCGCTTATATGACTGTAAAGTGTACATCTGGATTTTGGGTCTATCGAGCAGTTATTCTGTGACCCTGTGTGGTATTTGATGTCAGGTTAGAGTGGTTCTTTCAGTTTAAGTCTACTTTCACTTTAAACTCTGTTAGTATTTTTTAAAAACACCTGAAATTAAAAGAATCTGTGTAAGATTTGGGGTAATTTGACTCATTTTTTAAAGAGTTTAAAATTAGAGTTGTACTAACTAACGTCAAAAGGAGCCAAAGGTTCTCATATTTAATCTAGTCTAATACGGAACATTTTTGCAATTTGCATTTGGTCAGATGGAGTCCATACTATTCTAAATATTTTCAAGACTATGGCAGATCATCCTGACACCATTCTGAGAAAATGAATAAATACTACAGAAGAAAAATAGAACACTCACTGTTACGACTGTAAAAGACATTGTTCTTGTACTTACCTTAAATAGGGGCTTAAAGAAAGTAATATTCTTGTAGCAGTTACTGTGTTTACTACTTTAATACACAGTTATTTTGTCTGATATGCATGAAAACAAAAGCAAATTCTTTTCACAGATAGAGGATTATGAAGAAGAAACAGTGCTGCGACCAGGCTGTAAGGAGTATTTTTGGCTGCTATGCAAACTGATTGACAACATACATGTCAAAGATGCAAGTCAGGTAGGTTTTGGTTTGCATTCATATGAATGTTGGCTTTTTTAAACATGAGTGTTCAGACCACTTTCACCTGTATGAGACATTTTTCCTGAAGACATGGTGAACTGCTGTGAACAGCTTTTGTATCTTTCCCATCTCCCAGCTGTCCCTACTCTGATGTCTGTTTAGTAGCTCTTGGCCATAGGAGGCTTCAGATACTGAAGTCAAGAAAGGGGAGTGGAAAGGGGAGTGGAAATGAGCTTGGATGAAGGTAACAGATGTTAGGAATACTTTAATTATCTGTTAGATTCATTGTTGATAATTTCAATATGGTCTAAAGAGAACATAATTAAAGTATTTGACTAAAGCTGAAGGAGGAAAAAAATTCAGTTAACAGCCACTTAGCAGAGGTTAGAAAACTTCTTTATAACATAACTCTGCCACTGCCTGTGCTGGCTGGTGGCCCTACATAAATTGTCTCTCTAGGTCATTCTGAGTGTTGTGGCAGGAATATGGGAAAGGAAGGAAGTGAAAACCTTAATCCTGGGTTCTCCAGAATGGAAGGGTCTTGTTTCTGGATGTTCTGGATGTATATCTTTTCAGTATAATACAGATACATTTGTGGGATCTGGAATGGAAAGAATTTTTTTTACTTCATTAGAACTGTACAACATTGATTTTAAAAAATAGTTTCATCACAGCTATAAAAAAGTGTTAAAATATCATTGCAAACATGTTTAAAAGATGACTTTTAGTTGTCCCTGTGTCTCTGTGTGCAGTAACAAAATTTCATCCAGAAGCATAACCATAGTTTCAGGCTAGGCTTGGAAGCCATACTTGATTAATGAGTACATAATTACTGTCCATTTATATTGCATTTTCTTTGCTTTTACTCAGACAACGCTGCTTGATTTAGATGCACTAGCAAGGCATCTTGCTGACTGCATTCGGAGGTAAGATTTGCTGACAGGAATTTTATAAGTTGCATTATCTTTATTGTTAGTGGAACAAAGTTCTAATATCTCTTTTGTGTATATGTATCTACACAGCAGAGAAATCCTTGACCATCAAGATGGTAATATAGAAGATGATGGACTTACGGGATTACTTCGTCTTGCAACAAGTGTTATTAAGCACAAACCACCCTTCAAATTTTCTCGTGAAGGCCAGGTGAGAAAAGATTGCTGAAAGACTGCCAAGAGATCAAAGTAGTGTCATCTCTTGTGAACAGACTGTCTTCATTTCACTTTTTTCCCACTCTTCCCATTGCAGGGCTCCATATATGAGAATATATCGTATTTCTAGCCTTAGGATGATGAATAAAATTACACAGATCATTTCTGTATTAAAAAATGAGCACATTCATTCCCTTTCTAGCCATGTTTAATTTCAGCATAGAGTTCTTTGCACCCTAGAAATGTTATTTCTTTTCATTTACTGTCTTTAAATGTTTTAGGTACTGACCAGCATGTTTAAAAATCATGACAAAAACAGCTGCTTTTTGACCATATCCTGGGACAGCTGTAATCTAAAAGCAGCTTTTCAGCTCTACATCTGACCTATCCATATTACTTGTCCATAAACATAAGACCCTGATTATAAGATTTTATGTTAAGACTATAGGAATTTCCCTGCACACTAGAATAAGACTTTTTATGGTGATTTTGCTGTGAACTCTTCAAGAGGGCCATGTTTTGAAATATTTAGAATTGAATTAGATTTTACAACAGAGCCTGTGTTTTAACTTTAAAAGGCACTTTAACTGAATATACCTGAATGGGGAAATCTACTGGTTGAACTGTTTTACAGGAATTTCTGAGAGACATCTTCAATCTTCTATTCTTGCTGCCAAGTTTGAAAGACAGACAACAGCCAAAATGCAAGTCACATTCTTCAAGGGCTGCTGCTTATGACTTGTTGGTAGAAATGGTAAAGGGATCCGTGGAAAACTACAGGCTGCTCCACAACTGGGTTATGGCACAACATATGCAGTGTAAGAACCTTTATTCATGTGTTGGGTTTGAGTATTTGGGGGAAATTTTTCTGCATTTTCTGTTCATGTTCATTTTGGTTTGAGTTTTTGGATCTGTAAAGTTCAGTAAAGAAAATAGGAGTGTACTTGTAAAATGGCTGGTGGGGATGACTTAACCACCGCTGTGAGCAGTGCTGCAATCACAGAGTTTCCATTTCCTCCTGAAATACATCAGAAGTGTCTGCATTTAATGACTTCCTAAAATAATGATCTGCTAAGAATGCACAGGGAGCAACAGGGAAAGGCAAAGGTGGAAGAGAATCTTTTTAGACTTTAAGTGAATAGTCCTGCTTTCCAAGTGTAGTAACGAATTCAGACATTGTGGCCATTAACGCTACTCTTTTCCGCTTTGTACTTCTACTCCTTACCAACCAGCACTTAGAACACAGAGTAGATGTGCTTATCTTTTGCTCACCTAGGGAGTGAGTGGATTTCATCCTGTGTATAGTCTTCAGGTCGTCTTTTCTTAAATATGGGTAATTTGAAGTATACGGCCTTGCTGAAATAACACTGGCACAGATAACATTGTTAGAGAGGATTTTACACATTTCATTGCCTTGTGCTGGATTTGAATTCCTGTTCTCCCTGTCCAACCTGAGGAAACGTGCCATGTTTATGTGTAAATCTAAAGCTATAAACCACACTGAGCTACTGGAGATGTATTGGCTGTTAACAGCACTGTCATCTTTTCAAAGCCTCTAATATTTTTTGGTGTTGACTTCACTCTGTACCCCATGTCTGCAACAGTGCCAACACAAGTTTGTTGTGTCTCTTGGCTTTAATGCTTCCTATGGTTTGGGAACACAGATATAATACAGAAATGACCAAATTCTCAAGTTAGTTAATACTTTTGATTTGCAAATGCTCACTGTGCATTTTTTAGCTTGATAGGAATTTATGATGATCTATGGAATTGATTTGCTGTCTTGCAATTGAGGAAGCAAAAGAGAAATCTGATCCTCATAATGTTCTGTGTTCTGTACTCATGTGCCTGGGGCCTTCTAAAAAGCCTCCAAAGTCTCCTATGTTCAGGGAAAATATGATGAATAATATATTTAATGAAAGTATTGGCTATTTCTGTTTGCTGTGAGTCCTGCTGCTGCTGCTGAGCTTGTCTGTGTCCCTCCAAGTGCAGCCATTCATTTTTCCCAGTATTTTTCTCATTCCAGATCCCAGGTGCTGAAGTTTTCCCTAACAGTTACCGCAGTTGTTGCTTTCTTCCAAATACTCTTCTCTAGATTGATTGTTCTTCCTTGAGTTCTCCAGAGCCATCTGGTCTGTGCTCCTGCTCCATATTCAGTATATCACAGTTTCAGGAATGTTAATTTTCTCACAACTGGCAGAGTGCCATTGTCTCTTTCTGATGTTTGACTGACACAGGACTTCTGATACCTCATTTGTTTAAAGTCTTCTTGTTCCATTGATGTGATCCAATCATTCATAAAATGGGATTCTTCCACCTTGCTGATCTGTGTAATCTTACTAGCCTTCAAAAATCTTAGTCTTAGGCCTATCTCTCTGTTCCTAGGAGAAACATGAAGGAAAGTATTATAAATTTCCATGCTGTCTTTAGTTTTAGCATTTTAGTTTTGTGATCCTGACACTTTTACGGGTCCTGTCCTCTGGTCTCACCAGTTGCTGTCTCTGCTCTTCTACCATTTTTCCCTCACACTCCTAACTGTTTGAAGCCAGGGTTCTCTTAAGAGATGGCTTTCATTTGATGCAGAATATCTAACACATTTTCCTTAGGACATAGTATTAGGTTTCTAATTAAAAGTGATGTCACCAAGATTATTCTGGCAGTCATATTAAAATGTACAGCTGCATTCTGTTCTTCAGACTTAGATCAATGTGAGTGATGTAAAGTCACTGTAGCAGAGTTCTAACTGCAGCAGCATTTTTCTTCAAGAGTTCCACTAGCATAGCTCACTTCATTGATGGCTACAAGAGGAGAATGCCTTGTGTGCTTTTTCCCTGCTTCACAGTTACAGTGTTTTAAACTGAAGACATGGGGATGCCTTCATGCATTTTCAGCAAGTGGTACAGTAGGAAATGAACTGCCAAGTAACTGATGCCAGCTGACTTTCTCCTTGCTTTTTTCAACAGGGAGGGCTAGCAATTAATACAGACTCTGATCTTAGCAAAGAGGAGATTTAGATACCCTCTGTTGGTAAAATTACTGCCAGTGTTTTAGAGTTTTGCATTCTTTAAAGACCGAGACTAATAAAAAGATCAAAGGAGGGAAATGAGAGTGGCTGCTTTGCTTTCTGGAAAGCATGAGGCAGTGTCTGGTGTTATGTTTGGAGCAGAAGCATGATCAGAGAAAGCAGAATAGAGAGAAAAGCATGGTCATTTGAAGAGGAAGAAATTCAGTTTTATTTTGCTTAAAATAGAATGTGAACATTACAGGTTTGGTGACAAGTTTCCCTATCTCTTCCTGAGAAGAGGTTGATTTCTGTAACAACAATGAGGAATAGACATAAATGAAGCTCAAATTTACTTTTCTAGTTAAAATCCATATGGAAGGAGAAAAGCTTTTGGTATGAAAATGAAGACAGTAGCATAAAAATCCCAGAGTGGAGAAAACAGGACCTTCCTGAGAAATTCCCTACCAAATTTCTGAGATACTTTTGTCAGATTGAAGCAGGAGGAAGATGATCCTCCCAACTCTTCTGACGAAGTAATAAGAAGTGATCTTTGTGTTGCAACCTGATGAGCTATAAGCAGAGTGATAGCTACTGTGTGAATTAAGGTGATGCAATTTAAGGGCTTCAATTAGGGAAGGGAATTTTGTGGTGTTCTGCCATGGTAGTTACTTCCTTAGGAGGTTAAACACGGAGGAGAGCTTTGTTTCAACTGGCCAATCAACCCGATGTAACCAGGTAACGTGAGATCATGCTACTGAGATTTGTTGAAACAGGAGAATTAAAACTCTTTCCTTCTCTACTTGAAGCTGCAGGGCTAATAGTTGTTTTGATGCCAATGCCAACATGAAGATTACAACAATTATTTGTTGTGCAACAAGACATCTTGTGGGTCTGTTGTCTGAAGATGTGAGAATCTGTTCAGAGGATGCCAAATAGTTTCCTGAATTAGCTGGTAGTATGAATAGAGAGGAATCCTTCATGAGCCTTAAATCTTTGACAAAATAATTAAGAATTTAAACTTTAAATCTCAAACTGCTGTAGCTTTTGGGAAATGTAAAAGTCCAGACTGCTTTTTTGCTTTTTTTCTTCAATAGAGATGCTGAATTATTAGTAGGACACTCTACCTTTTTTGGGAGAATTGTATCCTTGGATATGGATAGCAAAGCCAGTGCATTCCAAGCTTTTCTGTCAGACTTTTTGCATGCCAAGGAAGACAGACTGCACTGAATTTCTTTGGACACTGGATTAGTTACTCTGTAATTCAGTGCTAATGTCATCTAGTTGCCTCTGCAGCTCGAATGATTAATTCCCTATTCCATTCTCCTGGGTGGGATACTTGAAAGAGAAGCCTATCAGTGTCTAGAAGCAGTACTAATCACTTACAAATCATTTGTCTGCTCTGGTTACCATCTTCTTGACTGACAGATGAGAAGCACTTTCCCATTCTTCTGATTCTTGGCAGCCATATAAGAACAAGGCTTATTATGAAGAGTCTATCAGGCTTGCCCAACTTGCCTAATGCCATGCTGTGTGAGAAATAGATTGCTACATCTGGTAGGAAATATGGAGGAATAGCAAACTTACATGAAGATAAAATGTCTTTTCAGTCTGATTTGCTAGACAATTCACTTCTTGCTTTGTAGATTGCAGATTTCTTTGGTATGTGTGGCTTTGAAGTGCAGTAAAAACCATTCCTTCTGTTACTATAAAAACCCTTCCCAAGTTTATTCAAGCTTATGTATAGCCAACCACTTGATTGCACTGCGCCTCTGTGTCTTATCTCTGGTAAGCATCTGTCCATCTTTGTACTGCCCAAAAAGACCTTTTTGCTAGCCTGACATCCTTTAGAGTAGATGTCATTCTGAAACTAGCTTCTCTTCTTCATGTGTGGTTATTGCTGATACCAAGTCTGTGTTCTGTTACATGAAAGGAAGGCTCCCCAGCTCCAGTCTCTGGGTGCAGAGACTCCGCTTTGCTTTCTTGCAATGTGACATAGACATGGGAATGGGTGGTAGGACTTAGGAGTAATTGTATTTGCTGGAGAAATGACCAGTGTATGTATTGTATGTTACCTGTTAAATGTATGTTCTAGGTGGTTTAGCAAGTGCAATTGTTGAGAGAGCTGTGGTTGGCTTATATGGTATATAAAACCCCCTTTTCTTATGTATGAAAAATGCATGAGAGCTGATGTTTACCATTTATCAACGATCTTGATGAAAACATTATGTGGTTTTACTAAACTTTAATTTAAAGGTGGAAGACCATTCCTATGTGTTACACTAGAACAAGCATAAGAGATGGCACTTGCCATGAGTAATGCTTTGGAGAGCACAGCAAATCACTTGCAGCCCAGAGTAGTGCAGCATCTAGGAAGGCTCACCACTGTTATCAAGTGATTTTCTTGATGTACCATTTTCTTCAAAAGCAGATGCAATCTGACTCGTGTCTGTAAATGTAGAATGCATAAACAGGATTCATTGTATTGATCACAGCATAAAGCTTTTCATTGTATTTGTAAATTATACTTTGACTTGAGGTTTTTTCTGTATATGTGCTTCCTATTTTTTCAGCTTCCCACGCACCATACAAGTGGGATTATTGGCCACATGATGATGTTCGTGCTGAGTGTAGATTTGTGGGTCTAACAAATCTTGGAGCAACGTGTTACTTGGCATCCACTATTCAGCAACTGTACATGATACCAGAGGCCAGACAAGCAATCTTTACTGCAAAGGTATGCCACGTTCCTTCTGTGGATTCTGAGAGAAGTTTAAGTTTAGAATCAGTGCAAATGCTGCATAGACTTAGTTCTAAAGATAAAGAATAAAGATAAAGAATATTCCTTCAGTGTTAAGCCTGAGTTTTGTTCAGTTGGCTTCTTTTACTGATGTCTGAAGTGGTTGGGGTTTTTAAGATATGTTTGTAATGCATTAGGTTCTTAAAGTGGCATTGTAATAAAACTTGTTCTCAAACTCATATTTCCATTGCTAAATTAATCCATTTAATTTTATGTGAATTGTCTGTTGTTTCTTAACTCCTGATTTGTCAATTTGTTAACAGTAAATGTCATTCTTCTTGAATTCTTATGAAGTCCTGGGGCATGTATCTAATTCTACAGAAGTACAGCAAGTCTTGTCAATTATTATACAAAGGTTAACTTCCAGAAATAGAATATTATATACTTCTAGCTATTTATTGTAAAAGAGGAAGCTTCATTTTGGTGCATGATACCAACCAGGCATATATAATGTATGAAACACCCTAATTGACGACCTCATCATTTTTTGTTACCATTGGATTACTGGTAGATGTCACTTAACTTCAGCCAGAATCAGCAATTCATAATTAAAGAGGGAAGCTGCTGGTGTGCACGTGAGATGCATTATAGAGAGGGCTGATTGAATTCCCACAATATCTTTGACTTGGAAAAAATCCTGCAAGATTACTACAGTCTGTTGTAAATACCTTCTAAAAAGCTCCTGCAGTAGATTTTTAGAATATCATTAATTTTTTGCTTAGGTTTAATGTTGACTTGCCAAAAGGATGAGTAGGTAGGGCTTTGTATTTAAATGTAAAATGTGTGTTCCTCTACACAGTCATTTTTATTAGTTGTTCATGATAAAGTGGTTGGGGTTTTATTAACAAAGAAAATTGTTTCAACTTTTTAAGGGCTGCTTTTTGAACATTATAAGCAGAAAAGATAAAAGTCATCTTTTATTAACTTCTTTTAGTATTCAGAAGATATGAAACACAAGACCACTCTACTAGAACTTCAGAAAATGTTTACATACTTAATGGTAGGTGCAAAAGAGGGTATTCTTGAAAGTATCCTGTTTTGGGAGGGGGGAAAAAAGAGCAGGAAAAATGAGGTTACCATTCTGTGTGTCAGTTACTGGCAGCTTGACTCCATTGTGTCTAAGTTTTGTAAATGGCTCACCTGAAATAGTTTTTACTCATGTTAAAGCAAATCAGTTAAGCAAACACTGGCTTGACTGTCCTGTTTGAATGTTTCCATTCCACATATGTGCATCATGCCAATATCCCAATCAAGTATTTTATCTTTTTAACAAACACTCTGCCATGAGTGTCTGTCCAACACCATTGACATTCTTCTTGTGTCACGTGGACCTTGAGGTAAAGGAATCCGAGCTTGATTCTGCATTTAATCATGGAATAATTGATTTGCCCAAGTTTCCCTGGTGATAAAAGGAATTGCATTATTTTTGTTCACTGCATTTTCCTTGTTCTAGTGTTTTAGAGGTTAATCTGTTTAAATAAAGCATTAAAAAGCAACTAAAAATGTTGAAATTCCAGAGTCTGAGTAACAAAATTGAGGCAGTTCCCAGGTGTCCAGTGTTGTTAAAATAGTGAAGCATTTCTCAAATAGTGAAATAATGAAAAAAAACCCAAAAAACCAAGGAGAGCTGAGGGTTCTTGGCACTGGCTTTTGTCAAAGAAATTCACAATCACTTTGAAGACAGATACAGGAAAGGAATTTAGGCATGTGGTGCCTGCCATGAATCATAGAAAAAGCATTTGCATAAGCATCGAATAATACAGGAGCATAAAATCAGCTGAAGATTTACCATTATTAAAGTCTTCAAGCAAGACTTCATTCTCTAAAAGGTAATATTTACAAGAGACACTGTCCTGCCACATGTCCTTCAAAGAAAACAGTGTGTATATGGTTCTTTGCAAGAACAAAAGTTCCTTCTGCTCTAAATAAGTTGTGCATTCCCCATGTGCAAAGCAGTGGAAGGGGGAATGTCTTCTAAAGAATTGCTTTATACTGCAGATTCTTTCCTCTGGCTGGACACATGCAGTTGAGAACTAGATGATATAGTTTTATACCACAGAAAAATCTGAATGAGAATGAAGTACTTGTTGAGATTCAGGTCAGTAGTGTCCAGAAATACAGTCTGATGTTCCCCAGACTGTATTTTTACCTGAACAGTTAGGATAGGCCACATCTTCAGCCAACTTAAAGATTTGTTTTATTAAGTGTTTTTTAAACTATTAATCATTACTATTTATTAACTCTGTTTTAATAATAAATAACATAATAGTGATTATGATGCTTTACATTTCACCAGAAGCATTTAAGCACTTAAACAGTTTTGTTGCCTAATGGGCATATGGAGACACAATGGGTAAAGTGTGTCCTTTTTTAAATAGCCACTCCTATATGTATGTTCAGTACATCTGTGTGACTTCAGAACACAAGGATTTGTGTTAATTTGTTTTGCTTGGTATTTTTTACCTGAAGGAAAGTGAATGTAAGGCATACAACCCAAGGCCTTTCTGTAAAACCTATACCATGGATAAGCAGCCACTGAACACTGGAGAGCAGAAAGATATGACTGAATTCTTCACTGACCTAATAACAAAAATAGAAGAAATGTCTCCAGAACTGGTGAGTTATTAAGAGGGAACAAAAGGGAGCTTGAAAACTTATGGATTTGCTCAAATTTCTTTGACAGAATTTATTAATTCATTCACAGAAAAATACAGTGAAAAGCTTGTTTGGAGGTGTCATCACAAACAATGTTGTCTCTTTGGTAAGTATCCTCTCCCTACCTGTTTCTTGTAAAGATTTTAAGTTCTCAAAACAGTTATTTCATTGCTTTTCTCTTTCCTTGCTGTGATTTAGGACTGTGAGCATGTAAGTCAGACTGCTGAAGAGTTCTATACAGTAAGATGCCAGGTTGCAGATATGAAGAATATTTATGTAAGTAATGCCAGGCTGAGATGTGTAGCCTAGATCACAGTTATAAATGGATGCAGTGGAGTATAAAAGACTGTACCATACACTATTGAGTCTGCTGATGTTTTCTGTGTCTAGTTTTCTGTACTCTAGTTTTGGTGTATTTCTAAGTCGATTTTACTAGGTAATTTGCTTGACTTGTTTCATCTTTTCAATACAATAAGGTATCAGGTGATGCTGTTTGGAACTGACTAAAGTTTGTGTTACAGTCAGTAATCACTAATCACTTCTGTGTTATAAAAACGCTGTGGTCATTCATGTGAGAGGATAGTCATGGTCAAAAGATTTTACATACACATGCACTATTGCTTGTTAAGTGAATTTAACATTTACACCAGCATAATTTTAGGGTTTTGAGTTGGTTTAAACAACTGTTAATCCCCACTCTTGGAACTTTTAATTTAAAGAACTTGAATTCTTTGGGACAACTTGGAATACTGAGCTGCCATTTTTCTGGATTGATTCCTTAATGTTGTGTTTGGGTTAGGAACTGATTTTCCTGTCAAACTCTTCTCTTAGGTCAGGTGCACACTCCTACAAACTTTTTGGTATTTTGACCGTCAGTGTCACAATTTATAGAAATATTAATGAAACTTACTGTAAGAGTGAAAGAGAGGAGTTTGCTAAGCAGGCCATGCAAGCATAAGATAGAAATATCTAAGGTATACTCCTGTTTTGTATGTTTCTTTCTTCTGTGTAGGAATCTCTTGATGAAGTAACTATTAAAGATACCTTGGAAGGTGACAACATGTATACATGTTCTCACTGTGGGAAGAAAGTGCGGGCTGAAAAAAGGTATGATGGAGAAGAAAGAAGCATTCCTGATGTTTCTTCTTAGTAAATTACTGAAACTGTTGTTGGAATAAGAGTGGTCTTTTAGCTGAAACAGGGCTGTGGTTTCATTCAGTTTGTTCCTGTGTATCCCTACAAGGATGTGGTCTTTGTGCAAATGAGCACATACTAAGAAATGAGGCTTCCAAAAGAAAGAATATAAGATATATTAGCAAAAGATGACCTAGAGAGTAAAATGCTTCTGACATCTTTTATATGTAAGCTGAAAAAAAATATGTACAAATTAATACCTTTTGAAATCTGTCACTTCTCCTGCTTTTCAAAGGTCAGATTCTTCAGACATTGTTTGTTACCCGTGTATTCATTATGCAGGATGATTGCTCAGGTTTCATACATCACCCCAAATTTCTTAATTAAAGTTGGTTAAAATGTTTCCTTATTTTAAAAAGTCTCCAGATAAAGAGAAAGCTAAATGAAAGTTGTATATTCCAACTAACAAGTTTCTTTTTGAGAGATGAAAAGCTTCATAGTTGGTTTTGCAGCTGTTAAAATGATGTGAGCGAAAGAGTAACTTACTTGAAAATCATTACTGTGAAGGTTTATGAGATTTAATGCAAGATGTGTTCTACATCAAAACTTGTCAGGTACAAGATAGTAACTCTGTCTAACTAGAGAGTTTGCTTTGTTAAATATGGCCTTTGATGATGTCATTTTAGAAAACTGTTGTTCATGCCAGATGAGTAAATTTGATGTTTCTTCCAAGGCAGGATGATAGGCTAAACAAAGTTGTTCAGTAGGCTAAATTTGACCTTTCTGCTTCCAGCTAGACTGCCCTGCTCCAGGGTGCTATAAGAGCTCAGTTTTATATTTATGTGACTTGGCAACAGATTTCCAGCCTTATGCTTGAAAGAAATGTGTTTCAATTCTGTGTGAAAACACAAGTAAGTGTACCAAGCTTTTGTAAATCGTAATGATTTCTAATCCTTCAGGGCATGTTTCAAGAAACTACCTCGTATCTTAAGCTTCAACACAATGAGATATACATTTAATATGGTAACCATGATGAAGGAGAAAGTCAATACACATTTTTCATTCCCTTTACGTTTGGATATGACACCTTACACTGAGGATTTCCTCATGGGCAAAAATGACAGAAAAGAAGGTATGCCTCATAAAATGAATTCAACAAGCTTTGCCCCTTTCTTCTCTGTACCTCTTTCTAGGTTCATAACAGAAGTGTTTAGGAAATATAACATAGTGTTCAGGAAATAACTGATCAAATATTGTATGAAATGATTTCAGGTTTTAAGGAAGATGGTGATTATTTGAAAGAAACTGAGAGTTATGAATATGATCTGATAGGCGTGACGGTTCACACGGGAACGGCAGATGGAGGCCATTACTACAGTTTCATCAGAGATATAGTCAATCCCCATGCTTACAAAAACAACAAATGGTGAGTTATGCAAAACACTGTTTTAATGGTCCTTATTCTAAACCAACCAAAACTCTCTGACTTTGCCAGGTGCGGTTGTACAGGAGGTACGTGCTGTAGCTTCCTCTCAAAGGCACAAGGTGTTGGAATTTGATAGGTGTGAGTGTATTAGCTTCTCAGCACCCAAATTGATGTGCTGTGGCTGTGATAGTTGTGCAGCGCCTTGGACACAGGAGAATGCCATGCCAACTTCACATTACAGCCAATGCATGCTTCTTGACAGGTCTTTCAATGTATTTAAATCTAGTTTGGTTCACATGAACAATAACATAAAATAGATTATTCTTCATAAAATCTCTCTGTTACCTTAGAGCATACAGCTAGTTAGGATTGTGGAATTCAGTCCTTTTCTCCATTTTCAGTGCAACGGCAATTTGAGTTTTTCTTCCCTTTAAAGTTATTGCATCCTGTGTGGAAGAAATGATATTACAGTACCCAAAGCCGGTACTTCTAGCTGGTATCTTTTCCTATTGGCCACCTCCTCCAAGATGCAATTTGTAGTGGTGTGCTCAAATATTTGATGGTGTTTATTGTTCTATTCCTTCTTTTAAAAGATTTAAAAAAAAGTCAGGATCTTCTTATACATAAATGGTAGATAGATCACAGAATCATAGAATGGTGGGTGTTGGAAGGGACCTTTAGAGATCATCTAGTCCAACCCCCCTGCAGAAGCAGGGTCACCTAGATCAGGTTGCATAAATAGATAGATAGATAAATACTGTGGACTATTTTCTCTTTTTTTAAACACTTCTGATGTGGGAACTTGTGCATACATTGTAAATGTCATGGTTGTGAAGAGAAAGAAAAACTTGGGGGAAGCAGGCTGGAAAAGGGATGAGATAAATGCATGGAAAGGGAGAGAGGGGTCTTGCTGGGTGGCATGAGAAAGCAGAGAACACTCTTTGCCTGTCATTTTTTAATGTCATGTCTTATCTTGGTATCACGTCTCAGAATCTCAGCTGAGGCCTGGGAATAGGAGACAAGATTTCCCCTATTCACTTCTCTGGAATAGTTGGTTGGAGCATGTTTGAAACAATTCCAGCTCCTGACCTAGTCACTGCTCCCAAGGGAATCCATAACTGTACCATCTTCTCTGCCGCCTCCTCGTTTCAGTTCTACTGTTATATGGATTGATTCTCCTCTTTTTAATTTGCATTTACATTTTGCTCAGATTGAGAAGGAAAAGGCAAATCTTGGCTGTGTTAAAACCCTCTCTGTACCAGAGTTAGGCAGGAAAAATGAGGAAGATAATGTGTCTCAATACAAAGAAAAACCAACAATGCTGAAATGCTGACTTATTGAAAGGAAGTCACTTTGGGGGACAGTTTTTAGTTTGCTGTGATTCAAACAAGACACTAGAAATGAATAGGAATGTTTAAATCTGAAGAATCACTTTAAGTGCTTGTTATGCTTCATTTGCCCTTAGAGTTGTTTCAAAACTCTTTTACAGGTATCTTTTCAATGATGCTGAAGTAAAACCATTTGATTCTGCCCAGCTCGCTTCAGAATGTTTTGGTGGAGAAATGACTGTAAGTTAGAACTCTATTTTTCTTCCATATTCAACCATTACAATATGTGTTCTGAAGACTTTTGTGAAGGATTCCATAGTGATCACCTTTGGTCTCCCATCTGTTGGGAATGTGTGTGAAACAATTAGAAGAGTTAGCTGGGTTTTATTAAACCTTTGACATCTTTGTTGTACAGATGATCCTTTATCTTATGTTCGTGAAGACAGCTCTTCTTCTAGTTTTTTAGCTGCTCTCTGTTTTTTCTACACTTTCTGAAGAATGGAAGTTAAGATGATAAAGGAGAAGGATCTTAATTTCTCCTCTATCAACTGTTGCACTATTTAACTTGTGAAGGTGAATCCAAGTATTTTCATGTGGCTTTAAAAGACAGGTTTCAGAAGTGCAGTGTAGGTATTGCTAATGAATCCAAATGAATTAGTGAAGTCTATCTACAAAGAAAAGTTCTTTCTTTACTATATCTGGGGGAAGTTTATCATCATATTACTTAGTAAAATTGAGTATGCAATTTATTTAGGGATCCTAATTTAGGCAGCTTTACTCAAACTGTTGACTGAAGGAATAATTGCTTCAGGCCTATGCCTATTCTGGAAAAACAGAGCTTTTTGATCTTTGTCTATGCCTTACGTTGGCAGTTTCCAGGTTTGGTCTCTGAACCTCTTACAATCACATCCTTTTGTATTGAACTAAAAATCTCTGTATGTCTGTGCTGTAGTTCAGCAGGACAGTTTGAGCTCTGATGTTAGTAAGTGATTTTCACGCTAACGGATCTACAGGTTTTAGTTGTTTTGTTTGTTCCTTTTATTCTAAGAAGATAAAATGTCTTAGGGTTGGTGTCTGTTGGCTTTCAGTAGCACAAGGTTTTGTATTAGACTGTCAGCTTTGTCTTTTGGGTCAGCACACCAGCTTTTGCCATAAATCTCATTACTTTTTCACAATAATAATACAAATAACTGTTGAACAAGACTCATCCTGGGCTTGAACTAATAAGTTACTGAACTATAAACATTATTTTAAAACACTTTGTTAACAATGTACAGTGTCTGACTAAAACAGTCCTGTGCATAACAAAAATCCTCTTGTCTGATACAGAAAATATGCAGAAATAAACCAAAAAATAGTTTTATTTGGCAAATGGATAAAATCCCTTTAGGTGCCTAAAGAGAGGAGGTGTCAATGAGATGGATGAGACAGGAAATTGCATGAGATTGAGCTTGCAGCATTGCATAGCAACTCTGAAAACTCAGAGTAGGCCACTGCAGAAGAAAAAATGAAAGAGGACTGCTTTGAACAAGAGATAAATTAGCAGCAGTCTCTCTGTCCTGAAATAGTCTGTTGCACATTTATCTTAAACTATCAATAACCAGGTCATTAAAACCAGCCTGTAATTAATGGCTTTACTTTCTTCTTGACAGACAAAAACTTACGATTCTGTCACTGATAAATTTATGGACTTCTCCTTTGAAAAGGTATTTCTCTTCTAAATACTTTTTATATCATGATATTTCTGCTTTCATGATTTATGTCTTAAAGCAAAAATGATACAGATGTTTTTTTCTTCAAGACACACAGTGCTTACATGCTGTTTTATAAACGGATGGAACCAGAGGAGGAAAATGGCAAAGACTACAAATTTGATGTGTCATCAGAATTGCTGGAGGTACAAGTTGATTTGTTTTAACACTGATTTCAAAACACTGTAGAGAAGTCCTAAGAAATGAGGAATCTGCATAAACACAGGACAGCTAATGTAATTTAAATCAGTAAGATGACAGACCTTTCATTTAGCTGTCTTCCTTAGGAGAATGTGATTTGATAGGAAGTAAAGTAAGATTTCCATTTCATACAAATTCTAGGCACTTTCTCATTCTGTCTGGTATTTTTTAAGTCAGATATTTGAATCGTTCTGCTTCATATTAGTAAAAATAAAAAGGCAGAGCACTGTTTGTGTGGGGTTTGTGCGTTTTGGGGTTTGAGTTTTAGGTTTTTGTTGGGGTTTTCTGAATAGTTGCAATATTACAGGAAATCTTTTCATTAACTTTTCATCCTTCACTTCCTCAACAGCTTGTTGCTTTGAGGGGAGACAGAATAGGAGAATAGTTCCAGCTGTTTGTTTGCACTTCTGTTAGCAGGTGGTGAAATTCTATGTGAAGCAATATAAGCTCATGCTTGTGATGCGGAGCATCAGTCAGAAAGGATCCCTTCCTCCCTGTTGTCAGAGCAGCCCAGGTGTTAGTAAAAGGGGTACAGTAAATCAAACCAAACAACAGCTACGTCTCCCTCTTCTAATCAGTGATGAGGGCTGCTCTTAGGATACCTGGCTATTTAGGTAAAGATACTATTGAAGCCATGTATGGCCTGAGGAACAGGCAAAGGCAGCGCACAGAAGCAGAATATTGCACTAGGGATCTCACTGTGCTAGATACATCCCCAGTATGGGATTTGTAAGACCCTTCTCCCTTTTTATCACCTGAAAAGCCAGTTTCCCCGCTCCCTTTGGCTAGTATTGCTTTATTACTCGTGATGTCTTAGATTCTTAACTTAGCCAGCAAATCAGATCATGTGTTTTTATCCTTCTCAGTCTTAATAACAACAGATTTTATCAGAGTTAAACTTTTAAACTATGTGTGAAAAATGCTGCAAACAGATTTGGTCAAGACCATAATTTTAGAGAGAGAAACAGAGAGACCTGGCATGAAATCTTTTTCTCCTTAATGATGGAGAGTCACATCTTACTCTTTATTACCTGCTCTGCAGTCATATGGCATGCAAAACTAATGTTTACCATGGCATGAATAAACAGCTTTGAGCCCATCCTTTAAAATAAAGACAATGTTTCCAGAAGCAAATCTTTAGTATGAAAAAAGTAGTTTTCTTAGCCATGGCAAGCCTTTAAATACTCTTTCAGATCATGCTTATGTAGTGAAATAAATTGCTTTCTTGTATCTGATGTTAGCATTTTTTCTTCAGTGGATATGGCATGATAACATGCAGTTTCTTCAAGACAAGAACATTTTTGAACATACATATTTTGGGTAAGTTTTTCTTTAAAAATGTAATATTAATGCTTTTTTTCTTCTTGCAGATTTTCATTATTTATTTTAATTAACAAATAAAATTACTGACTCTAGGTTTATGTGGCAGTTGTGTAGTAGCATCCCAAGCACGCTACCAGATCCAAAAGCAGTTTCCCTAATGACAGCAAAGGTAAGTACTTCAAAAGTATGTCATGCTCATTTGAGATTTTACCTTGATGGTATTTTAATTTAGGCACTCTATAATTAATGGTGCAATATTTTCTTTTCCAGTTAAGCACTTCCTTTGTACTAGAGACATTTATTCATTCAAAGGAAAAGGTATTCTATTTACTTATAAATTCTCATTATATAACTGCATGAATACAGTGAAAAGTTTGTCTGGCTTCTTGGTTTGAAAAGTGTATTTTAGAGATGTATTAATTACCACAGATGGTACAAAGCTCATGTTTCACAAGTGTCACTTACCACATTTATAGTAAACACTGCACAGTGGTGAAAAAAAGATGACTTCCTGGTTTTAGCCTCCTTTGCCTCAGCAATGCGTCAAGAACAACAGATCCTGTGTTCTTTTTACTTGAAATGCCAGTGGATCTGCTGTAGATGGGAATGTTTACCACTGAGAGCAGTTGTGCTTGTGAATTTTTAACTTACCAGTACTATCATGAACAATAAGAAACTCGTGTCTGAAACATCTTTGATCTCAGATTGTTCTCTGTGGTGACATGGTGCTGCAAATTCTGGATTGTGTAGGGCTAGTAAGAATGTGTAATTGGGCAATTAGTCCAAATGCATAGGTACTCTGCTTTACTTTCAATATATGTACTGTTACTTTTGTGTAGGTGGCAGATATAAGTAGTTTATAAAGCATTTAGTGTTTGTAACTGTAGCTTTAAGATTCAGTGTTCTAACTGACCATTTAGAAATGTTTAAAGGTAAAGTTGCAAGTTGTTATTTTAAGTTATAGTATTTTCTGTGTTTCTTTTTACAGCCTACAATGCTTCAGTGGATTGAACTGTTAACAAAACAGTTTAATAACAGTCAGGCAGCTTGTGAAGTAAGTGACTTAGGAACTCAGCAAAGTACAAACCAACTTTCTATATATTGTTTAACTTTCCTGGAGGTTCGTATCCCTGGAATATTTTGGACTATGAACTACTGTATTTTCCATATTTATGCACTGTGAAATGAAATTCATCCTCTCTGAATACTGCAGATTCTGTGCAATGACATGACTTTGATTTTCAGAAGCCTGTGATGAGGCCACAGGCCAGAATCAGTTTGTCTCTATAGAGTAGAGACACACTGTCACAGCCTCTTTATTTACTACTTAAGGGTTTGTTTAATTATGAGGGGTTTAAATGATATTGCACAAGAGAAATGAAAAAAACAGATTAATATTTAAGGACTAGAATGTCAGGGACTCTGCCATTCCATGATTCTATGACTGGAGTTGAATCCAAGGGAAGAAAAGAGAAAAGGCTGTGGTGCAGTGAGGCAGCTTAGAAAGAGACTAAGAATAGCTAATGTTAGACTTTGCTGAAACCAAATTCTTATAGCACCTCACTTGTGAAGCTATAGAAAGACTAAAAACTCCTAGAAAGAGGAGAAAAAAATGAAGGAATGGGGTTTTTTTTGTATAAAATTTTGAAGGATGCTTCCTGAATGGAGTTGGGACAAAGTGGAGAGAGAAAGAGAAAACATAGACAAAGAAGCCACTGTGATTTTGGTGGAAACAGTTTTGAGATACTGAAGGAAAATTTGTGAGAGGTTCTCTGTGGCAGTTTGAATGTCTAAGACCCCAATACATGCTGTATCCTGCATTAGACCTTATTCAGTACAAAGTAATTGAATTCACAGAATCACAGAATGGTGGGGGTTAGAAGGGAGCTTTAGAGACCATCTAATCCAACCCCCCTGTAAAGCAGGTCACACAGGAATATGTCCAGGCAGGTTTTGAAGATCTCCAAGGAAGGAGGCTCCACATCCTCCCTGGGCAGCCTGTGCCAGGGCTCCCTCACCTCAACAGCTACAGCGTTTTTCCTTATGTTTAAATGGAACTTTGTGTTCCAGCCTCTTTCCATTACCCCTTGTCCTGTCACTAGATACAACAGTAAAAGGTGATGCCCCAACCTCCTGACATCCACCATTTAGATATTTGTAAATTCATTGTTCTCTGTTCATTCTGTGTTGTTAAATTGTGATGTCATAGTCAGTATTTGAGCAGTACACTTTTGTTAGTATGATGCAGCCTTAACATGCTTAAAATGGGTGAAGACATTTAATATGGTAACAAGGTTCAGATACAATTAAAATGAAAGGAATAACAACTTGGATTCTTTCATTTAAACTGTCCTTCCTCATGAATAAGACAAAACTCCTAGAGAGAATACTCAGCTGGGTTATTTGCTGAGTCTAACTTGGAACGAATCATTCTGTGTTGTTTTATACATTTTCTGTCTCTGGAGATAGTAAGGCTTTTCCACAGTTTAAAATCCAAAGGGGATCTAATTCAGGAGCTGCATTCCTGTTTAAATCTGTTCCTATTCTACAAGATGCTTCAGCTTACACTTCACTGTAAGCATCGTGTATTGTTCTGTTGACATCACTTCTCAGGATGAGTGTGTCCGTCCAGAGAATTGAATAATGACATGCAGAACCCAGAGATAAGAAGATGCTGCATATAAATTCCTGTTTACTGCTGTTGATCTTTATTTCTTTCACGTCATGCACGGAAGACATTTAGATTTCCCTTGGATTTAGTGCTTGCTTATTCCTTAATAATAGTAACATCAATTTCTCTTCAGACTTTAATATCATGCACAAAGAAGATTGGACTAGAACAAGTTTGGAACAAAACTAACAAAGTATGTATCTTCTGCAGTGGTTTTTGGATCGTATGGCTGATGATGATTGGTGGCCAATGCAGATTCTAATAAAGTGTCCCAATCAGATTGTGAGACAGGTAAGGAAAACATGTTCCTTTTTAAGTCAAGTGAGTACTTGACCCGTGAACAGAAATGGACAATTATTATGACCATGGTTTTGAAAGTTTTTATTACTACTTGTAATTACTTTATTCTCTTCCATTCTTGAATATGATGTAGAGAAAGTAGGGAGCATGATTGTCTGTTGGAGACAAAATCAGTGCTACTGTGGTGTTGTAGTTGTACAGTTAGGATCACAAAATGACACAACAGATACAAATTAAGGTTTCTACAACTCCCACATGATCTCTGCAGATTTCAACACTTCCCATTAAAAATGTTTCTCTTCTGAATTGGTTCAACAATAATGCATCAAGACAAATGTTCAGGAGACAAAACCAATAAATGATGTGCCCTCGGTACTCCGAATGGAAAGCTTCACTCCTGCCTTTGGGTTTTATAGATAGATTTGATTTTATAACATTATGCCACCAAGTTTTTTAGTTCCCTTTTCTGGAAATGCTTAAAACTGGAAAAAGCCCTGTGTTGGTAGTATTTGGATATTCACAGATACAAATGCTGTTAATAGTTTCACTTACAGGTGCACCAACTTTGCATGTCATTTAGGTAAAAGCTTCAGCAATTAAAGTCTCACCTGAACCCCTCAATTGGTTTCACTTTTCTGATTATTAAAAGATTGCTGAAATAATATTTCCATATAGGACCATATGTAGTTTCTCTGTGCAACCCATTAAAGGAACATATTCCATGGGAGAACTCTATGCAAGATACTATATTTTGAGTATCTAAGTGTCAGTTACTATCTCCAATAATATCTCTGCAAGATATTACCACAGTCATACTGATTTTGTCTCATACAAACAAACTTAGGCAAAGCTTTGTTTCTTAAGGAGTGTTTTTGCTCAGAAATATATATTGACATGTATGTAAAAGAATGAACATGTGGAGTTCATTTACTTTTGCGTTTGCAGATGTTCCAGCGTTTGTGTATTCACGTGATACAGAGGCTGAGGCCAGTGCATGCACATCTTTATCTCCAGCCAGGAATGGAAGACTGGTAAAAGAATCACACCTGAAACTTCTATTTTTCACACTCATCACAGCAACCACTTTTGTTTATGAAAATTCAAAATGGTCTGGTAAACCTAAAGCAGAACTGGTGTAAATTATTAGGCTACCCAAAAGCTCTGATTTATTTAAAAGTCTTACTGTGGTTGGAAAAGCCAGTGTCTAAAGATACATGGATTGAAACATTTGTTCTCTTAGACTGGGTTTTCATCCTAGGCTTTTCACCGACAGTAACATGCACATCTTGGAAAATCTGGATTGTAAAGTGGACCCAGGGGCATAGAGGTGCAAATTGTAATCTGTACCTGCAGGAAGAAGGTTGGAGGTGACAGTCCAGTCCTGTGTCATATAGCTAAATCACAGGTTTGGTCCAAAAGCAGGAAAAAAGCCTACTGCCTTCTGTTTTGTTCTGCTAATTATCAAGAAAACTGTCACTTTGTCTCCAATTATGAAATATTTATTCTATTTGATACATAATGAGAAGAAGAAGAAAGTGCTTTCTCTTTCATCTCTTGGGCTTAGCTTGTGATCTCAGTAATAACTTTTCTCCAGAGCAAAAATGGCAGAGTTTGTAATAACTAAACTGCCAAAACAAAATAGAAGACACAAAGACAGTTTTCAGGGCAAAAAGTGGAATTTTGTTTTCTCTGGAAGCCTGACTTCAAAAGGCCTTTGTCACTTGTTTTATTCAGTGGTAAGATCCAACTTTCAGTAGCGAGTGAGGTTGAAAGTGCATGTCTCCTGCCTTGTCAGGATCCTGTATGTGCATTTAGGAGAGTGCTTTTCCTTCACTTCACAGTACACTTAGCTGTATCAGCATTCTTGCTTGAAACTCAGGAAATTTGACATGCAAAGCAAGATGGTTTTAAGTAGCAGATCTCCTAAAACTGTTTTGTTAAGAATCCTTTTCCTGCCTAAAATCTTGATTTAGAATTCTAGTTCTATCAACCTTCCAACATGTCGAGTGAGGGATGCTGCCTTCCTTTAAGCCACATTGATATCTGGTTGGCATCAGAGACTGGGGGTGATAGGGCAAAACAGAAAACTGGTTTGGGTTTGGTTTTTGTTAACTGGTTTAAGATGATTTGACGCCTCATGTGTTGTGTGAAATATCTAAACTGGGTGTTGTTTTCAGTTCGGATGACATGGATGGCCCAGTGGAAGACATTGGCAGTCGCTCTTGCGTGACACGCTTTGTGAAGACACTCCTGTCAATTATGGAGCACGGGGTGAAACCTCACAGCAAACACCTCACCGAATACTTTGCCTTTCTGTATGAGTTTGCCAAAATGGGAGAAGAGGAAGTAAGTATAGCCTTGTAGTTTGGGGAATTGGGTGTTTATATGCAGGTATGTATTTGTAAGTGATTCAATGTCTACATATTTCAGAGCCAGTTCTTGCTTTCACTGCAAGCCATATCTACAATGGTCCACTTCTACATGGGAACTAAAGGACCTGAGAACGTAAGTTTGAATGTCTTGTATGGGAGAAAACAGTCTTTCATGTTTTCCACGGGTGATAATTAGTGCTTTGTCTCTTGAGCCTTTTTTCAGCTGTTAAATTCAAATTACTTCACACATTCAGTGTTTTTCAAGGTTTAAGTGAATACAACATTTTGGAAAGATGCTGAATTGGCTGTTTGCAACAGATACAAAGGATAAGCAATTAAAGTTGCACTTGGGCTACTAATGGTAACAATTGCTTACTCCTCTTGTACAGCATAAGCCTTCAAATTTCCTTGCTCTTATATTAAACAGACCACCATATCAGGCTGTCTCATGACTTCAACCAGCCTAACTTTTGCATTTGTAAATACAATTCAGCTTATGCAAAGTGAATACTTCAACATGAAAACCAAGTGATTAGAGACCTACCTAGTTTGATTCCTGCAAGTTTGTTAAGTTTTGAATAAAAGAGGGAAGATGTGCAAATCCATCTACAGGCTTTTTGAAAGAAAGGCTCAAAATGTCCACACTGAAGTTAACTTTTTTTTCAGCCACAAGTTGAAGTACTTTCTGAGGAAGAAGGAGAGGAAGAGGAGGAAGAGGAAGATATACTTTCTTTAGCAGAAGAAAAATACAGGCCTGCTGCACTTGAGAAGATGATTGCCCTGATTGCTCTTCTGGTTGAACAGTCTCGCTCAGAAAGGCAAGAGCTTCTGAAAACCAAAGTAAACTCTAAGCTAAGCTACTTCAGAAAGGAATTAAGAGATTTGAGGGGGGGAGGTTGGGCTTTTTAAACAAATGACCTTGCATATGGGCCCATTGTATTTGTAAACATCTAAAAGAGAAATATTTTGCCATTGTTGACCAAATAAGGGACTCGGATGAAATCCTTGAATGCATTCAACTGCCCACATTTGGGTTTCTTTTCTATATTTGTTCTACAAATTTCTTAGGTTTTGATCAGTTTTGCGTCAATATTTTGATTTTCTCTTGTATACTGTGATCTTGAAGAATGTAAAGTAACATTGAGTCCTGTATTTCTTCTTAATAACATCTGAAGTAAAATGATAAAGGCTTTTTTTGTATTTTAGGCATTTAACTTTGTCACAAAACGACATGGCAGCACTAACAGGAGGAAAGGTAACTTATTCAAATATGACTGTATAAGCCTAAACAAAAGCATATATGTGTGCATACCTATGTAACTATGGACAGTGTACTTATACCTTCTTCTTTGTTGCAGGGTTTTCCTTTTTTGTTTCAACATATCCGTGATGGTATCAACATCAGGCAAACTTGCAATCTCATTTTCAGTTTGTGTCGGTACAATAATCGCCTTGCAGAGCATGTAAGTATCAGACACTAGAGCTGTTTGTTGAAAATCTTCCCTAGTAAGTGTAATGGGGTGATTTTTTTAGTTGTGTGAACTGAATAAGCACAAGTCTAAGTGAGTTTTGTTTGTTTTGTTTTTAAGATTGTGTCCATGCTTTTCACATCCATAGCGAAGTTGACTCCTGAGGTATGTAAACACACAACCTGTATATTCAATCATTTGTATTCATGTTCTTCCTGTTTGAAATTACTGAAATAATCTTTTGCTAATCAAAAACCTTGCATGGAAGGTGATCCACGAAAGTTTTGGTGACATCCAATGAAGTCTAGCTGCACTGTGGTATATGAGGTTTGCTAAAGCAGAAATCTGGTGTGAGGTTTAAGATGAACCTTTTATTCCAAGCCAAGGAACGTATTTCTAGATTCTCCACCTATATGAATTGAAAAAGAAGCAATTGGTAACAATAAAACCTGTGTTCTAGCATAAGTGGAGACATGCAATTATCATAGAATCATAGAATGGTAGGGGTTGGAAGGGACCTTTAGAGATCATCCAGTCCAACCCCCCTGCAGAAGCAGGGTCACCTAGATCAGGTCACAGAGGAACATGTCCAGGCAGGTCTTGAAGACCTCCAAGGAAGGAGACTCCACAACCCCCCTGGGCAGCCTGTTATTATCTGCTTAGTCAGGTTTTGGGGCATTATTTCACAGTTCTGTGCATGCAAACACGTTTCTCAGTCAGAATAAATTTCTGCCCTGGTAATAACAAAAGTACTCAGAGCTCCAGATGGATTCCACGTGAAAATTGTATAATGAATGGAGAAGTGTATGTTCACACAGGGACATTCTGGTATACTGCTGTCAGAAAGGAAAATAATCAGGAAAAAGGGGGCATGTCTAGCAGAGGAGACATGGTTGTGGTTGGGAAAGAAGCACATTCTAAATCATTCTCAGGACAGCTTTGCTTTGTGTGATAGAATGGGCACTATCAGGTGACAGTCAACTTCCCTCCTGTCACGCTAACATTTGCTACATTATTATGCTTTTCTTGCTTTGCACATACATCAGAGGCACTTTTGGTGAGGTGCAAAATATGTAATAATAGCAAGTAACCACTTCATTGAAGCACCATTAAAATCTGGGTGAGGCTTAGAAACATCTAAAGATTTAAATTCATTTTAGATCCAACGCTGTTAGTGTAGAAATGTGGCTGGTTTCAGAAGACAGCAGTGTGCCAAGAATAATTACCAGTGTAAATCCTCCACATGGGATGCTTCTGGATAAACTTTTCAGGATCCATGTTACATGTTATGCAAATACATAAAAATAAAAGCTTCTCTGAGATGGTGAAATCTTCTCTATGTGTAAAACAAGACAAAATGGTGAATCATTCCAGACTGCACAGCTCGATTTTCTCCCTCTTTGTTCACAGCAATGTCTGTCAGACAATGTGTGCTGTTATTTCCTTCTAACTATATATCTCTGCTAGACTGATCCCATCTAGTGTGACCATGTTGCCCTGCACTAGCACTAACTTAATTCTGCTAATGTGTGGATAGAGTAGGATTAAGATACACAGATATATATGTGTCCATGTGTGAATTATTTACACATTAAATAAGGGATTAAAGGTAATATCAATGTTCATGTCACAAGTTAGTGGAAATATCCTTCTATGGAAATGGTTGGGGGGTGAAAATCTCCAAAAAAGGGGTGGATGAAATGAAATAGATCAAAATGGATCCTTTTTTTATGCATTACAGGCAGCCAATCCTTTTTTCAAGTTGCTGACCATGCTCATGGAATTTGCTGGTGGACCTCCAGGAATGCCACCCTTTGCCTCTTACATTCTGCAGAGGATATGGGAGGTACAACATGTAAAAGAAAAACCAGAAGCTTAATTGTCTTTCTCTTGTCATTCTGTTATGTCTATGAAAGGGTTTTACATTTCATTGGCATCCTTGCTGCATGAGTTTTTTAATGACCATTTCTTTTCCAAATTAACAGCAATGGCTAATAAACATTCTGAGGTTCTGCTTTAACTTTTAATGTTATTTTAATAGCTTTCTGGTTAACTGGTATTTCAGTTGAACTTTTAAATTCTAGTTTAATGAGCAATTAACTATTTCATGATAAGGGTCTAGAAAGCTTCTCCTAGGCAAAACCCACTTATTTTCCCCAGTTTTCCTTTTGCAAGGACTGTAAAATGTTTCTAAGCCCATCATTTGTTAGGGTGGGTTTTGTTCCACTGTGTACTGGTTGTTTCAGTTTTCATTTGACTTTTTCTTCTCTGTAAAATACTCATCAATATTTTTAACCCATAAAATAGTGCTAAATTGAACCTAGTGGATAATTGTCTGGTGCAGGACAATTTTTGCTGGCATGACTAAAGTGAGAGAAAGATTTTTTAACAGGGATAAATTCCTTGATC
The DNA here is from genome assembly GCF_028858725.1 of Colius striatus. Classification (NCBI taxonomy): domain Eukaryota; kingdom Metazoa; phylum Chordata; class Aves; order Coliiformes; family Coliidae; genus Colius; species Colius striatus. The sequence continues at coordinate 118,416,992 of NC_084760.1, forward strand.
TGAGGAGTAGATTAGGAGTTCAGCTTTGACTTCAAGTAGCTGCTGCTTGAGTTTCCAATACAATTTCTTGCCATTAGGACTAAGCACAGTGTGTCCAGCCTGAAGACTGCTGAGGACAAGCTGTTGAACATTCACTCCCTTTAATACTATTTAAAAAGTGGGATTGGGATTTGTGAAAGATTGTTACTGTGCAGAATTGAGAACTCTGGTAAAACACAAACCTGCCTTACCTGCTGAGGCTCAGTGGGTTAGAATATGGATTGCTGTTCAGAAGTATTTCCCACTGCTTAGGAGCAGTTATAGGTGTCTGATCTGCAAATGAGTTAGGTGCAGCTGCTGTACGTTGGGTAAAGAGGGTTCAGTGGATCTCAGGGTCAGGAATTGCATCTAGCTGCTTTCTGTGTATGGACAAGCAATAGGGTATTCATTCTTCTCAACAAGAAGGAAACTTTTCCAAGAGAGATTTTGTAATTAAGTTGTGGCATGAAGTAAATACCTGGGCTTCATTCTTCAGTCAGCCCCAGAGTTTAGATATGTAATTTGTTAGGCAATCCTCTTTCTTCATTTCCCTTCTTATTCTTCCCACACACACTGAACCTCCAGAGGCAGCAGGTCAGTGACAGGTCGCTGTTGGAAAGCCAAGCTTTTAGCAGTAGAAGTTATTGGTTCAGTCTCTGCTGTTGCCAGTATTATTATCCTTACCTTACTGACCACAGGTCTAGAGATACAAATTGTGTGGGCAGGGACGAGAGGCACAGTAATTAGTGCATAGACAGAGAGATTTAGGCATAGAACCTACTTTTGCAGGCTCTTCAGTTTGCAAAAGTCATTACAAAGCGATTGAGCTTGTGGAGACAGTGAGCAATGATAGTCTTTTTTTTGGAGATACCCTCCAGCTATTACGAAGGAACCTTGACAGATCAATTTGTCATTTCTAAAAAAGGAGAGGAGATTGTTCTCAATGTGTTTATTTTTAAACTGAGATTAAAACTTTATAAGCAGAGTTTTGATCGTGTCAGCTGCTCGCGTTCTTCAGTGGATTAGAGAGTAGTTGGGAACAGCTTGAGCAATCCAGTTACTGCCTCTGCTTTCTGAAACACATAGAATTCCTTTTTCCTTGTCTGGGCACCTGGGCCTCAAGGTAAAAAGCAAACAATTTTTAACAATTAGGAAAGGAACAAACTTAATGTATTAGCCTAATAATATGTCAACAAAGTGGCAACTCCCTAGAACCAGAAAAGCACAGGAAGCTACGTTTTCTCCTTATTCCCTGTAAGGCTTTGATGACTTGGACTCTGCAGGCTTTGCACTGCCTTTGAAAAGCTCTAGGTCACTTCATTCCTTAAACCTGCATATTCATCAAAACTATGATAGTGACCCTCAGCTTGAATCCATATGAACATGTTTGCACACCGTTTGTGTTCTTTTGATATACAAATGCTGATTCAGTGTTAAGGATTTTGTGTTGGCTGTTTTAAAAGAAAAGCCTTGTTTATAAGACAAGATCATTCAGTGTTTTAAGTGCTTGACATTTTAAGCATCTACAAATATACAGAAAGGATATGCAGAGTTGTTTCCTGGCCTTAGACTGAACTTTCAAAAGCTCAGAACAAGATTCAGAAGTGAAAACCAGGGAAGTGTAGGCAGGTTTGTCTTAGTCTGCCAGAGCACCTCGCCCTTGTAGGTGCTTTCTGAACCCCAAGTGATTCTGAAAAAATAATTACAAGGTCTTAGTAGTTATTTTTTGGATTTTTAATGCAGTCAGTACCTAGTGTCAAGGTTAATATATTCTTTTTGATTTGTCCACTCTTCTTTCAGGTCATTGAGTACAACCCATCTCAGTGCCTGGATTGGCTGGCTGTGCAAACACCCCGAAATAAACTAGCTCACAGCTGGGTGCTGCAAAACATGGAGAACTGGGTTGAACGTTTTCTTCTGGCACACAACTACCCTAGAGTGAGAACTTGTAAGTGAACTTAAAGAAAACAATTCTTCTGTTGTAGCATGTTAGTACACATCGAGTATTCCCGTCCCCAATGAAATACATGCTCTTGTGCTTGCCTCCTCTTCCAGTTATTTTAGAATTGCTGTACTTTAACATGAGTACAAGTGGTGCCTCATCAAGACATGCTGCCTGGTTTTGATGAAAAAGTCTGGTTTGATTTTGTAAATTGAATGATGCATTAGTAGGTGCCTTATTTTATGTGGTAAACCTACAAGATCCAAGAAAATCCAAAGAAGAAAGAGAACTAATCCAAGAGGTTCTGTGTAGCATCCATCACATTGTTGTACTTTAGGGAGGAGTAGGATGTCTTCTTTCACTCTTTGCAGAGTAATGTTCAGTTGAGCTCTTTGAACTAGAGGATCAAGGAGAAACAGGCTGTGCCTCTCCCAGACTCCAGCATGTCCTGGCTCTCCACTTTGTTCTGACAGGAATCACTGATTGTCAGATCACATTTTCAGCCTTTCTGTGTCTAAATTGTGTTATGAAGGAGATTCCACAGTAACAGGCCACACTGAACTTCAGTACATTTTCTGTGGTTGAGGGAGATGTGGAAGCTGGAGGCACAGCTTTGCCACAGGCTCCAGTTATAAACATCTCTGAAGAGGCAATGACATCTTGACCAAGCTGTAGTCAGTTTATTCACAGAAAACATCTGGTTTTGTTCTTCTGTGATGTCCTGTGTTGTGTTAGAGCAGCGAGAACCAGGCAGCAGGCAGGAATGTAAGACTGCAGAGGCCTGGGAGCAAATCACACCAGCATTTCTAATGTGATTTTGTTTTCATCTCCAGTGTGAATAGTCATGCTAGGTTCTGTAAGGTGCCTTGAATGTAATTTAACTTCAGTTTAAATGGCTGTTAAGCATGTGTGTCACTTTCAAAGGTGTAACAAGTCTGTTTTCATTTGAAGCTGCAGCCTATCTCTTGGTGTCGCTTATTCCGAGCAATTCCTTCCGTCAGATGTTCCGATCGACCCGCTCTTTACACATCCCCACACGTGACTTGCCTCTCAGCCCAGACACCACCGTAGTTCTTCATCAAGTCTACAACGTGCTCCTTGGCCTTCTTTCAAGAGCTAAGCTATACGTTGATGCTGCTGTCCACGGCACTACCAAACTTGTGCCCTACTTCAGTTTCATGACGTACTGCTTGATCTCAAAAACCGAGAAACTCATGTTTTCCACTTACTTCATGGACTTGTGGAACCTTTTCCAGCCTAAACTTTCCGAGCCGGCGATAGCCACCAACCACAACAAACAGGCTTTGCTCTCTTTCTGGTACAACGTGTGTGTGGACTGCCCGGAGAACGTGCGCCTTATTGTACAGAACCCCGTGGTGACCAAGAACATTGCCTTCAATTACATCCTCGCAGACCACGACGATCAGGATGTGGTGCTCTTTAACCGCGGGATGCTGCCCGCCTACTACGGCATCCTGCGCCTCTGCTGCGAGCAGTCCCCTGTCTTCACCAGGCAGTTGGCTTCTCACCAGAATATCCAGTGGGCCTTTAAGAATCTCACGCCACACGCCAGTCAGTACCCAGGAGTAAGTAAACTGATACCAAAAAATACCATTTGTTAGTGTTTCCCCTCTTGCTGAGTGTCAATCCTGATGAAAGAGATGCAAAGACTTTTTTAACGTATCCAGTGATGAAAGCATTATGTTTTGACTTCTTGGTATAAGTAATAATGTGTTTAGAGCTGAATACTTGTGTGATGAGCTTGTTTTGGATTTTCATAGAGTCATAGAATGGTAGGGATGGGAAGGGACCTTGAGAGATCATCTAGTCCAACTCCCCTGCAGAAGCAGGTTCACCTAGATCAGGTCTCACAGGAACATGTCCAGGCAGCTCCAAGACCTCCAAGGAAGGAGCCTCCACACCCTCCCTGGGCAGCCTGTGCCAGGGCTCCCTCACCCTCATAGTAAACCAGTTTTTTCTTATGTTTAAATGGAACTTTTTATGTTCATCCCATTACCCCTTGTCCTGTTGCTAGATACCATAGAAAAAAGGGATGCTTCAACCTCCTAACACTCACCATTCATATACTTATAAATACTAATGAGCTTCCCCCTCAGTCTTCTCTTCTCTAGACTTTTCTTCTTTGCTGTGTAGCAGTTGGAGAGCAAATGTTTTGTTCTGGAAGTAGATTCAGGTGTTCCCACTGTTATTCAATATTCTGTACACCAGTGCAGCTATAAGAAACAAGAAATAGCCTTTATTGGTGGTCTCAGGAAAGGGTGTTGCATTCTAACACACTACATTGGAGGAATTCCCAGTGAGTTTCTTCTTTGCTTTCAGTTTGTGGAGTAGGGCCAAGATTTAGCCTGTTGTAGTATAATGGAGGACGACCTGATGTTCACCTTGGGAACACTTGTGTACCTGTTGCAAAACATGGGTACACTGGGAGCTGTGCCGTCTCTACGTGATAAACAACATGACAGTAGAGAGTAGATAGCAGTTAAAACAATCCATGTGTAAGGGTGAAAAAACAGGCCTAGAAAGTTGTTAAGAGGCAAAGTATATGTTTCTATGTGATTACTTGGTGAATATTGCTTTGGAGTCCTTTGTAGATATGAAAGGACAAAAAGAATACAAAGATTTTCTTCACTGTGTAGAGGAGGATGTGTCAAAGCTTATGTTGAACTTCTGTCTACTTCAGCTCACTGTGTGTGTGTGTCAATGAACTGTGCTGTTAGGAAGCATCAAAATACCTATTTAAGGTTCAGAAGTGTTATCTCTAATACCCATGTCCTAATCCACACAGTAAATAGTAAAGGCTAAAAGCAAACTACGTGTGAGAGAGATAAGAAATACCCACAATGTCTGTGCCAGAATTTTACTTCTTAAAAACTGTTTAGTTTTAATTATTTAAGGTTAAAATGTCTGGTCACATAACTGTGCTGTAATGCTGACAAGCATATTCCCATCTCAATCTGCTTACACGTGTTTGTTCTACCTGTTACTTCAAGTAATGCACAGTAATACAAGTAAGATCTAAAGCATAACACACTGAGAGATGACTCTAACCTGATATATTTTTGCGTGTTTTAGGCAGTGGAAGAGCTGTTTAACCTCATGCAACTGTTTGTAGCTCAGAGACCAGACATGAGAGAAGAAGAGATAGAAGATATAAAGCAATTTAAGAAAACAACCATTAGCTGTTACCTGCGCTGCTTGGACGGACGGTCTTGTTGGACCACTTTAATAAGGTACGTTAGGAGTGGAGCTGTAGTGCAGTCATTACCCTGTGTAAATAAGAATGTGTTGCCAAATGTGAAGTACAGTAAAAATTAGGGTTCTTAGTTTGATATTCTTTGTGAAAAAGTTTTGGGGATGCTTTTATTTAGGAGTAAGCAAACAGAAAGTTACAGCTTCTTTCCCCCTCCCCCCAGTGCATTGTTTTTTGCTATAATCTACTTGAGAATGTTTCATCAGGTTAAAACTCAGAAGCTAAGCAAAGATATTTTACAAAAAACAGGTGCAAATCAAGGTGTTTATCGTTAGGGTTCAAAAAGAAACACTCTGCCAAAATTGCATCAGTAGAGCCCTCGGGAAAAAACCCCTTCAAACGAATCAGTTAATGGCCCAGTTCAGCATTTAGGCTGAAATTCCATTCCCAGCCTCCCGTCATTACTCTCGATGGGCAAGGCAGTGACTCCAGCTGCTGCTGCCATTTGTTGTTCTGGGGCAAAAGTGGTTTTTAGGAATTGTGCCTGTGGGACAGTTTTATTGTATCATCTCTTCAGACAGGTTTTCTAGTCGTAGTAATACATCTGAAACTGTTGCTTGGGTGCTTTCATTATAACTGTAAATTGCCTGCGTTTGTAGGTCAGCTGTTGGGGTCTGAAATGGAACTGCTGATGCATGGAAACACTCTTGTGAAGCAGAGTTGGGCTGTGCTACCTGAAGGGTGCAGCCACATTTCCCAAATGCTCTGCAAAAGTTCTTGAGGGGAACCATTCATCAGCATAATCCTTTCTTCTCTGTTCTGCTTGAGGCATAAAATATCCTGATAGAATAAATGTTACGTATTTAAAAGTCCAAACTTGTGCTCAAGTGAACCCATTGGAATGTACCAATTGACCAGCATCAAATTCTCTCTTTTGGAGTACTTCATTTGCCTCAGTTTTTAGCATTTTTGCAGACACTGTTTGGGAATTTTTCTGTAAAGGTGCTTGATAAATGACTTTTTTGACATCAAGGAAGTTCACCTCAGAGGCATTTTCAAATGAAAATGTGGAGGAGAAAAAAGAACTCTGTTCTTTTGGGGATTCTTTCTTCTGCGATTATTTTCCAAGAATGAGAAAGAACCTACCAAAATGAAGCACTTGCACAACCTGTGAAAAGGTGATCTGTTCTTTTCAGTGCTCTTAATGTTTGGATTTTTTTCCTAGTGCCTTCAGAATATTATTAGAATCTGATGAAGACAGACTTCTTGTTGTGTTTAATAGAGGATTGATTCTGATGACTGAGGTAAATACTTCATGATTTAATTGTGATAAATATCTTGCTTTCTCATCAAGTTATCCCTTCCTTCCCAACAATGTATTTGCTTTAAATAGTTTTAATACAGCATCATATGAAATATGTTGATCAAATATTGGCAAACAAAGCCTTAAACTCATAAAGACCATAGGGAGGACAAAAAAAGATTTACCACACATTTTGTGTATCTCAATACTAATGAAGGAGGTTAAAGGAGTAAACTTGAGACAATAAAGATCTTCATACAGGATAGAGATAGCAGGTTAGTTGATGACAGTGATTCGGTACAATAACCATGAAAGGATGTAGCTTAAAGATGAGCAAGAAATAAAAGGGTTATGTGTTATCTAGTGTATCAAGGATAAATACAGTTGCTCTGAGGTTCAGAATGGAGATGAAATTAGTTCTGCTCCAAAAAGTTGCAACTTTTTTGACTTTGAGCAAAGATCTGTGAAGGATATAAAGGTATTTAATCTGCCCTCAGGCACGTGAATGGACTAGATGATGCTTGGAGGTTGATTCCAGTCCAGTTTTTATGTGGTTTATGCTTGAAAATTCTCTTGGCTTTTTTTAATGTCGCTAGTTTGTATTTTCTGGGTAAAAAAGTGTGGTAGAAAAAGCTGGACTTATAAAACCAGTAGAAAAATGAGAATGAAGGCACTGCACTGCTGTTTGAAAATTGATTCTCAGGAGCTTGTTATAAATGACAGACTATAGATTAATTAACCATAACTGATTACTCCAGACTGGATGTTCTTTGTCTTGAAAGCAACAGAAATTACAAATGTATTAACTTGGCAACATAAAGTTTTGGTGTTTTGTCTTTCTAGTCCTTCAATACGTTGCACATGATGTACCACGAGGCCACAGCTTGCCATGTCACTGGAGACCTGGTAGAACTTCTCTCTATTTTCCTTTCGGTTCTGAAGTCAACACGTCCATATCTTCAAAGAAAAGGTTTGATTATAACTCTTCCAAAGATTATGCCTCTTGTCTGTTAATTAGCTTTCATCACCCAAACCCCAGTATTTTCTCTCACTCATTTTCCCTGTTTCAAAGCTTGCCATTCAGGAGGAGATACCATCATTGACAGTTACTGAACTGTTACTTATTTATTGATACAATATGAAACATTAAATAAATGTAACAGCAGTAGACCAGTGAGATTTAACACATCTCTAGTTTGATTAAAATCATGGTAGGGGAAAAGAGAGTCTCTGAGAAGTACAAGCCTGTGCTTTATTTAATGAGCTCTTGAGAAATGAACTAAACAGATTTGCATGGGTTTTGCACTTGCAGATGTGAAGCAAGCTCTCATTCAGTGGCAGGAACGGATCGAATTTGCCCATAAGCTCTTAACTCTGCTCAATTCCTACAGCCCCCCCGAGCTCAGAAACGCTTGTATCGGTAAGTGCCGGCGGTGTCCCCACAGTCAGCAGCGCCTGTTCCACACAGGTGCCTGCTCACAGACCTACATGCCATTTCTGCAAGGGCAGGTGTTTCCTAGATACTGTGTAGGCTGGGGTTGTTTGTGTGAATATGGTCAGCACAGGGATATTGCCGTTGTTCCTAATCTGAACCTGGTCCCGTCAGGTTATCAGCACTGTTCCTCCTTCCCCAGGCAGGCTGTGTGCACAAAAAGGCAGCTCTTGTTTTGAAAGGCCAGTTTGCTGCTTGGTAAGGGGCACCATTGAGTCACCCCCAAATTCAGGTGTCAGCGAGTCCAGAGTCGAATCCCAAATGTTACTTGTGGGATCTGTTAGTGAGGTGCAGATGGCAACTACCCTTCTGCTCAGAAGGGTGCACGGGGACCAGGCCAGTCTGAGTCACAGCTCCTTGTGTTTGTTTTTACCATCCAGCACTGGAAGGTAGAACAGCAGAAGTGAAGCTTGCAGAGCTTTGCATTTGCTTTAAACTGTCGATGCAGACAGGTGCAACTGTCTCTCTTGCATTAGAAGCCCTATTTCAACAAGCTCTAGGTTTTTCCTAGTTGAGGCTTATTTGAATGGTGTTCAGTGGATACTCTCTGCATTTTTATTGCATGCTGGTGAAGGCCTAAAGCTGTGTCCAGATTACCTTTGTGTGTGTGCTTTGTGTGCGTTTTGCCCTTATTTTGAGAGCCTGTCTCCCTGTCCTCCTGACCGCTGCTGGTTGACATTTTCCAGGCATCAGACCTGCTATGTTTAAGAAGAAGAAAAGAGAGTAATTTTATTGAGCCTCTACTTTCTACAAGCTGGCACCCCCCTCACTGGTGGTTGCTGTACCACTGAGCAGGTTTTCTCCCGGTGGCAGAGGTGAAGGGAACCTTGACTGACTCGGGGGTGTTACCTGACGTGCTGCTCACAGTAGAGCCTTTCGCCACTGTGCACGCTGAGGGCAGCAAAAGTTGTGTGAGAGAGAGTTTGCAAATGCATGAGCCTTAAGTTAAAACTGTTTGCCGTTACAAAATGACAATGTGTAATAGCAAAAACAACTTTTTGTTTGTAGATGTCCTCAAGGAGCTTGTACTTTTAAGTCCTCATGATTTCCTACATACTCTGGTTCCATTTCTACAGCACAATCATTGTACATACCACCACAGTAATATCCCAAGTAGGTATTTCAGTGATTGTATTTTGAAGTTCTCTTACACTGTTTATTACTCTGTCGTGTTCCACGCTGATGTCAAAGATTGACCTTTTTAATATATCCTTATTTTATCCTAACTTATACTACAGTGTCTCTTGGACCTTATTTTCCATGTCGTGAAAATTTGAAATTAATAGGGGGAAAAAGCAATATTCGTCCTCCACGTCCTGAACTCAACATGTGCCTCTTGCCCACCATGGTGGAAGCCAGCAAGGTACGTAGACCTGTGCTCTTACCAATAGCTGTTTCTTGATTGCTTGCCCATTTCTCCAAGAGCATTGCAAGAATCCAGTAGCACGATGCATTTACGTTCTCTTTGGAAACAAAGCATAATTCTTCTTCAAGATGTGTTGTCCTCATATACTCCATTCTAGATGTGCACTCCAGAAGCACCATTTCCCTGCCCTTGGTGATAAACAGCTTCATCCTGCTGACGTGCTAAGGGCTCGATAAAAAACCAACTGGCAGATTTGGATAATGGTCCAATCTGTTTGTGGCATTTATAAAGACAATTCAGGAGCCACCCAGGGACCGTCCAGTCGGGTTTCAAACCACGTTAAGATTTATTCCCAGACAGCTGAGTATATCCCCCAGGACTCCTGCGAGTCCATCCCCCCGGGACTGAGGCACAATCTGCTCATTGTTTGGGTGAAATACCAGTACCTGAAATACCATATAGGGCTTTAAGTCTTTCACTTCCCATTTCCCCTTCTGTGGGCTTCCTGATGGGACGCCAGCTTCTGTGGGGCTACTCGGTAGTCACGTGCCACATCCCATGATGTCAGCTGCAGCGACGGTGGGATTCAGCTCACCTAACTTTGCCTGTCTAAAAGGTCAGCGTCCAGCTCTTCCTATGGGTAACAGCACAAATGGTTACCCACAGAAGGAGAGACATAGTTCCCCTCCTTCCTGTCCTACACACCCACGTCTGGATGAGGTGACTGTCTGTCTGTGTCTCCACTGACCACAGGGAATATCGAACTGCCTAGATTTTAGGTAGCTGAAGTCAGGTGAGGTGAATCCCACCCTGCAAGGAATATGTATGGACAATCATTTGAAGAAGGAAAACTGGTTACTCGCTATACAGTAACTGTGGTTCTTCAAGATGCTTTGTCCACACAGATTCTGTGGTCCCCCTCCTGTGCTAACCCCGACTCCTGTCGTAGGGGATTCTTCTCGGTGAAGGAATTGAGTGGTGGTTGAAGCCGCCATACCCCTTATGCCCTCAGGTACAGTGGTCGCAAGGACACACTGGGTGCAGGCACAGCCCCAGTGGACACTGCTATTCAGAAAGAATCCAAGCTCCTGCACATGGGGCCTATGTGCACGTAGATGGGAATCTGTGTGGGCAACACATTTCGAAGAAGCACGGTTACTGTAGGGTAAGTAACCCTTCTTTTTTAAAGCTTTCAAAATGATGCTGTGTAGATTTGTGCACCATCAAATTTACTGTATCACCAAAGCTGTATTAAACAAGGCCAGAAAGGATCCGGGGGGAGGAGGGGTTGTTCTGTCAGCTATGTAGAGGTAATGAATGTGACCCTAAATGATGCAGATATTTGACCTTAAACAGTCATCACCTTCATATGACACAGCATTTTACACTTGGTAATGAACTCACATACATTAGGAACCAGAAGATTTTTAAGCCTCTAAAACTACACCCACAGTTTCCTTTCCCTGTGGTTTTTGCATGCTTACTTCTCATTCATTTTGTGTACAACTGCATTGGGTGCTTTGAGATTGGGAGCTTTCCTTTTGGCCGTCTGGCTCATAGAAGCTGCCGTCACTTGAACTGTACACAGGCCTAATGTGTAAAAGTATGGGCACACAAAAGCTTTGGCACATATTTATCATCTGGTTTCAGACCTTCCTCAAAATACCACATGGTCTTGAGAAAATGCTGACTTGTACAGATCATAACTGACAAATTATGACTTACCCATCTATATTTATATACACATACACACCATAGAGTATATTTAGGTGTCTGGGTATGATTTAAAATCATTCTGTTCTTGTCACATTCAAGCTGTGTTATTTGCACAGCTTTGCCATCTTCTCTGTTGACTCAGAATCCTACAGTACCAGTTGTTACTGGTGAGGGCATTGCCTTTGCCATCCCTCCTCCCATCTCACTGTTGCCCTCACCGGGGTCTCGGTGAGGAGACACAACCGGCCTGGGTTAGAGCTGGAAATCCCATCAGGTTTTTCTGTAGCACATGACTGAACACTCGAGGGCAAGGAGTGCAGTAAGGTTAAGGTGGATGATTAGGAAGTGTGGTGGCTGTCATGTAGTTTAAATGAAGGTCTCTTAAATCTTCAGGGCAAGGATGATGTTTACGATCGTATGCTGCTAGACTACTTCTTTTCTTACCATCAGTTCATCCATCTGCTCTGTCGAGTTGCAATCAACTGTGAAAAGTTTACTGAAACTTTAGTTAAAATGAGTAAGTATCAAGGTTCAACAGCCTCAGGAGTCTGGGTTTTTTATGTGATAACTGTGAGTGCTTCTCCACTAAGGCTGATACTCAGAATGCTTGTGAAACTTGCTGCATCGGTTGCTCTGGACACGATGCTCTGGACACCCACAAAGCTGTCTGACATGGATCATGTAGTGTAACGTTACCCATGTGACTGTCACAGGCCTGTCCACAAAGGAGCTGAGGCACGGGTTCAAGTTCCTGTGGTTTTGGGAACCATCACAACCTTTAACTAAGTTTATAACCATAGTTTGTACCTAATACTTTATTCAGCTCTGGCTGTAGATCCCATCAGTATTGGGGCTGCTTCCTGTCACGACGTAAACCTGTCTGTTGGGGTGTGAACAAGGAGCTCACGGCGTTACCTGCCCGACTGATCCGGCCATTCACTGGCTCCAGACAGCTCTTCAGGTTTTTTGTACACCACAGAAATAGTGAAGGGATGTGTGTATTTAGTAACTGTACTGTGAAACACTTCACACAGGGTAGATCTTCCAGCTTGTAGGAAATGCTTAGAATACGGTCTTAGAAAATAATGCAGCACCTTGGTACTGGTTTTGTAGGAAGTGAGTATCTCCCATCAAAGTTCTCACATGGTAACTTGTTTTCTCACACAATTGCAGGTGTGCTGGTTGCATATGAAGGTTTGCCACTCCATCTTGCACTATTCCCCAAACTTTGGACTGAGCTCTGTCAGACTCAGGTAAGAGTCAGTGAGCCTGAGAAGTAACGGAATGAAAATAGAGGCAGCAAAATGCAATGAATGTATGTGAAACAGAGGTTAACTTATAAATTTTAACTAGTAGGTATTGTTTTGAATGGAAAATACCTCTGCTTACATTGCCTGTCATCTGGGAAAAACCTGACAAATCAAGTATGACGATCTGGCTACCTGTATTGGCTCCCAGTGAACCCCGGGTCCTGCGGAAAACTGGCAGAGCTACTTCATCCTGCCTCTGTCAATTGACAGCTTTTGATGTGGCCTGGTATGATGAACTAAAAACTGGGAGATCTCTCTGTGTAGCATTGTGTGCCCACTGCATGGAGGAGCCTTTGCACTCACCCTGCAGTTGGTTCATAGATGAAGAGACACAGCCCTTCCCTTCACGTACATCCTGATCCTGAGGATGACAGAATCATAGCAAACCGGCATTCCTGTGGAACACACCTCATCAAAGGAACATAATAACTGACAGTAACTAATGTGTACAGTGGACTGATGCCCAACAGACCTGGAATATTTGTGTCAGTATGAATTGAGAACACCAGTGGGCCTGGTTAGATGTCTCCACCTGAGACACCCCTGGCAGCCAGTGCTCCTGCAGTGTGATGACTTGGCCACCTTCTCTCTTTCTCTCTCCACCAGTCTGCAACATCAAAGAACTGTGTCAAGCTGCTCTGTGAAGATCCAGTTTTTGCAGAATATATAAAATGTATTCTGATGGATGAAAGGACCTTTCTCAACAACAATGTTGTATACACCTTTCTGACTCATTTTCTTCTAAAGGTACGTGTCCTTTTAGTAATAATGGCTGTTTCAAGAAATGCAGTCCTAGTCCTACACATTACTTCAGTCTGGGAGAGTATTTTCACATTTCTGGGGTTTTTGGTGGAATAACAAAAAAACCACATGTTCTTTTCCCAGGTCCAAGGGCAGGTGTTTTCTGAAGCAAACTGTGCCAACTTAATCAATACTCTAATTACAAATCTAATAAATCAGTATCAAAGCCTGGAGTCTGACTTCAGCAACCAGAGAGTTGAAATTTCCAAAGCAAGCTCTACTTTAAATGGGGTGAGTCATTTTGAAGCCATTCAAATATTACCAGCATCATTTAGAGGGCAGCTCATTTTCTCTGGGAGCTCCTCGGGGCCTTGCGCCAGGCTTCCAGGCAGGAGGTATCTGGGGAGGGCTGTTGAACATGTACAGAGCAGCAGTCTGAGCTCTGCAGAATTCCCCAGTCCACCTTGGCATGCACTTGCTTGGATCTCCCAAGCACATGGTGGGAAAGGGCTTGTTGGGAGGGAAAAGATAATGCAACGTGCTGCAGACCTAATGTCGCAACCCAGCAGGAGAGTTGTTCTTAGTGAGCAACGCTGTGTTGTCACCCACTTAGGACACATCAACCTCAGCTGGCAGCGGGAAATGTCCCTAGGGGAAGTATATTTAGTATGCTGTCTTCTGGATGTTCAGGTGTTGAGGCCTCTGCTTACTGCACAGATCTCTCTCGCTGTAGGATTCGAGTCAGAGTTGGCATGAAGCTAATTTTGTTCACGTCTGTGTTTTCAGGACCTCCGAGCACTTGCCTTGCTGCTTTCAGTGCACACTCCCAAACAGCTCCATTCGGCCCTGATTCCCACTTTACAGGAGCTTTTAAGCAAATGCAGAGCTTGCCAACAACAGAGGAACTCACTACAAGAGCAAGAAGCCAAAGAAAGGAAAACTAAAGGTTTGCCTTGTCTAACGGGGTCAATCTGGGGTTTTACAGCCGTGTGCAACACGAACCTCCCGCGTTGTCTCGTGCTGCAGGGTGGGTCGTCCCTGGGCTGCAGCGCCCAGCGCTGCACAAGAGTCATCCCAGGACAGGGCTAGAGTCGTAGGCAGCCACCCGAGCGTTCTGTAAGGAAAGAAGTACTGCTGAAAGCAGGGTGTGACCGTGGCACGGGATGGGATGGCGCCAGGGCCCTGGCTCGGCCGCGTGGCGGGAAGGCGGCGCGTTGCTGAGCCGTCCTCTCTCTTGCAGACGATGAGGGAGCGACTCCTGTGAAGAGAAGACGGGTCAGCAGCGACGAGGAGCACGCCGTGGACAGCTGCGGCGAGATCAAAGCCGAGCCCCGCGAGGCGCTGACCCCGACGAGCACGTCGGATAACGAGACGCGGGACTCCTCCATCATCGACCCGGGCACGGAGCAGGATCCCCCTTCCCCCGAGAACGGTTCTGTCCGAGAGTACAGAATGGAGGCGCCACCTTCGTTTTCAGAAGACGTGACGTTAGGCGCCCGCTCGCAGCGCGCGGAGGAGCAGCCGGGCGGCGGCAGATGCGAGGAGCGCAAGGAGTTTAAGGAGCTGCAGACTCGCAAGGACTCCCCGGGGCCCGAGGAGGACCCGGAGTTCCCTTCCACGTCCATTTCTGCCGTTCTCTCCGACCTCGCGGAGCTGAGGAGCTGCGACGGCCGAGCCTCACCCGCCCAGGACCCGGAGAGCGCGCTGGCGATGGGCTGCGGCCACTCCCGAGGACTCTTCAGTCACGTGCAGCAGCACGACGTTCTGGACATCCTGTGTCGGACCATTGAGTCGACGATCCATCTGGTCACGAGGATCTCCGCAAAAGGAAACCAAGCCGCTTCTTGACATTAGCTGGAGCATGGCTGCTTTTAAGCCCTTTTGTTTTCCTTCCCCTCCAAACGCCGTTCGTCTGAGTTCCGCCGGTTTCCGTTCCGTGCTTGGGTTTGTCCAGTGCTCTCTGCTCCGACGGCGAGACAGATTGCTCCGCTTCCTTCCTGCTCCGGCGGGACTCCAGCTTTTTACCCTCTCTTTTCCTTTTGTTTTGGGTTTTCTTTGCATCTACACTTTCTCCAAGGGCAATCAGATAATGGGTATGTTTTATGTAATTAAGAGTTCACTGTAGTGGCTTTCATTTAATATGGCTGTCTGGGAGAACGGGGCCCCCTCGCCCTGGACGATGTAATTTAAACTTATGGCATTTTTACTGTGTATAATATGGTGTCCTCTGTGCCAGTTTTGTACCTTATAATAGAGGCAGATTGCCTCAGATCGCTGTGGTTCTTATTATCAAAATTAAGTTTACTTGTATACTAAACAACCACAAGGAATTTGATTCTGTAAAGAATCCTCTTTAGCTGTGGCCTGGCAGTATATATATGGTGCTTTATTTAACAGGATACCTGTGGAGGAAATAAAGCACACTTGATGTAAAGTTAATTGTTTTATTTTTATTGACATGATCGATTGCTATTCTGTGCACTTCATTAAACTGATTGTGATGACTTTTCATTTGTTTACAAGACGTTGCCTCAGTCTCTGGGTTTCTCCTCGCAGGCGACGTCCCGGGCGGAGCGACCGTGCTCGCGGCGCCTCTCGCCATGCCACCGTGGAACCGGAGCGGTGTTGGATGCCAGGGGCACTTTTCCCACTTTTAACCTGTGTCAGTCATGCTTTTCCCCTGCTTCGTTTACAGACCGCCCCTTTTCCCCCCTCCAGCCGTGCTGCCCCGGGACCCGCTCCATCAGGCCACGCTGCCGCGACGCCTCTGCACCCGCCACCCGCCGGAACGACTTTCTCACCTTTCCCTGTGAGAAACACGGTTCCTCCCATCTCTTCTGGGCAACAGCTGTTTCACGGGTGATCTTTCAGACTGTCAGTCACAGTGGTTTTAAGATGCAGCTAAACTTCATTTTCAGCTTCGTTTTCCATCACTAGGCTCACTTGGTTTGTGTAGTTTCCATAGCACGTCTGCCTCGGTCATTCTCCCTCCATCCCACCTACCCTTTAATGAAGTTTAGCATAGGCTGCATCTCCACAACTCTGTGTGGTGCTTCTGTGATTCTTTGACCCCACATTTAAGCACCTGTAATTTCAGTGTTTTAAAGTTGACACTTTCCATTCCCCTCTGTCAGTGCTTTGCCTGCGTTTGTAGATGCCACATTGATGCTGGTGAGACCTTAAATTGGTCTTGGTATTCAACCACGAAGTAAGTGTATTTTCACTCTCTTTAGAATGGTTTTGCCCTTTCTGAACAAGTTCTCCAGAGACGGTAACTTCATAGAAATCATCACCAGCTTCCAGACGTGACAGAGTGAGGATCAGAACTGCATCTCTCAAGTGTTTTCCCAGCCCTCTGGCTGGTTCGGAGCTCCTGAGGAGGAGACAACTCCCTTGTCAACCTCTGAATCGTCAAGAGAGGCAGCAGCCCCCAGAACCCTGAGGTGAGATTTTTAGTTATTAGCTGCTGAGATGCAAAATGGCCTTCTGAATCTTGGAATCGAGATGTAAGCTTTCAGCTCTTGTACTTTGTTGGCATTAGCATATCAGAGAGGCTGGGACCACACATCAAGCTGATACTAAAGAGGTGGGTCATGTCCACTGAGCTGGTGTCTTCTAAGTGTGTTGAATATGAAATAATACCATAATTCTTAGTGAAAATGGCACAGAGAGTCCACACACACTCACCACACTCAGTGTCCAAAATAGCACAGTCCAAAATGCACTCACCACACTCACATACAGTGTCCACACATTCCCAGTCACACACTTGTGTGCACACACTGCACACATTTTCTCCACAGATTACACACACACACACACACACACACTCACACAAGCATTGTCCTCCCCCCACACACACAGTTTCCACTCTAATTCCATACATTATGCTTAATTTATTTACAGTATCATGGAAGTGGGACTTTACTTTCCCCACAAATAAATTACTTTCCCTAAAATCCCAACTGCTAGTCCAGAAGCTGCGGTGCTGTCATTCCATGGTGTCAGTGCTTCGTTGCAGTAAAAGACGACCTATTTCTTCAAAATACTGCTTCTTCCAGCAGTGCCTTGTGCCATCTTCATTCGAGACAGGAACACCTTGGCACTCCAGCTGCACCTCTGTTTGAGCACCCACAGCCTTGAAATTCAAGCCAACCATTGCATAATGTTCTGAAGGAAGGAAAAATACAACGTCAGGCTTACCTTTGTTGTGGCTCATGTTGCCCCTGTCTGAGCAAAGCTTCTCTTCACAGGTGACACAGCCTATGGACATGGGACTGGTCTCCAAAGAGCACAGGCCAAGGGTGCCTCCAGTGAGAAGGCTGCCAGCTGTCTGCTGTGCTCCTCCTCCCTGCAACACGTGTCCTCACAAACACTCACCCTCGGGCCAGCTTCTACACCTCCACTTCAGGACAATTCTTTGGCTTGGGACCTAAAAGAAGAGAAGAAGGGTCTCCTCGTTAGGATGTTGGGTAATTGTCCCCTGAAAAATAAGGAGAGGAGCTTCTGTAACAGACAACACCTGCATGTAAACAAAACCAAGATTGAGGTTTGCTTGTCTAAATAAACTGTTTGCATCATGCTCTCACCTTGCTACCTTGCACTGCTTTGTTTCCTCTAGGTGAAAAAGTCAGGCTGGAGAGTTACTAGACAAAAACCACTGTTTTTCTTGCACACCTTGCAATGGGTGTCTCCAGCATAACTTAGCTGCACTTTGGGCTGAATCAGGCTCCTTGTTTTCACTAATCCACTTATATTTATACTGCATATCCAGTTTATATTTTTGTGGTTTCATCTGAATACTTCCTTCGGTAATTGCAAAGGCTGATGGATGCAACTGCCTTCCTCAGCTTCCAACACAGGCTCTGACCACCGTAGCCCATGTCCAGTGGAACAGTGCTGCAGCCTGTATGTTTCCAGACTGAGCCCTTTCTGAGTCAAGAGCAGACCCGAGAATCCAGTTTTGCAAGGTTTTGCTTTTTGAACAATTGTCCAAGTGCCAGTGACACCTACTGCCTGGCACCTGGATGGATGTAAGGCCCCAGGTCTAAATTCAACACCTGTGAAAATGAAACCTCGGGAAAACCAAAAACAGAGCGTAGTTCTGATTATCAATTTCTCCCTTCTGTTTGCAAAAGCACTAGTCGGAGAGAGTGATATTTGCCCTGAATAGAATACTGATTGTTTCTCCAGTTACACATGTTGGCCTTTGAAACAGAGGAGCTGAAGTGTCAGAAACTTCCACTACTTGGTAGCTGGGAGAAGCTAACCCACCTCACTTTAAAAAATGCATAATTAGAAGCTTCTTACCAGTTCTGTGTATTCACCACTGACAGAGCCATCAAACATCTGGAGTCTGCCTCCTTTCTCAGCTTCAATCACAGCAGGACACTTGGAAAACTTCTGTACCAGCTGGCAAACAAGAAGAACACACTTTAAGCTTTAAGTACTACTGGGGTTCTCCAGCATGCACTGCAATGAGGTGACAGCATGTCAGGGTGGCAGTTGCTACTTACACAACTCCCCAGACACAACAGCGTCAGTGCCACAACAGTGTGCCATTGCCTATTCAAAGCATCACTTACTTCCTTAGTTGTGAAGATGCTGTAAAGTTCCTCTGCAGGACAGTTGAAGAATTCTCTCATAATTATCTTCACTGTTGGAATTTTGACACCAATTACATCCAAAGATTCTGGCAAAACAGAATCCTGCAAAGCAAAGCACATTCCTGTGAAACAAGGGCAAGATCCAATGCTTGGAAGTTCTGGAAGGGCAGGACTGTTGTGCTGTGAATATACATGAATTACATTATGTACTTCTGTATTTATTTAACACTATTATTAATCAATTCAGTTAAAAAACTGTGCAAGAGCCACTCCAAAGACACCTGAAGCTAAGTTGAGACTAGAGCAAGTGACCCACGCAGGTGAATTACACCTTAAGGTAAGTGCAAGTCCTCAGGCAGCGTCTGGCAGACCCTTGCCCAGATCCATCACGGGGCAGCTCTGTGCTACAGGCTCTGCTCACAGCAATGAGGAGGCAGTTCCACCCCAAAAGCTTGTATTTCGGGCAGGTAATCACATGAACATGCTATTGTTACCACAGCAACATCTGCAGGGCCTCCATTTAAGGTGCAATTAGGCTTGTTCTACACCTAAAGCCAACATACTTGCGTGGTGTCCCCGCTTAGTTTCTGCTCAGCAGCCAGCTCCTGACCAACAGTAGCTTTTGTGGGTAGAATCATGCCCAAAGTAAACTCTGTAATAAAGAAAAGCACGTTACAGTATGAAGCTGAGCTGGACAACCACCCTGGCTTTTAATACAGAATGACCACCACTGGCCAGAATAGTGCAGAAGAGGAGCAGGCTGGGACATACACCTCCAATCCCGTTTCCCCACTGTGCCCAGATGTTTTCATTAGCCACAGAGCCTAACAGCAACTTCCTTTAAAAACCACAGGCTTTGCAAAGCTCCCTGCCCCAAAATGAGAAACGTCTGCCTGTTGAGGAATGCACCATCTCCAGAACTGAACACAAGAGCAGAGGAAGGAGCACAGCCTGGGTCACCACAGAAACATCTGGACTCTGCCACAGTCGACAGCAATAAAGACTTCGGACTAGGTCATCTTTCCCTTCCAGCCCTTGAGATTCTATGACTGTGATTTTGAATCCCAGGACAAGTCAATACATTCCCAGTCTATTCAAGAAAAAAGACTGCATAACCCCCCACTTGCCATACTGCTTTGCTTTACCTGTTTTAAGTGCTTTCAGGTAGTCTCTCAGGGCCTCTCTGACTTTGGTGGTTCCTTCTGTTCTCATCAGGTCCTTCAGAACATCTCCTTCCCCTTTCTTTTTGCTAACATTTATCTAGAAACAGAAAAATCACATCTAGGAGTCATCTAAACACAAGCCTTTTGTGTTCTGGCAAAAAAAAGGGAAGAATTTTGGCTTTGTTTACTATGTTCAGAGGACAGCTGCAATTTCAAGGTCACTGTCTTCTCAGTTTATCCTACCTTTGCTATAAATAAGTCCTCTTGGGTTTTGACTTAAATAAACGTTGTATCTCATCCCCACAGTAGCTTAATCAAGTGTGAGCAGAGGTTCCTGCTACACAGCAGAGGCTGAGGAAGCTGTGGAAGCCACAGTACAGCTGCAATCCCACCAACCAGGAGACTCCTGACGTTCTTAGCTTTGGGAGGGTGGGTTGTTGGGGTTTGTTAAGACTCCAACAAGCAGTGTTCTCCAAACTGGAGTTGCTATTATCATCACAAACAATAAACAAAGAATTGTGCACATGCCTAAGTAGGCAAAATTGAGAACAGAGATAAGTTGTTACTCCAAGTAGAAAAAGAAACCCCAAACCATGAAATAAACTCTCTAAGTGCAATAATCCCACTTAATCACAGAACAAAACAAGGGATGTCGCCTATACATTGGTTAATGCTTTATTTATTCTGCACCTATATAGCCATACCAGTATTTCACACCTACCTCTGTATCATCTACCTCATTTTCTTCTGACAGGTTAGGAATTTCAACAGATCCCTTATGTTTCTCACCAGACTGTTTCACTGTACCTGTATCAACATAACGAATTCTTAAATGTGTTATTAAAAACTATTTCCCCCAGAGCAAGAGTTTTATGCTTGTACAACAGTGTTACTTAAAGCAAGCTGCTTAGAATCTAATTTTAAAGCACTAAATAGCAACCAGAAGTCTCAGAGGTATCACAGTGCTTAGATAATAAACTATTCTCAGCACTCTGTCTCCTGTATGGCTGCACTGAGAGCTGTGCACACACGCAGGAACATCTTCCTCTCACTCGGCACACTTGGCGCTACCGCCCTGCCACTTCTCTCTGTCAGCCTTTCCAACACTCTCCACTTACAACAACTGGTGCCTGCCAACTCAAAACATGAATCTATAAAGTGGTAGGGGGAAAATACCCTGCTCCTCCCTAAATTTGTCTGCCCATTATTTAGAAGCTCCCTAGAATGCCGACTGTTCCTTCTCGAGGAGCTGAAAAGCAACCAACGTGCAGGCGCGTTACCATAAAACACAGCTGTGTGTAATGGACAGGTGTAGAGCTAAAGCTGTTTAAAAACAGGATATGTACACATTTTCTGTCACACTCATAACAGCTTTACTACAAGCTGTCAGCCATCACTGGCACATCACCACATCAGAAAGCCTGTGCAGGAACAGAAACTGCGCTCTGCTCCTGCATCCTGCTGGGGAAAGGCCCAGCATCACCTACCCCTGCAGCTCTATGAGCCTGCCCTGGGATAAGAACCCTGCACCTTACCACGAGGACACTTGAATTTAAGGTCTGATGCCTTTTGTCTCATTGCACTGAACACTTACCCCTTTGCCTTGCAAAAGAATTTAGTTATTTAAATTAATTCACTACTAGATGGTGTTAAAAATCTCCTTGGACAGCAATAGCAGAAACAGGCAGTTCTGCCCCAAAACCAGTCATCTCCAGGCTGTTTTAGCAGCTTAGTTGTCAACACATACAAATCACGACAAGAAACTTCATCAGTCTGTCAACAAAACTCCAGTGTTCAGCATGAGTGCAAAATGGGAATTGTGAGGCAGGCAGGTGGGATATCTCTTTGGATTCTCTCACCTTCAAAGGAGCCAGAGCTAGATCCAGCTACTCTCTCCCATCACTCTCCTCGTTGTTTTTAGTTACTACCCTGAAATGGCCACAATGCCATAGGAGGGCACTGCTCACAGACATGACCCAACACACTGCTGGCCAAGCTCACAGGAAAGTACACAAGCAAATGCTCAGATGTTTCCTAGCAAGAAAAAGCGCTGAGAAACAGCAACAGCACGGGGTGCGCTGCACAGCTCCCTTCCCACTCCCAGCCCAGCCAGGGAAGCGTAGCACAATATGCAAAGTCTGTAAATCCACAAGCAGGCAACCACCTGCACAGAGGGAAACTCAAAAACCTCTCTTGGGCTCCTCAGTCTCCCAGGAGAACCTGTTAGCTCAAGTACAACGCCACGTGAACCAGTTAATTATACTGTTACAATACTTCATGTGCAGCCAACTCATTTTCCTGCGTTCTTCCAGCTCCAGGATTCACACAACAAAACCACGCAAAACTGGAGCAAAACACAAACCTGACTTCTCTCCATTCAGCTAATTGTATTACCAATTCTCCCAGCTCTTAAAGATTCCCAAATTACACAGGTCAGAGAACTAATCTCAATTCAGAATTCCTTTTTTTCCTCTTTAGAAACCTGCCTGTCCAAGGGATCAATGCAGCTGGAACCTGTGCCACACAGCAAAGTCCCTTCAGGTCACAAACAGAGCTGGGTGTTCCACGTGCCACAGGCAGAACTCTTGGTACAGATATGCATTTGTAGTGTCACTGTAATGTAGGCAAAGCTTTTCCTTTCTTATCAGAGTACTTGTTTCAATCTCATGGGACTCAAGTAACAGACCTAAGAGTAAATGAGACTTTTTGTTTCCTGCGAGCCCAGTACCTTAGAGAATTCCTAGTGAATGCACTGCTGAGACACCTGTTTTAAAATGTTTTCACAATGTAGAGTGATCCATTCAAATCCTCATTACATCTTCAAACAAGTGATAGAACAGCTATTGCCCTCAGTTTAGTGCCCTTAAATATCCTTAGTTCTCACTTCCTCGATGCTCTGTAATCTAAACTAAGGACCGAGTTTTTCCAACACTGCACTTTCCAAACTGGCTGCAACTTTCAGGATTTGTATCATCTTATCTTTTAATCACAGCTTGAACTTTTAGTTGTTCTAGAAGACTTTTAGAAGGAAATCATCACAACAATTACTGTTTGTAGCAATTCAGGCAACCCTCATTTCTAATTCAGAGCAACCCCAGCTCCTACAATTTCACTGTCCAGTAGCAAACTCCCTTTAAAATAAAGCTCTCCAAAGACATTATCGCTCTGTGACACTGAACTAAGAATGTACCTAATGCAAAAAAAGTTGTCTACAGTTAAACACTGAAGAGCATCAAGACCTAACAGAGGAAAAAAGATTTAGTAATAATTTCTATAGAAATGCAAATAAAACACTGCCTACTTCTAAGCTTCAAACACCACAATTAAATATTTTAAAAACCCAACAAACTGTTCACAGTGTTTAAAACTTCCTCGACTTTTAGCTTACCTGAATAAAACAAAACCTGAACCACCTAAAAGCTGACTACTAGTATTTAAGCTGATAAAACCCGCACAACAGAGTATAATGTTGGATCACAATGGTGTGTTCTTAGTTTATACCACACTTGTAGCATTTAAAACCTAGTCAATTATCAAAACCAACAAAAATGGATAAGTAAGCACTTTAAGTCTCCTCTTAGTGTGGGAGCAGAACTCAATACCAAATCTGTTCAAACAGAAGCCCTGGTCTCTGAATCGAAATAAACGTTTCAAGTTCCAGCTGGCCAAACCAGGAAAACCAGAGTCACAAACAAGTGCCCACACACAGCAGAACGCTGGCAACACATTGAGCAGCCAACAGTGTTAACCACTGATGCACAGACTACAGTCCTGTTTTGGTGGGCAGGAATTAAGAGGGGAAGTCTGGCCCTTATATTCCCACCACTAACAAGTGAGGCCTGAAGAAGTAGCACAGTATTTTAAGGGGGCACAGCCTGTCATCTGGCATGACAATATCCATGTACGATTTCCCATGAAGGCACTTTTTATCAGCTCTTCTTGCTCTTAACTTTAGTGCAAGAAATGATACACAATTTGCCAACAAGTTTTAGGCGTCTAATAAATAGACAGATATTGGTATTACTCAAAGGTGCGTTACCAGGACAATCTGCAAATCAAGGGCTGGCCAAGGTACAAGCACTGCAGGGGATGGACCTCCAGGGGTTGAGGTTGTAAGCAGCTGCAGCACAACAGAAGCACATGGGCATAGCCCGTTTGCCCAGATAACCAGTAATTATTTCTAGTTGCCTTATTCCCACTGAACAGTTTTTTCCTCACGTCACTCCTAACCCTCAGTGTAAGCTATCCTATAAGGAACCACACTAGAACACTATCTGTTTTAAACGTCTGTGTTGCTTTGCTTCAGTTCCTGCTATCCCTGTGCATGAAACACAGCCTCATGATCTGTGCACATCTGGAAACCAAAACGATTCAAGCATGCTGCTGTGAGCAATACACAGCGCCCTGCAACACCAGACTTGCCTCTTGCACAGCCAGAGGAGTCGATATGCTAGCAAAAAACAGAAAGTGGGTGAAAGGGACAAAAATACGGGCCAGGGGTTGGGGGTTATTTAAAAACCAGTATTTATTACAGTTCATGACCACGTTTCTACTGCAACGTCCCTACGACTCTGCTCCACTGCAGCTCACCAAGCGACTCCTGTTTCTCCAACGCAAAGGAGAGTTTCTTTTTTCTCAGTGATCATTCCACATCCCACAAGCCACATCAACAGAACCACCTTTGCCAAGACCACAATAAACTCGGAGCCGTCCCCTATGGACGCTCATCGTCCCACGGAAGGTGGCAGGGCCCGGGGGGTCCGTGTCCCGCACCGCACCCCGCGGGCTCCTCACGGCACCGGTACCCGAGAGCTGCCTCCGGGGAGCACGGCCACGACCTCACCGACCACCCCCGCCGTGTCAGTCCCCTGAGAGCCGCCGTCCCGTCCCCCGGCCCGTACCTCTCCAGCTGAGGCGCAGGTTCCACTCGTAGAAGAAGATGAGTTTCCCTTTGCGGCTGTTGCAGGACGCTTCACCTTCCACGCGCTTCAGGTCGCTGATCTCGCAGCGCCCGGCCTCGCCCTCCACCACCAGCCCCACCAGCACCTCCTTCAGCTTGGTTTTGGACCAGCTGGTCGCGTCGCGCTCCGTCCTGCGCCGGGAAGGGCCCCGTTAAGCACCGCCGGTTCCCCGTCCCGTGTCCCCCCCCCAACGCCGGCCGCCTCAGGCGCGCGCCGGGTAACGGCCGCCTCAGGCGCGCGCCGCGCTCACCAGTGCCAGTTGTTGACGTTGGTGGCATCCGCGCGCTCCTCCACGATCCAGCGCGGGTCCCCCTGGCCCCACTTGGCCATGCCGCCGCCCCCGCCGGGCCCCGGCCCCGGCGCCGCCGCTTCCGCCGCCGACCCGCGCAGAAGGTGCCAGAAACTTCCCCGCCCCCCCCCGCGCCGCTCCTCGCTGCCCGCCGGAGGAGGAGGAGGAAGGCGAGGCCGCGCCGCCCTTCCTCCCCCACGCCCCGTAGCCACGGCGCGGAGCACAGGAGGCCGGCGGCAGCTCGCCGCTGCCCCATGGCGCCGCCCGCTCCCCCGGCTCACTTGTGGGCTGGCTGGCAGCTCCGGCGGGCGGGCAGGGACGCGGCCGGCGGGGCAGCTCCGCGGCGAGGCGACGCGGCGGGCACACGGCTGCTCGGCGCCGGCCTGCGGAGAGCAAAGGCACCGGGTAAAGGGGGAAACACGAGCTAAGACTAATCCCGACAGCGAGTTCCGTGCAGGAGGACAAAGCAAATTAGTGTCTGAGGAACGTTTCTTCTCCAATAACGACACGGCACCACAGTGGTCAAAAGCAGCTTTATTGTCATTTTGCACCTGAAATCAAATACACGGTAATGCAGACAGCCCTGCCTCGGGGAAGGTAACCTTGTGTTACTCCCTGCAGCCCTCGGAGCCTGCTGCTTATTTTCTTTCACGTCCATCTGTTCCAGCACAAAGAACGGGTGGAGCAGGAATAGAAACCGGGAGAGCGTTCCCTCATTCTTATTGCTCAGTTAATTCTGCAGTGGCCCAAGGACTGCAGTTGTGCTTTTCCCAAAACGTTTCTTCATCGAGCGTTCTTATAGATGACAAAATGTATCGTTAGCATCAAGCTCATCATCTTCAGCGTCGGCATCCAAAATAACTGCCACTTCTGCAAATTTTACTCCTTTCTCCGGGGCGCGCTCTGTGGGAGCAGGTGCTGAGCCAAGGGCTGACTCCTGCTTTGTATCTTTCAGGAAGAGATCCTGCAAGGAAACAAACACAGATGAGGCAGAAAGCCTCAAACACTAGGTTGTGGATTAAATTCTAAGCAGTGGTAATTGATTCACTTCTATTACTTGAAGGTTCCAAAGGAGGAATGTTTTGGAAGGCTGCAAGCTTGAGGAGCAGCACAGGAGGACCTTTTACTGGACTCATGCTGTAAGAGGGAACAGTCACCACTCTCCTCTGGATCACAACATCCTGCTTTTCCTTCCCAGCAGGGACAAACACAGCTCCTCCTCAGAGATCTGTGTTATTTCACAGAAGGTTTTTCTCTGGGTTCAGCACTAGTACCCCTTTTTTTGGATAATCCCTCCAGTTATTTGATGAATACCAATAAAACATCTCTCACGCCATCCTTTGCAATTGAAAAGCTAATTACCTGTTTAGTTGTGAAGTCTACAGGAGGCTGGACCTCTATGTACCTAGGTTCAGATTCTGTACCTTCTTCATTTTGTTCACAGCTGGGGATGAGATCAGGTACCTCAGGGTAATCGCTGCCTTTGTCGGCCTGGAGCCTGTCAGCATCGAGGCTTTTGGTGGTGTTCAGGTTGTTAAAGGAGAGGATTTCTGTTTTCCTGAGGGGGAATTAAGAGATTTTGTAACACCCTGAACTTGCAAATAGTTCAGTGGCAGAAATCTTTTCTTCTCTACAGCTGAGAGCAGCACATAGATCTTGCTCAGAATTAGCAGGACTTTACTCAGGGGAACATTAAGTGGCTTCTTGTATCCTAAAGGGTTTTTTCCCCTGCACGAGGCTGAACTTACTAAAGAGTAAGTTGGAATTTGCCCTTCTAATTTTTGATGCAAGATTAAAAGGTATTGGCTTCCTTCAACTGTAGAGGTTTTCATTTATAATTGTAAGAGTTCTTAAAAGTCAGCCTATACACTTCTGAGAGATGCAAGGAAAATCGCATGCTCCCAGAATAAACCAGAACTGCAGCTTTAGATATGCTTTCCCATAATGAATTTGTGACATTGGCATTCTACTTACCCATTATCCATGTGCTCTAGGTTCTCTAAGCTCCTCACACTGCCGTTTTTGCCAGCTGCACAGGGATTATCGATACCCTCTGTCCTTTCAGGCTGCTGCTGAGCCAAAGTGCTTCTCTTGCTGTTTCTGAAAATGATCAACACATTGAAATCGACAAGTTTCTTTCCAGATTGGCTGTACAGTTGTTTTAAAAACAGATCATGAAGTATTTGTGTCATAAACAATACACAACCTTTCATTTCAGTATTATTCTGGGGACTGGAGTATTTCCTGGTTTTCTGCAATAGTAGGAGGGTAAATTCTGCCTCTACTGTGTGGCCTCACTGCCACCAAAGTTAGCAGCAGAACCTCCTTTGATGGGATTAGAGGAGATTTATGTGAGCATATTACAGCTGCCTGTGCCTCCCTCACAGTTAAATTTTCTGCTATCCATGTTTTACTTGTTAAAGGCATTTGTTTCCACCGTGGCTGTGACAGACAGAAAGGAACCAGCCACCAGCCACCTGTAGCACGTGGAATATCGACAGCACAATGGCAGCAATCTCATTTACAGCAGATCTTAGGCCATGTTGCATGCAAGAATCAGCCCTTTATCAGGTGAGTATTCTTCAGACTGACACAGTGATGAGTTTTAAGTCTAAATTACATGGTTAAAGTATCTGTACCTTTTCTTTCTGATAGTAACAAGGACGTATGCCAGGAAGGCCACGAGGGTGCAGGCCAGCAGCACACCGAGGACGATGGCTGCAGTTTGATCAGGACCTGTGGAGTCTGCAGGAGTCTCTTCTACAGCAGCAGTGACAGATGTGGAAAATATTTTTGCCAATTCTGTCTCAATGTTACTCTTCTGCTCCGTAAGTTTTCTGAAGACAGAAAAGTAAAATGCTGATGATGTATCAGACCTTCATTTTGGCTGGAAGAGCAGTGAAGATGACCGTTCATTGCTCTCCCTGGTCCCCCAAGACCTTGTGCAAAGATTCAGACTTGACTTGTCTTTTATTTGGGAAGAAAAACTTTGGTTTTTATTAACCACCCCTGGTGCTTATGAACTGGAATGCTGCCCAGTTTGGAAAACTGAACTTGAGCAGTGGGTATCCTCTACATCCACATTGAGGCAGTTGCATATTGGCCCAGACACCAACAGTGCTTTCCTCAAAGGAAAAGGTTCACCCGTGCCACGTGCTTCCTGGGACCACAAGTCACATCAGCCTCACAGCACTACGAGGTTATGAAGTGTTGACTCTAACAAATCAGGGGTTTAAATAGCAGCTGCCCTTTGGGGAATGCTTGTAAGAATATACATGCCTGCCACTGTAGTGTTATGAAAACAAATGTAAAATACATCTAAAATGTAAGGTTTTGCTTATGAGTACCCCGCAGTTCTGAGGTCAGCATCTGTTTGAATGATGTTCTTTGTACTTCACTTGTCTGTAAAACTTCTAAATACATTTTGCACAGTTAACCAGCCTTATTCCTGTTTTTTTTTTACAGACTCTTAAAGTAACCTTTAAAAAACCCAAATATTTCCCTTTAAGCCTGGAGATGTGTCTCAGATAAACTGTTACTTGATCTAAACCTGTCCAGTCCAAGACATCACTCATCATAAGGGAAACAAAACCTGACTGCATAGCTCTGACCCCCAGCAGACAGACTGTGCCATACAGACCTTTTTACATCTTCTGCAGGTACTTCTTGGTTTGCATCATCAAAAGCAATGATTTTTGTATAGGTTACATCAGTGCTGCTTCTTGCTTGTCCTTGCTGCTCATTGAGGTAAACATCAACAACGTAGACATTCCAGGTGAGTTTATCTTCCAGGACCCTGCCATCATAAGAAGAAAACACTTCAAACAAACTGGGCAATGACAAATTCTTTTTACTCTGGACATTAAAAGATCAAATAGTGGTAGAGTTCATACACCACTGTGCAGATATTTAGTATTTTAATCTAAGAATGTAAAATGCAGGATTATCATCAGCAAAGGAATGAAGCTGTTTGCCCAGAAGTACAATTTCCTTGACTACAAGTCCCTGTCTCTGGCTGGTAAGCAAAGATACTTTTCATTAGCAGATGTGCATAGCCTGGAAATTCATAGTTAGGTGCTGTTGGCGTAACTGAACAATTAACTATAGAAAGGAAGGGTAAAGGAGCCCCCAATACCTGGATTTCATAGCCAATATTATCACATATTTAGTCATGCTTTTCAAAGCCATGTTGGCTCATTTCATGCTCGATGTGAGTTTTTACAAGCAGTAATACCTATAGAGTATTGTAAACAGCAAAGGTAAGGAGAAGGGAAATTCAGTCTCATAATCTTCATTATTTTCTCCTCCCTCCCTCCTTTTTCACAGAGAGATTGCCACCCTGCCTCAGCTGCTTTAAAGCAGTAGAGCAGCTCTGGGGCTTCCATTTCATTTTTAACCAACAAGAAGCTGATTCCATAATAGTGTCAACAACATAAACTCCTTTTCCAGCCTTCAAGGGGATTTCCCCTCAAAAGCACAGGACTCTATTTCCAACCCAAATTTATATTTATGTATAATAAAGTAAAACATCTCTTGTCTTCAAATACATGCCCAAATTGACAGAACAGGTTTTTAATTGTAGCCTGGCTGTCCACACATCACTAGCTAATCCCCTGGCACAGCAGCACTGAGACCTCCTTGAAAACCTCTGCTCTTGTGCCACAACAGGGATTTTCCATCTGTAGCAAAGTTGGCTTTGGTCTGCATCCTCTGTCCTGCCTCCACATTGCTACCTTGGGCCTACTAATTATGAAAAACTGTAATTTAGGCTGTTAGAAGTCACAAAGACATTGAGGTGGGAGGAGACCTGTCGGAATCATCTAATCCAATGACTTCTTTGGCTCAGGCCAAAGCCTTACCAGGTAAAAACCGATGGATTCCCGTGAATTCCTTCAAATCATTCTCAACTACATCAAGTTGAAGGCTTAGCCTTTCATGGGCCCTGTGTCTGTAGCAGCCTCCCCACAGGCTGTCAGACCCCTGTCTCCAAGGGACTCTGAATTTGTTATCAGATGTTATAGCAGAATAAGCTTCACAGTTTCAAAAGTACCTTTTTACTTGAAGGATGTTTTTTTCAACAGCACCGATTTTCTGATTGAGCACCAGCACCACAATGTTGTTACTGGAACTGGAATCAACTGTTACCTAGCAAAGGAAGAAATCACACATAAGGTTTTCTAAAGCATCTGTACTTGACTCTAAAAACACAAAACCCCCCTCTGGTATGAAATAATTGTCCTCTAAAAGTCAGCCAACGTGGTTTTATATGTCAATGGAAATGGCAACCTCATAATTCTGGCCAAAGCACGTGGTAAATACACTATCAGTGCATGGGGTTAACTAATTTTTTTCCTCATTACCAAACTTAGCCCTTGTTCTATACAGAGTTTAGACACAGAAGCAGATCAGGATTATAAATAGCAATCCTCCTTACATTGACAGTCGTCCGGGCTGTGAGACTTGTCGTGCCTTGGTCTGCAGCTTGAACCTCCAGGTAAAATGTTCCAGCTTTTCCTGCTACAGACACGGTAAAAATCTGCCCTGTATTTTCATTGATGTCAAACTCATTGGCTTGATTATCCACTAAGCTGTACTGCAGAAGTCCATTGTCTCCTGAATCTGGATCTGTGGCCTGGGTATGAAAAAGGTGATTTGTGAAACCCAGCTTGTGACTCTTGCACTGCACGTTGCTCTTCAATCAGTCAACTCTGCAGTTGCTGTTTCTAAGACTGGAACAGGATAGTGCTGTCATATTTTTCTCTTTGCACTGAACCAAGTGGGGCACAAACTATTAAAATCAGACCAAGGGTATAAAAGGAGAAATACATTTACCAGCAATCCTGAAGGATTCTACAGCCACAAGCATAAGAGCAAGGTTGGACCAGTTCCCTAAACACTCCATCCTTCCCCAGCACTATGTTAAACCTGGGTGATGGGCAGAATCTGCCTCAAGCTTGCACAAGCAGATTTAACAGCTCCTTTAACCCAGTGAAACTGTGGAAGAAATCCAAAACCTTTCAAAGGATTCCTGTCCTGATGGAGAGCACAGGAAGATCCTCTACCTGAACTGTAATGACCGAGTACTTGTACGGCACGGAGTTTGGTATCCGAGCGGAGTAGGCGTTGCTCAGAAACACTGGCTCTTCGTTCACATCCTCCACAGAGATGGTCAGCATGGCCACGTTTTGAGCAAACAGGCCTGTGAAAGAAACACCAGTTAACTGCAACAACAAACACCAGCAAAGCACAACTTCCAAAGGCTGGGCCAGGCTGTGGCTTTGCAGCAGTATCTCTGCAGCAAGTAGGAGAGGGAGAAGGAAGGGAACTCAGCAGGAATATGCTCAGAGCAGCTCAATCTCACTCCTCCTGGGACTCCAAGTGAGAGGAGGCTGTTCAAGGCCAAAGGTGACAGCACTGCTTCTCTGTCAGTCCTCTCCAGCTGTCCAGGTAAGGGACAGGCAGGTTCCTCCAGCTCCTGCCAAGGAGCTCAATGCCCAGCTACGCTGTTCTTTTCTGAGATCTGATGGCTGGCTTTTCTCTGCACTGCCCTGATCTCCAGCTTTTCATCTTTCACATTTGAGTTTTCAGTTTAAGACAATCATGACTTCTATATTGGGTTGGAAATACAGATGATGTGTCTATTGCCCCAGATTTAAGTTGAAACATCCTTCAAAGCAAAAAGTTACCTGAAGGCTGGACTTGTGCTGCAGATGAGACATTTCCATTTGCTTCAATTAAAATCACATACTGAGAAACTTCCTCGTAGTCCAAATTCATTGCTGTTCTCAGCTGACCACTTTTTGGATCCAATCTAAAATGACCTGAAAGGAAAAGCACACACCTTTGTTGATAGAGCTACCATTTCATTTGTACCCCTCCTACCTCTTAGGTCTTAGTTGCTCTTAGGATGTTGCCACTCTGCTCTTAAGAATGTGAAATGCAACACTTCCACTGTCTGAGTAGCAAAGGCATCATAGCTGGGGTCCTAGCCCAGACCAAACAGGTCTGAAACATGTAAAGGAGTAACATGCATAGAAAACAGAATTGCAGCTGCTTCTTTTTCCCTGGTTTTCTGAGTTTCCTCTAATTACCTTTGATGTGCACCAAATGGAGTCACAGCACAGCTGCAAAAGCTGAAGGAGTGCTGAAGCCCTGACACAGGGCAAGTGCAAGGAAATTATAGGCTAGAAGTGATTGGCAGGGAGGAAGCTGCTTGCTG
The DNA here is from genome assembly GCF_028858725.1 of Colius striatus. Classification (NCBI taxonomy): domain Eukaryota; kingdom Metazoa; phylum Chordata; class Aves; order Coliiformes; family Coliidae; genus Colius; species Colius striatus. The sequence goes on from NC_084760.1 coordinate 118,449,329, forward strand.
ACCAATTTCTATTTAGGCTCCTTCAGCCTGCAAGTTATTCTAAGTTCAAAGCACAGGAATCCATTTCCTAGTAAGTCACCACCACCTCTTTAGCCAAAGAAGATTCACAACATCCTTGCTGAAGAGATCTAAGAAATTCTTTGTGTATTTTCTTTTGTTTTAAATGAAAATAAAGAGAGGACACAAGGTTTTATCCTTGCTCTCCATCTCATTGAAATACAGCAACATCTGCCACACAAAAGACAGGTTACTCTGTTGTCTTGGCTATTTTAACTGGTAAGGGAAACAGCACTCACCTTTTTCATTGCCAGATACAATTGTGTAGTCAATCAGTTTCCCTGAAGACTCCAGCACAGTGGCAGTGTAAATTAAATAATCCACTCCTGTGTTTTCCAAAACGGAAATGCTAAGGTAGGAAACAAATGACAAATCACTTACATTTCCCAGCAGCTGTTGCACTGGCAGGCTTTGATGTCTGACTCTTAAAGAGGGAGATCTCTGTGGAAAGTCCTGCCCCCTCCCCACTAGTTGTTTGCTAGAGCTCACTGCCATTCAGAGCCCAGTGCAAGCCCTACTTTTGTAGCCAGGCGTTCATTTACCCTCGAGTAAAACCTGAGGAAGAGTGTTTTATTAGTGTGCAAGAGGAAAGGGACAAAGTCTGGCTTATAGAAGCTGCTTGATAAAGAAATAAAAGGCCATGCCTTGCATTACCTTTGCAGAACCACTGGCACAGCAGAGGTTCCTGGATGTTTTGTTTAATAGAATATGAAAACTCCCTTCCACTTCCACTGCCTGAAGAACATGCACCAGTTCCATAACCCAATATGAAAGCCTCACCTGACACTGCTCTCGTTAAACCGAGGAGCAAATGGCTGGTTGTCAAACACATTAAGGGTAACCACAGCAGTGCTGTTTAAAGCTGGAGAGCCTTTGTCCTTAGCCATCACTGTTAAACTCATCTCTCCAGATCCAGGCAGGTTTCCAGTTGTAATTATTTTCCCCTCACTGGTATCTTCTATCAGGAAGAATGGGCTGAGGTTTCTATCAGGAAGGATGTAGTACTCAATAAGGCCATTTTGTCCCTGCCATGAAAGCAACACAACACGTTACTCTTGCTTGCAGGACCACACTGTTTCTGTAGCCCAAGTCCCATGGCAGAGGCTCACTGGAATCTCAGTATTTGCATGCTTAAGTGAACAGAATGCCAGAGGCATTCTAGAGGGAGCTAGAGAGAACCAGGCTCAGAGCCACTTTCTATCTAGGTTGTGACACAAAAGCAGCAGCAAGGGGAAGGGTCAATGGGCAGAGTCCACCCCCTCTGTAACAACGTACCTGAAGGAAAACAGACATGTGGCCCACCCAGACTTTGGTTATATGAGACTGTAAACTGCATTAGGCTCAGGCACAGGCCTCAGATGCAGGCCTCAGACTTTGGCTATATCAGACAGTGAACAATGGGCATAAAGAATATTCAAGGACGAGTTGCTTATTAGACTGTAGATATGGAGGCATATATGTGTGTGGGAAAGAAACTATGTGAGCTTAGAATAGAAGTTAGATAAAGAAGGAATTAGGTAATGGAATGCAGAAATTGCTACTATCAAGATATGGTCATAGTTAAGCTTAACAAATCACATTCTGCTCTTAGGCATGTGAACAGAGCATGATAGACTGAGCTGTGCAATCATAATAGATTACATCATGTATTTAGAAAAGAATAACATCTATAAAGTGATTGAGTGCTAAAATGAACAGCTTCTGCATTGATCATATTGGCCTGATGTATAGCCCATGAATCCCGTCCCAAGAACAGGGACACCACCAACTTCTTACATGTTCATATTGAACTTGCTAAATAATTAAGAAGAAGAAGAAAATGGGGGGAAAACAGGAAAGTCCAGTCAGTGACAGACCCAATCAGAGCCTGGGAGTTGGAGGCAAACAGTCGGGGGTCATATTGAAACGAGAGATTTGATGATGTCTAAATATCTCTAGTGAGAGAAGGTGAGATTGGTGAATTAACTTGGGGTTACCTATGGTAGGATGGGCACTGATAAACACACAAAGCAGAAGAAACTCAGCACGCAGTTGCTCAGTAAAAAAGGTGGGCAAAAAGAAAAGATCTGTAATGAAAATAAGGACACATGTAGAGAGGGACAGCTTAGCTCTGTATTTCTATGTCTCTGCAACAGCAGGATCAGACCTTGCCTTTGTCACTAAATATTCTGTGGATTCATAACTATTTCAAGACTAGGGAGTAATAGAGATAAAATGTAATAATTAGAGTGCTAGCCTCTGGCCCAGAATCCTGACAGGGCGGCAAAGGGAAGGTGGGTGCCCCTCTGCATGGTAGAGGAGCAGCAGTTTTCATAAGCAGTTTCACTTTTTGTATAAAGTCCTTGAGAAGGATGACTGGAAAAGGGGCTATTGGATTACTTGCAGCAATACACCATGGCTGTAGCTATTTTAAACACAGTTATGCATGAAGAAATAGGAAGGTACCTGCTACACCTATTTTGTTGTTATTTATAGATGTTTTCTCTTTTAAATGATATGATTAGTAGTGATGTGATGGTGATCTAGTTTTGACTAGTGGAATCTCTGCCTGAATGCGATTTGATGGGTTGCAGTACAGACACATCAAAGAAATGACCTTAAAAGAAATGGGGACAGGGCAAATATCTGAGTAACACACTTCAGAGGGGTTTGGTAAGCAGGCAAGTCCATGTTCTAAGTCAGCTATATGATGTTTAGCTTTTGCAGATAATTTTACTTCAGGACTTCAAACAACTTCACAAGCACTACATTGCTTCAGTCCTTGCATGCTTCTGAAAGACTGGTAGGACACCTTATAATAAGGGGGAAAAATAAGGGGGAAAAATACCACTGAAGAAACGTGCCCAAACACAGGGAGTATGTCAGTGTCAAGGCAGAAACATCAACATCCTAATTTCCAATTCCCAGTGCTGCTAGGCTATCAGAATTCACCTTCTACATTTGGTATTTCATGCTAGAGAAAGCAGAAAGATACATTTGGGCTGCAGCTTGAAGCAGTGTGCACATCAAACGGGCTTTTAGGTACCTGATCTTTGTCGGTAGCGCTCACGGTTATGACATGAGTGCCCACAGGATTCACCGTGTTTATAGAAGCAGAGTAGGAGTCCTGAGCAAACACTGGAGCATTGTCATTCACATCAATCACCAGAACACTGACATGAGTAGTTGCCTGGAAAACAAAATGGTTTCATGCATTTCAGAATAATTAGAATGTCTCATTTAGCAGTATATTCTGTTATTTGCACATGCAACAAGGATAACTGAGACTTCCAAAGGGCTGGAGTCAAAAACCATCACAGATCACAACAGGCTTTTAATATGAGAGAGGCAAGAATTTAGTGTTGCAGTGGGATTCCAGCTCCTGAAAAGAGTAAGAACTCAGTGTGTTTAGGAGATCAGCATGTCCTGCTGCTGCTAGATGCAGCTAAGGGAACCACACACATTCAAGTTCTTATAACACAGTGTGCAATATCTTTTCAAATGAAAGAAATACAGCAGAACTAGAAAGTGTTGCTGAAAGTTACTTTTTCTCCCATGAAAAATTATCCCAGTACTTAGTGCTAACACAGGAGGCAAGCCTGCCAGTGCCCCAGCACAGCTTAGTCTGCAAACAATTCAGGATGAAGTTCTACCATGCATGATTTTGAAGTATTTCAACTGATGGTGGAGCATAATACTGCTCATCATGGACAAAGGTTGGAAAAGTCTGAGCCTGAACATGATTAGGTGACTCATTTATTCTGTCTTTAATAGATCTCCCTCCCACTAGTTGATAATCCACTCTGAATGGAAGACATAATTTATTACAGTAATGGTCTTTTACCTGGTAGAAAGGGGCAGATTTATTGTTGATTGCATTCACTGTAAGGTTGTATTTAGCCACAGTTTCATAGTCTGGAGAGTTCTTTATCTTAATGGTGCCATATATTTCATCTATTTCAAATGTATTTCCTCCATCACCTGAGATACATTTCAAGAAGCATTATCAATAAATACATCTTAGAAGCACATAAGGAACTACATTCTTTAATTATATGTTTATTTGTGTCTGAGCTCATTAAAATGGGGGGTTTAATACTACTGAGATAAACCAGAAGATATTTTGAGCATTTGAAGTGTAAGCCAGCAGAATGGGTTAACATCTGTCACACTCCAAAAGTAACAGTGCTTGAGGCAGGTAAATGATGATGGACAGCACATTGGAGTTCTGGGGTGAATCTCTGGAAATAAACTCCTCCAAGCCTGTGCAACTCAGAGGAGACTAGAGGTGTTCCCTGGCACTTTTGCTGTCCTCTGACCTCCTGTACGTTCAGTCACACGGTTGCTGATTATGACAAGACAGTGCTCCCATCAAGATCTCTAAGGAGAGATGTCCCTGGATTTATTGTCTGTAATGAAGGTGGACTGATGGGCACACAGATCTAAAAAGAAAGCAGTTTGACTGCCAAAAGACCTGACAGGGACTTTTAGTGGTTGGGGCTACCCTTATCCAAAGCCACCTCAAAGTCTCCATCCATACTAGAAGGAAAACACTCTAAAAACATCCAGCCTGTATATGCATGGCTCTTGCTGGTGCATAACAACAAAAGCCTATTTCAGCTCTTGCCAACTTTAGTCCAGAGAGCTCTAAATCTCCATTTCTGCCAGATCTAGAGGAGCTGCAAGAGCAGCTCTTCTCAACTGCAATGCCTCGGTTATGTGTGACAGGAAGTAGAAACCAGAGCTCTCAGTCACTACGGTTCACAAGCTGGTACATTAATGTAACATGAAGCTGAAGGCACTTTCTATTAGTAGCCTGGGTAGAGACCTGAGGTAACAGAGTTTATTGTAGCTGTGAAGTGCCCACAGTCCCCAGGCTGAGGAGAGGCTTCATTTAACACCTGGCACAGGCACAATGGGTTCTGCAAGGCAGAGAAGGATTGGGTCCCAGACCCTTATTCCTCATTCAACACAGGCGTGGGCATATTTTTCCCCATCAAAATTGCTTCTGAGACTTGTAGCTCTGGCAGTCCTGTAACTCAGGGGGTTTCTTAAAAGCTGATTTTCAGAGTATGATTAAAAGCACACCAATTTGTAGTTGCTGCAAAAGTAGTTCCTGCTCAATCAGTTTGAAAGCTGCACAAACATAAACAAGTAAAATATCCAACCAGGTGAAAGTGAACCTTCTTGGCTCTTGTGGAAAGGGGTTAGGAGATAACACACATGGTGTTATTTATGCTCATAACAGTACAGACAACCAAGTGACAGCAGTGAGAGAATATTCCTCGTTACCTGTAAGGTTATACACAACAAAGGCATTGTCTCCTGTGTCTCTGTCTGTTGCTGTGACTTTTCCAACTATGAATCCCACGGGCACGTTTTCATTTACACTGAGTTCAGCCACTGGATCAAAGACAGGTGGGCAGTCATTGACATCGACAATCTTTATGACAACTGTGCAGTAACCTCTTTTCTTCTCAGGGATTCCATCATCTTCAGCATATACCACAATCTGTGAGTTACACAAGTGTTAGTAACGAGAAACCACACAAACAGGTACTTACATAAGGATTTAAACATCCTGGTGAATCTTAAACTTTGGAGAACTCTCAGAAACATGAAGTTGAATTCTGAGTTCACCTCAAAATGATTATGGAAAACTTAGGGAGTATGTGGTCAATAAAGACAAAGGTCTTTCTATATAGAACCATCAAATGAACCAATATTTTTGCTCAAAGCAAAATAAGATCATAAAAAATATCCAGCAGTGGCAGCAACAATAAAGACAACTGAGAACTGTGTCTGCAAGATTTCAGTGCAGTCCAGATTCAAGCGAATGGACAGCACTGCAGACATGAGCTGGCACTGTGAAGTTAGTTCTTCACGTGCTGAAGTGTTTGAGAGTTTGTAGGATGGGTGGATGATGAGACTTGCTTGAAGTTCACTATAGCTAAAGGCAGTGCCTTGCTTTAATGATGCATTGCATCTTGAGATGCTCTTCAATCAACACATAAAATGGTCAAGCAATGTCAAGCTAAACAGAAGCAAAAGCAGCACCTCTTATCCAAGGGAAAGATAAAAGGGTTCTGAATGATTTAAGAAATCTAAAGCAAACCTGATACTCTGTAGGTTCCTCTTCATAATCAAAGGGGACAGTGGAAGAGAGGATTCCAGTCTCTTCGTCTATGCTGAACAGTGCACCTTCACTCAGAATGCCGTACCTTAGCAAACCATTTCTACCTTTATCATCATCCTGAGCCTTCAGCTGGACGATCTGGGTAGCAGGTAAATTCTGTGGATGAGCAGATTGAGACTGTCAGACAGTGGTCAGCTGCTATTTCTTGAGTTATGGCAAAGGGAGAGAGTAGCAGATACCACACACAATCACAGTAGTGTGGTCATTTTCAAATCTCAATGACACAACTCGTTCAGCACAGTTCCCTCTAATTTAAAGAGCTATTCCTGTGTGTCTACCTACAGCAGCAGTCCACAGGAAGAAAAACCACCACGATTTCAAACAGGCCAAATGTTAACCTCAAGCACCCGCCTTGCTGTTGAGGAATTATTCATGCTCAACAGCCTCCACTCCTGTGTAACTCGATGCGTGTTCTCAACTTCAAACTCACGTTCCTTTCTGCACACTGGCCAAAACAATGATGTGATGTAGTAATTCATGTGATTCTAACTCTTACATTAAACTAACTGGGAACATTACAAAAAGGCATAATAATTAAACATGTGTTTAGCTCAGTGTTAAAAATGGACTAGATTTTAAATCAGCAGTGGCTGTTAATGTGTGTGTGAATCAGACAAGAATCACAAAGGCAAGGTAAAATATAACCATGATGAATGTGCCTCTTAAAAAGTAGCTGGCAGAATCACCGGTGGAAAGTGTTGTCTGAAAACTGGAGAGAGAAATGCTGAGTCTGATACTTTTGCACTAATTAAATGCTGTGGCTGCTTTTGTAGGCTGCCATAACCCACAGCCACAGACCGAGGTCTGCCTTGCTTTCTGCCACTGGTTACTTTGTGTCAGGAAGAATCACAACAGGTTGTATGTATGAGCAAGGCAAATGTTGCTGAACTGGAGACTTTTGCCTGCTACTTCTTGGTAGGAAGCTCCCTTACAAAATGCTGAGGAGCCTGTGTGGTGCCAGTACATCCACTAGATACTGAATGCACATGAATATCTTCTGTGTACAAATATACAAAAATAGAGTGGACTGGTTTTCCTTCATGGGACCCCTTATTAGGAAAAGATTCCCCTTTCCTTCAGTGTGTCCCTGCTTCTAGACCATTCTCTTTGTGTGTTGAGATTTTCAGCTTGAAATCAAGCTTAAAACATCATATAGCAGAGCATGGCAAGCCCATCCAGTCCCAGAACATTTACTTGTGTACTCATCAAAACACTTCTTTAATCACAATAATTTTGAGGATTTCTTTTTGTGTTTCTGTTTGGATGACATTTTCTTACCTCTTTCAGACTTTCTTCTAGTAGAGAGGATGGGAAAACTGGAGGGAAATCATTTTCATCAATAACTTCCACAGTCACAGAAACTTCATTAAATATGCTGTCCTCAGACGAATCTGTTGCTCGCACGTTGAAAGTGACAGGGAAATCATCCAGGGTCAGGTTCTTTCTTGTTCTTACAATACCAGTGGATGAATCAATCATGAAATAGCCTGTTTAAAAAAGAAACAAACCACAGAAATGATTCCATTTATGATACTGTTGAAAATGAAAATGTGAACCTACAATACAAACTGTACCTTATACATCTGAATAGCCTATGCTACAGTATTCTTTAGAGAATAAAAGAGAATGGATTTATGAGAATGGCTGATATATCCAGGGCTGTAATTAACAAAAGCAATTCAGAAAGTCAGATGAGAACCAAAGGGGAGAAGTTCACACTGCCACTCTCTAGTCAGGAGGTCTGGACCTTCCTCTGAAACAGTCGGAGACTGTTTGTCCTTGTTGGACTCAGAAATGGTTTTCTTTCCTGTGGAGTCCTATTCTTACTGAAAATGAGAAATTCTACAAGAAACGTGAAGGAGATCACAACTTCACCCAAAAAACTTTACCAAAAAAGAACAACAAAGTGGTTGTGATACCATAAGATCAGCTCTATGTGTATTGAAGAGAGACATGACACAGCACTGATCCACTTCATCCCATGTGAACTTCCTCTGTCTATTCAGGTTTATGAAGAAAATGATGCTGGGTTAGTTTTTCTACCTTTATGCCAAACTAAGGATTCTTTCTCCAGTCCCTGTAACTTTATATATCAGGTACCACCTGATCTTGCCGTAGCAGACAAAAACTGTAGAGCACAGTCAGCTCTGTATCATGCAACAATGTTAGCAGAAAACCAACCATGTGCCCACATTTGATCCATAACAAATTTATACCCGTATCTGTACACATCCAGTATTAATGGCTGTAAGATGCAAGATAAAAGCAAAAGGACAGAGAGAAGAAACAATCCAAAAGCTAAGTGATCTGTTTAACACACTGTCTTCCTGGTTATTTCACATGAAGAGCTTACCCTTTTCATCTCCAGATACAATACTGTATACCACAGGAACCTTATACAGCACACTGATGTGTACAACAAACGTATCTGGCAGCGTCTTCTCACTCAGAGGGGTGGGCTGATAGGCTGCTTCAGAGAACACTGGCACTGAGAAGTTGCTGGGAGCTACTGTTATTGACACCTGCAGAGAAAAGGACGTGACCACTGGGGTTATGTTTTCAGGTTTAGCAGACTTTTCTATTGAGCTATGCAACAGCAGAAGTCCAGAACCTCATCAGTTAGAAAAAGCCTGTGATTGCTGTGTGGTGAGTTTGGTGCATTGGTGCCTTGAAGGCAGTGAAGTTTAGTGCAAAATGCCAGCATCCTCATCAGCTGAGGTTCACCTGTATGCTCTCCTAATGCCAAAGCAGGTCCACCTAGATCAGGTCACACAGGAACCTGTCCAGGCAGGTCTTGTCAGATTAGCTGTCTGGTTAAATAGTCCCCAGAGAAAGGTACTGAGCTGTATTTGCAACAAGTTCTTGCACTGCAGAATGCATGACCAGAGCAGCAGCTTCTAAGTACAGTATTTTATAATTATTATAACAGACTTCATCTATGAAAAAAAGGTGACAGGTGGTAAAGAAATAATTCCTACTCCTTCACAAAAATAAAGATCATTTATTCCTAAATGATACCAGACAGCTGCTGCCCAGTGCTCTGAAGAATGACAGCTCACAAGCCTACATTTTAAAGTGCTGTTGAATGTCATTTTCTACATGTCTTTATCCATATACCTTTCCAGTCCTTTTTTAGAACAGGTTCTGCTGAGCATGCTATTGAGTGGCAAAAATCACCAGCCAGTTCCAAGCACTGTCTTCAGAAAAAGGTTCCTTTCCTCATATTTACATTTATCAGTCTCCAATTTGCGATTTATTTGTTCTTGTATTATAGGAAGCCAAATGAGAATGTCTTATTTGCTGTCTCTTTTTTATCACATACTTCCATTACATCCTCCCTGCCTGTCCAATTCTCTTGACTTTGCACAGAAGTCTCTACTCCTCTAATAAGCCTCCCTCCTTCTGTCCTCCTTTCCTGATGTGGAATGATGACAACAATGGTGAGTGGTGTGCCAGCAATTGCTGTAGCATCACAACTTTATCATCTTGTGCCCTGTTCCCGAAACAAAAGTGGGACTTTGGCATTCTGCTGCTCATTTTACCCCACTATTACCCATTTCCTCATGTAGTTACCATCAGTTTAGAACAAAAGAATCTGGGGAATAAACTGCACAAGTAGACACTAAAGTAAAACTTCTAGTACCTTCACAGAAGTTGAAAGAGGTGGCAGACCCGAGTCTGTAGCAGTGACTGTCAAGGAGTAATACTGGGGAACAGTTTGTTTTGTCAAGTCTCTTGTTAACACAAGTACTCCTGTGGTACTGGAAAGACTGAAGAGGCCTTCTGAGTTTCCATCTGAAGACAAAAAAACAAGTGTTGGAGATGCTCAGCACAGCCAGCAGAGATAAGCAACAGGGTTATATGCCCAGAATTTAAGAGATACAGTTGAGATCCTAATCTGTACGTGTGATTGGGAGCAAGACATCTGGCCTCTCTTGATTCTGCACCTGAGTCACAGAATCACTCAGGCTGGAAGAGCCCTTGTGTGGCCTCTAGTCCAACCTCTCATCTCAAAGTAGGGCCATGAATGAATTCATAGCAGGTTTCTCAAGGCTTTGAGCATCAGGTACTGTAAACCAATAAGGACAGCTTCTCTGGGCAACCTGTTCCAGTACTTGGTTATCTTCACAGAGGGCAGAACCTGCCATTTCAATTTATGACCATTATGTCTCATTCCCATCTCAGCAGCTTAGTTTAGCTCTATGCAAGTACCTCAGTAACAAACACCTACAAGATTTTTTTCTGACATACCTGAAATATTGTAGAAAATGCCTTCATCATAACCCTTGCCTTCATCTGTTGCATTGATATCCACTACCTGTGTGCCAGCTGTAGAACTGTCAGGAAGGATCTGGTAATATGAGGGCTTGTCAAATACAGGTCCTTCTTCATTAACATCTTCCACCATAACTAAGGAAAGAAAGGTCACATATAAGTGCAAACATGGATTTCACCTGAATGGTTACAAGTTGTTTCTTCAGCTAACATAAACCAGCACAGCTCCTCTGAATTGAGTTGGAACTCTTTCAGTTTAAACCAGATGGCAACTTTGTTTACTGTACTTCAAAATGTTTGACTTTGTGGATTAAATTATTTCCTGCTCAAGCAATAGTTTCCCACAACGTCTGCACTTGTGGCTAACATGCTGTCACTTCTATCTGTCATGAGTAATACCATCTTATAGTTTTGTTAGGCTTCCTTCTGTGTCCACATTGGTCTGGAATCTCCAGTCTTTGTCTTAGATTGCAAACACTCAGACAAAGTTGCATGACCTGGTACAATAGGGTCACCATCCACAAATAGGGAAGCTGGCCATAGGGTAACATAAAGAACACAGACTAAGAAGTAACAAATAAACCAACACTTCCAGTCATACTGGTCAAAAGGAGGTAGAGGCTGACCAAAAAACTAGATCATCAACTTCAAATGAGTCTTTTACAGTGTTTGGGAAAAAAAGATCATTTCAGTTTAAGGGAAAAAAAACCTAACAGCAACCAAGCACTGTTATTTTAGCAAGAGTAATAATGACTATCAACATGTTTTTCCCACCCTAGAAGCAGGCTTTCTGAAAACAAGCAGAAAAAGAACCAAAATATCTTTTCAAGCCAACAGGTACTCAAAAAATGCCATTAAAAAAAAGTATGAATACACAAATGTACTTTACAGTGAGTCACTGAAGTACCTTCAGTTTGTGTGAAAAATCTTCATTTTTGACAAGTCAAACATTTTTTGAGGGGGAAAAAAACTCCATCTGGCTCTAGGGAAAAGGTCACATCATCATTTCTGATACTTTAGCAGACTGTATCACTGCTGAAGGCTATCTTTATGCCTTTTCATTACACATGCTGAAACACACCCTTAGGAAAATGAAGGCAAATTCTCTATGGTAAACTAGAGATACCTGTAATGTTTGCTGTGTCCTGGAGGTCTGGCTCTCCGGGGTTGAAAGCTTTCAGGATGAATGTATACTGGGAATGACTTTCATAGTCCAGAGGTTGAAGGGTTGTAATATTTCCAGAAACTTCTCCAACATGAAATGAGGAAGTCTCTCCAAGGATGGTGTAATGAATAATGGCATTGTACCCTATATCTGCATCTGTGGCTGCTGCACTCAAAATCTAAATGAGAACAAAACAAAACAAACCCCAAACCCACCAGGTTTAGAGCAGAATGAGGAGTGGCAAAATGTACACACAAGACTATGTAACGTTTGCTGACTGAATGACTCAGATGGCCATTAGCTGCATTGGTAGAATCCTGACACAGCATATAGCAGGGCTGGGAACAGATGTTACAGATTCTTAGGTGGTGTCTCTTCCTTTGGTACCTGTGAACCATTACTTCACATCTGCAAGGCAGATGTGGAGCCAGAAAGTAGGGAGAAGACAGAACACTTTAAGAACAGGGAGATGCTGGATATACACACAAGACATACAGCATCTTGAAAACATGTTGCCCATAGGTCCATTGAAAACGAGATCCATGCAGCATGGCACCACTGTTAAGGACAGGAGGGAAAGGGGGAGCAGCACAAAGAGAGATTTTGGAAAAGTCAGTGTGATCGGCACTCCACTGCCATATAAAGCCAACACACTGTGTGATTTTACAGACTCCATCAAGTGAAAAAAAGCTTGTGCTTACCCAAGCACAGTCATCCTAGATTAGTACCACTTCCATATGAAGAAAACAACTGTGGTACAGCCTATTTACTCATAATGCCACATACCACATGTGGAGGCTCGTTCTCTTTCACGGTCACAGAGTATGATTTCTGGGGGAACACTGGGGGGTTGTCATTCACATCTTCTACAGTGATGTTTAGAACCAAGCTTGCAGATAGTGATGGTCTGCCAGAGTCAGCAGCCTGTGAGGAAACAGCTTGTCATTAAATGCAGCATTAGACTGATGCAAACTTATTTCACCAGTTCAATTCAGTTTTAACTATTGTGCAGCTTTGCCTCAGCAGACTTTCTGCGTGTCTTCCCACAGCTCGTGTCCTCACCATATCACATGCTCTGCCTCATTTTGTCAGCAATTAATCAAAAGCTCAAGCCCAAGTCCAGATCAAACACACCATGGGATCAGATGGCACGCTGATCAACACAAACCCATGGCAAACATGCATATCTGTGATGTGGCATTTAAAAGAATAAGGAAATCCCTCGTATCTTGAGGGTTTGAAGTGCCTGCACAAAGCAAGCTGTGAGGAGTATCTAGCATGTGGCAAATTCAGTCAGTTTGACATTGCATGAACATGGGACAGAAAGGTTCAAGTCTACAGATACATTGACATAATATTCATAGTAAAAAGTGTCCATTCATTTCTAACATTCTCAGAATGTATGTTTCTGTGCTGTTCTGAATATGTTCATAGAATCACAGAATGGTAGGGTTGGAAGGGACCTTTAGAGATCATCCAGTCCAACCCCCCTGCAGAAGCAGGTTCACCTAGATCAGGTCACACAGGAACATGTCCAGGTGGGGCTTGATAGACCTCCTAGGAGGAGCCTCCACACCCCCTCTGGGCAGCCTGTGCCAGGGCTCCCTCACTGAAACAGGGAAATGGCTTTTTCTTATGTTTAAGTGGAACTTTTTGTGTTCCAGCTTCACCCCATCACCCCTTGTCCTGTTACTGGCTACTACAGAAAGAGGGATGTCCCAACCTCCTGACACCCACCCTTTAGATATTTGTAAATGTTAATAAGATCTCCCCTCAGTCTCCTCCAGACTAAACAGCCCCAGGTCCCACAGCCTTTCCTCGTATGAAAGATGTTCCAGTCCCCTGATCATCTTGGTGGCCCTGCGCTGGACTCTCTCCAGCAGTTCCCTGTCCCTCTTGAGCTGAGGAGCCCAGAACTGGACACAGGACTCCAGATGAGGCCTCAGCAGGGCAGAGTAGAGGAGAGAAGAACCTCCCTCAAGGTTCCCCAAGCTCCTTGACCTGTTAAATTATTTGTTAGCAGTAAATATATCCTTAAAATGTATTTGTACACCATGGTCAGTGCTGGAACTCTTCTTTGCAAACACAATCATTTATCTGATTAATAATAGCAAAAATCAATGGCATTGGCTAGGATAAACAGATATCCACATCACTGCTGGATGAAACTTTATGCTTTCACTGCTTTTAAAACCTGGAAATCTATATTTTGGGTATTTTTAGAAGGTCTGAGTATGCACATTTTGACAAATGAAAAAAAAATAAGAGAAAGGGACAAACAATATGGATTTGCAAAGCAGAAGGAGCAATGCAACAGTATGGCAGCTACACAGTGTAAAACAGACTGAGGAATGCTTTGCAGATCTCACAGTAAACTATTGTGTCACTATGACCCTGAAGATCAAATGTTCACACATCATTTATTCACCAGTACCAATTTCCACAGCAGAAAACAAAGCTCTGGATGCAAAACCGAGTCAAAAATCTAGTAATAAGTTGTGATGGAATTCACTAAGATTAAGCAGTATTCTGGTGATGATTTAACATTCTTTTTCTGTTGAGAATGTTGTGAACTTGCATCCATTTTGTCAACTTACTATGATTTTCAATTCGTAGTTGTCCACTGTCTCTCTGTCCAAGGCTTTATTTGTCATCAGCTTAGCAGTAGAACTGTCAATATGGAACATTCCTGCAAAATCATCTTGCAAAGAGTAGCTTATAAGTGCATTAACTCCTGTATCCTGATCAGTAGCAGAAAATATGCCCAAGTCCAGACTAGCTGCATTCTCAGGAGCTGAGAGTTTAGTTTGAATCAATGGTGAGAAAACTGGAGGATTGTCATTGACATCATCAACTCTCACTGTTACCTGTGTTTAAAAACCAAACAGAAAGAAAAGAAAGAAAAAGAGAGACATAGATTTGAGCTGTAGAAATGACATCCAGAAGATCATTTTGATTTGCTCTGGTGTAGGAAAGCCTATAGGAAAAAAAACCCCAACCAACCAACCCCCAAACACCAAAAGGATACATAAAAACTTCAGCATTTGAGCATTTTCACAACTTAAGCATCTCAGCATTTGAATGAGTGCTTTTTATTCTCAACTACAACAAGTGAGATAACATGTACCCCAACTGAAAGAGACGAGTGGGATTAATCATCTGGGGCTTTTTGGCATGTTTACCTCACATATGTGACAGAACTATGCACAGAATGAGTTTCGGTGTTGATCAGTTCCTGTGTAATGGGTTGTTCACAGGGGAACTCTCAGGAAGTGGTGTAAATGTGTGAATATGTCAAGAGACTTTTATCTCCTCAGGGGGAAAAAAGAGAAGGGAAATAAAAAGCTCTCAAAATGCTCATTTTTGTGTAACACACAACACTTATCTGGATATTGCTTGATTTTAAATGTATTTTAAATAAGTTCTATTTCTTTATGAAAACAGATTGTGAAATGCAGTCTACTGTACCAAAGTAACAGCTGTATTGGGAGGCACCACGGAATCAACAGCTTCTACAATGATGCTGTACAGGTCGTTTTCTTCTCGGTCTAGCTGCACAAGAGTCACAATGTCTCCTTGGTCACTAATGGAGAACTTGTCCCCGTGGGATTTCAGGAAGTACATTACTTGCACAGCTATGCTTCCAGTCAGAGCCTCCACAGAGCCAACTGCAGTCCCTGGTGTTTCATTCTCTTGAATGCTGAACTCATAGCTGGAGCTAGCAAAATTCAGTTGGAAGCTGGTGTCATTGACCAGCAAGTAGAGTGTAACAGAGGCTAGGGAGAGAAAACAAAACAGTGAAGCTGCTGCAAAAATCATCATGATCCGTGCTCTGTTTCCCTTAATTTTTGAGGAACTAGTAGAAAAATGACAGAAACCAGCATGTAGGGAAGAGGAACGAGAAGAAATATAAACAACAGTAACAAGGATTAACATGCAACACACAGAGCGTGATGCTTTTTGTATCTAACTGATGTTCTCCTGTTGCTCCCCGACATAGTGAAGAAAATATTTTGTTTCAATTGAATTCAATAAAATCCAATTCCAGTTTGAAGTCTGTGAGCTACACAGGTGTTCTCCACTCCTTAAATTTACTCTAAATTGAAAAGAGAAGGAATATGCATAAAAGTGCAAATTCTGTGGCAGCCAGTCATTTTAAGGAAATGAATTGTTCCTCCTGCTCATAACAAATCAAAGTCCTAAAAGACACATGAAAAAGTTGTAGAAAATGCTGAATACTGAATGTCCAGGAGAGTTGTGGAGTCTCCTTCCTTGGAGGTCTTCAAGACCCGCCTGGACATGTTCCTATGCGACCTGATCTAGGTGACTCTGCTCTGCAGGGGGGTTGGACTGGATGATCTCTAAAGGTTCCTTCCAATCCCTGCCAATCTATGATTCTATGAATGCTTTTTGAAAAAGGAAATCTTTGTTTTACAGTGATTTGCCAGTTTCTAATTTGTTCAAGTGTTTATAACAGGAAGAAAATAAAGAAAAATGAAAGAGAAACACACATCATTGGTCTCATTTTAATACATCTTTTTAGAGTGGTTACTACTATGAAACCCTTTTTGCAGTGGTGCTTGCTGCAAAAAGAAAGGTGAAAAGACATCATTTACCATTTGATGTAAGCTGAGGAACTCCATGATCAGTAGCAATAACTATCAGTGTAACAACTGTGTCAGCTGTGATATGGTCCAAGTTACTGCTGAGGGTGATTTCTCCAGTGCCATTGTTTATAAGGAAATCATCAGAATGGTTCAGGAGGCTGATTAAAGAGAAATCAGTACAACAGTCACATTAAAGACCTTGGAAGTACCATCTACTTACTGTTATTTCTGTAACAAGCAGCCAACTGATGGTGTTTGACTATGGAGGATGGCTAAGAAACAGGGTTTAATTGCTGTGTCATTAGCTTCAATGTATCAGTCTTCTTGTTCCAACTATATCTTCCATCATGAAAAAAGACAGCTTTTATGCCTTCAGTTCCTTCTGTTTCTTGAACAAATGGTACTTAGTAACCTCACAGAAATTTACCTGTATGAAATAACAGAATTGTTCCCAACATCAAGGTCAGTAGCAGACACGGATAACACAGATGCTCCTTCTTTTGCTGTAGCCACGTGTACGCTGGCCGAGTATTGTGCTCTCGTAAACTGGGGGGGGTTGTCATTCACATCCAATACTTGAATGCTGACACGTGTGAAATTCTGGCAGGTGACAGGAGAAAAAACATGGTTCATAAATTGCACAGACACTTACATTTATGAATAAAAGGAAGTTGCAATGTAAGAACAATGTGTTCCTCTCCATTACCTGCCTTTGAGGTACGCCGTTATCAGATGCCACCAACAGCAGCTCGTACTTCTCTTGAGTTTCCCGGTCTACATAGCCTTGAGCCACAATGGTTCCATTCTAGAGAAGGTAAACACAGTTGAACACACAAATCATTTTGGTAACTCTTGTACACTGAGATCTCAAAGGAAGTGAAAGATTAAAATCTTCCAAGAAACATCTGACCAGTATATCTGAAGTTTTTGGACAAAAGCTTGTATTTCCAGACTACAGAGCACGTGCTGGTTTTGATATGTACTACAATAGTTACTACCTACTCTTTTATTACTATGTCAAGTAACAATGAAAAACAGTATCTAAATAATTGTATCAGCATATCTAAACCCTTACCTGTTGGATGGCATATGGATTGTTTCTATCCTCAGCTGACAAGCGGTAAGTAATTCGTGCATTCTCTCCCTCATCCAGGTCAGTAGCAGTGACGTGCCCCACTCTGGCAGGAGCATCCAACACGTAATCTCCTTCCAGAACTGCAAAACTGTATGGCTCCACCTGAAACTCTGGGTTGTTGTCATTGACATCCAGAACAGTGATGTGGAACAAGGCACTTGAACTAAGCCCATTTGTGTCAGCATCCACTGCCCATACCTGCCAAGGTAAGAAATGAAACCAGAGTTTTAGTTGACTGTGTTGTCACTTCAACCATCTGATGAAGACAGAAGAGGGTTTGTGGGAATTAAGTAGAAATGACACAAAGCTTTAGTCTGTCTCCAAATTTACCTGTAAAGTGAATCCAGCTGTAGTCTCCCTGTCCAGTTCTGCATCATTCTTTAATGAAATTACTCCAGGGATATCCACAGTAAACAAAGTGCTGTTATGAGTAAAGTGTCCCTGAGAAAAGCCAGCCTAAAAAGCAAAGTATAATATCAAAATGCTAAACATTCAAGTTTTTTACATGATCTTACACTTCTTTTACATAATCTGACACTCCTATAGGACTTTCCATTACAGAAGTAAGAAGCATTTTGAAAAGTTTATCAAATGAAACCTTGCATCCTGAGCTATGGGAATAGTGGACTTTGGCAAACAGAAACTAGGGCAGGTGGAAGTCCCTGTGGGCTTCCCTGTTTGAGTCCTGCACAATCCCTCTCTAAAGCTCTCTAAGACCAATCCCCATGATGTGAGGAGCAGCAACACACAGTTCAATCTGAACTGGGAGAAACATTTATGCTTCTTTAGAACTAACATGAGCAAGGATGTTATAGCAAATCAGAAATCTCTTCCTCCAAACCAGCTGTCCAGTGCCATGGCTACATATTAAATGTCTTCATTAAACAGAGAGAAAGAAGCAACATTTAATAAAGCACAGTGTAATTGTGCAAGTTTCTATTAAACAAGGAAAAACCATCTCAGCTTTACAAGTTCTCCCTGACTAAGTTAACACTAAGGGCAGGTTGATTGCATAACAGAAATGTACTAACACAGAGAGAATCAAGTGACCAAGCAATATTAAACAAGCATTGATTGTTTTGACATAACAAGCAATAAAACAGAACTTTAAAAACCCCATCTGTTTTCTATCTGCTATGGCATACATGCTTCCATCTCATATGCATGTGCACACAAGCAGACAACTTGTTCTGTCCTGGATTACGTAAGTCTAGGGAGAGGAGCAATCCCTAACTTCTCTGATATAGCCAGTAAACTATTTGGTACAAGGTCTTACTTTCCTTGGTTAAGGAAGTTTTATTGCTGGCTGCATAAAAATCTAGATGAAGCTTTTGTGACTCAAATCTACTTATTACCAACCATTTAAGAAATCTCACTTTGTCCATCTCCTACTGTGCTTTTTTACAGATGAGTAGAGAAAACCATGTCCTTTTCATTTATCAGGATGAGATTAATTTGCTACCTACCTCATCCTTGTCAGTAATGCTGAATGTGTAGATAGGACTCCCGCTTTGCAGGTTTTCTAACACAAATATATCATAAGCTGTCTGGTTAAATTCTGGTGGGTTATCATTGACATCTAGCACATTCACAACAACAACAGTTTTAGTCCTGAGACTTGGCTGCCCTCCATCTGATGCCTCCACTTCTACTTCAAATTGCTTTATGGTTTCATAGTCCAGCTGCTGGCTTAGGCTGAGCTGACCCGTGGTCAAATCGACAAGAAACATCGGCAAGGAGGTTGGAGGTTGCTGGCTAACAATTCTGTACTCAATGAGGGCATTGGCCCCAGCATCCAAATCAGTAGCAGATACTGTCAGCAATGCCTTCCCAAGCACTTCATCTTCAGGAACAGCCACTTCATATCTACTTGATGAGAAGATTGGGGGGTTGTCATTCACATCATCAACGATGACTGTCAAATTGAGAGCTGTAGACAGGGCGGGCTGGCCTTGGTCACTGGCAATCACTGTTAAGTTGTAGGAACCTTGTTTTTCTCTGTCAAGTTCCTTTTCCAGCACAATTAACCCTGAGGTGTCTATATCCATTTTTCCTTCTCCACCTTTCAGAGTATAAACCACCAATCCATTGAAGCCCTCATCTGCATCTGTAGCTGACACACTGGTGACAAGAGTTCCGACTGTCACGTTCTCCAGAACGCTAACGGTAGTGCTGGTTGGACCAAACACAGGGCTGTTATCATTGACATCTGTAACTTTGACAAACACTGTAGCATAGTCAGTAGTTGTTCCATCTGACAAGGAAATATTCAGTGTGTAATTATTCTGGTGTTCATAGTCCAGTTTGGTTTTTGTTGAGATAACTCCATTGACGTCGATGTCAAACGTTGCAGACTCTGTCAGCACTTGAAACGTAACTGGTATATGGGAAGATAATGACTCATACTCTACCTGTGTAAGAGACAGCATATTACCCAGAGATTCATTAAAACCAATAAACCAACATCTAAAAAAAGGATAAGGGTTTTAACTATGTCCAAACACATTTAATAATGTTATTCAATAAAAAAACCAAGTAAAAATCAAGCCCCAATAGGCATGAAAAATACAGCTGGAGAGGGCTGCCTTTCCTTGGAACATCACCAATACAGACATGTGAATGCTTATAGTACATAGTAGCAGGCTGCACCTTAACCTCTGGTTCTGCCTTTATAAGGAAAAAAGTAACACATCAATTAACTGAGGAGGTCAATAATCAAAAGTCTAAAATGTATTATCTTCTTGCTGCTTTGGTATCTGACCTCCCATCTGTCTTCAAGGACTGCGCCTGGAGAGGAGCTGTCACAGTGCATTCTGGTGGCCTGCTTGTCTGGGCAACTTTTGATCAAAATGAGGAGTAAGATCTAAAGCCTTCTTTGAAAACGACAGTTCTCTGAAGGGAAGTTTCCATTTCCTAGCTGTATCATGCCACAAGTCTTTAGATTTGCCACCAATAGATGAGTAAATGTGGCCTATCCTAGCCCATGGGCTACTGTAGGCTTTGGAGAAAGTCCAAAGTCAACAAAGGGCTATGCATGGAGGTTTACCTTCTCAAGCACTTCTGGGGTTTCTTTTGTTTGGGATGGGGATGGTGGTGGTGAGTAGAGGTTGTTGGGTTTTGGTGTTAGATGTTTGCAATGGATGGAAAGGGTGACAGGCTTCATCTGAGGGCTGGAGTCAGTATGTAATGTATGTGAAGCTTAATGTAGAAAACACATCTAGTTATGCATAGCTCAGGGAGACAGATATTTAGAGCACATCTATTTTAGGGTTTTCTTAATAGCTATCATGTCCTATACAAGTGACAGAATAAAGTTGCCCTTACTCTTGCTACTTCCACAGGACTGACTAGCTCCTCTTCCACTGACACATTATAGGTTTTCTGAATAAACTGTGGCCTGGAATCTCCAGCTGCAAAGATTTGTACTGGCACTGATGAACTTCTTGGAGTTGTCCCACCTGCAAGTAAAAGGAAAAAATCTCCCAGTAGATGCAAAAAAATACCTTCTGCCTTAAAAAACAAAACAAAACAAACTTTTCCTTTGGTAAGGATTCCTTTTTTTTTAATCCTTGACCAGAGTTTCATGTACTGACTGTTACATTTGCAATGTATGAACAGGAATACATCCAGCAATATTAGTACAGGCTGATGAATCTCTTTTGTAACCAACTGTGTTCCCCCCAGTACACATCTTATCCACACACAGCTCATACTGACCAAATCAGGGGAATATCAAGAAGCTGAAAAATCCTGTTAGCTCACGTCACCAGGAGTGAGATGCCACTCCTAGCTGACATTTATCTCTGTCCTTAGCTAGATCATGAATGTTCAAGGAGTTCTCTGTTATTCCTCTAAAATGAAGAAGCCTTCAATAACATGGCTAAAGAAATGATGTTTCTGCTGGTCATCCTAGAAATGGTATCTCCACTTTAGCTTTTCAGTACCCACATGGATGTGCAGTCATCACATTTGCCTTTCATTTTACTCCCTGTTAACTGATGACTGAGTTATAAATTCCCAGCTTGTGCTTGAGTGTCTGTATTCCACACTGTGCATTACCAGTAAGATAAAGTTAGGTGAGAGATGTGTGTTATTTTGCATGTTCTTCCCAGAGTCGTAAAGAGAACTTAGATTTGAGAGAACAGCACCCACAGGAAACAGAGTTTTGCCAAAGATGCAGCAATTACTTTGGATAATAAGACAGTTTTCTTCTTATCTTCAAACAAGAGCAGATAAAAATACAGAGTATTTTTAAAATACAGTCTGAAAACCTATTTTGACATCATCCCTTCAAGTAAAAACCAAACCCAAACCCCATCACAGGGAATATCTGTGTTGACCTGTACTAAAATCTTGCCTTACCATCAATAGCTGTTATCCACAGGACAAAGTCCTTACGCTCGTTGATTCCTAAGGAGATTACTGTTTTTAAACTGATTTGTCCTGTGGTTGTATCCAATTCAAAGTATCCCCCTTCATTGCCACCAGCTAAGACAAAGCTTATCTCTCCATTTACACCCTCATCTGGATCATCAGCAGCAACCTGGAGGAAAAAAAAGCAATCATTTTACTCTAGTTTCCTGTGCTTTTATGAAGTAACACAGAATTGCTTATCCTTGGGTAGTTGGCAGAGAAAATCAGTCAAGTAGCAGATAATTTGGAAGCAAGTGTAGGGTTGGGGTTTTTTTCCCCCCTCATTTATAGTATGTTTGTATCATTTTATATATATGTAAGAATAAGCTAAATATAGCCCCAGGGAATTTCAGTGATAGCTTCAACCGACTGTTTACTTCCTATATGATTCCTGAGTTAAATATCAGTAGCAACGTTTGCTCTTTGATGCACAACCAACATCATTCCAGCAGCAAGAGTGAAATTCTGCCCCTGTGGAACTCATGTGAATGGCAGCAGGTATATGTATTTCAGAAACCTCATTTCATAGTGATTCCAATGCTACTGGAGGTAGATTGTTCAAGAGATTATATCAGGAGACATTAAAGCAGTACATCTGGGTGAGTTTTGATAGTGACTCCTGATATATCTCGGCTCCTGGTGATCTTTAGCTTGGTTTCCTGTTTTATTTAATTAGTTAGCTGGTTTATTATCTTTTAAAAAAAATGTACCATGTCTAAAAAGTATCCACAATGCTTCAGCATTCATCAGCCTTTCCTCAAACCAGTTTTTACAATTATTTCAATGTCAGCATTCCAACAACATTCAGTTTTCATTTTCTGTCTTCTGTTTGTGGAATGCCAGATAGTGAATAAAAATCCTTTCTTGTTTGTGTCCTGACCAGGGATATGATCAGAGTACCCAGGACACTGTGATTATGGAACACCACCAGGTGTAAGCTTTTAAATGAAAGGGGGATAGTTTCTGAACTCAAAGGAGCTCAAAAAAGATCTCCTATTCCACAGGACTACTACACAAGTTTAAGCAAGGACTTATGCATACATTCAACTCAAAAAACTTCATTTTTACTAAGTACTTTTAGTACCTGAAGAATGGACATTCCTGCAGTCATGTTGTTGAAAATATTCTGTGTATATGGCGTGCCTCTGAAGGACGGGCTGTTGTCATTTTCATCTAGCAACACTATGTTGATGGCAGAGTTTACCTCATAGTAAGGTGACAAATGATCTCTAGCAGTGACCTTTAAAAGTGATGCAGAACAATTATTGCTTTGTTCAAATGCATGTTCTGTAAGTAGTAAGAAAGATGAATTTACAAGCTGACTAAACTTTATCACTAGTGGTATTCCCCTCCAGATTGCTTTGAAGCTGCTGATCCATGTCAGACAGTCAGCTTCTTGCTAGGACAGATCAGATATCACCTCTTTGCCTTGGGTTGCTTGAAAAGGAGCAGGCTTATTTTCCTACCTGTAGGTGAATAGATGGTATGGTCTCCCTGTCCAACAGAGTGGAGTTCCTCACAGTTAGGATTCCATCTTCACTTAGCTGGAAGGGACTGTCAGCTGGAGTGAGACTGAACACTCCCTGGAAGCCTCCCTACAAACAGTATTAACATTTGCTATTAAACAGGACAATCACTGACCAAATCTCTTAGGCTGTTTTCTTCTGATTTCCCAGGTGAAGCACATTTAGTTTTCTGATTTTACTGAGGCTACAGTTCAAAAAAAAAAAAAAAGGAAGAGAAGCAAACAAGACAGAAGAATTTTCACACAGGTGGAGGGAGACCTGCAGCTTTGCATCCATTCTGCACATCTGCACTTTCACATTTGCACCTTATGCAAACCAGAGGAGCTTCAGAGACAGCAACATTTATCATTTGGTTTCAGTACTTTACCCCTCAGAGAAGTGAAATTGTTTGTTTTGCTTAAGCATATTTTAGTAGTCAGAAAAAAGCCCCATCTGCAGCACTATTCACTACACCTGTGTGATGCCAATGCATTTCAAAGTATCCATTTTAGAACTGCAGTATTTGTAGCAATCACAACATCACCATCGTTTTACCTCGTCTTTGTCAGTGGCTGTTACTCGAAGAACTTCCATCCCATTGGGGAAATTTTCCAGAACTGAGATGTTGTAACTCAACTGGGACAATACTGGAGGATTGTCATTCACGTCTTCAATGGTAACCAGAACTACTGCATCAGCTGATTTCAATTCATTGTCTTGCTGAGCTGCCTAGAAAACAGAGTTTGTAGCTGTAGATTCCATACCCTGATAATAATGAGCTGTTCCATCTTAACACAGGGACATAACATGACTGCATATACTGCACAAATACCATTTATGAGAGTTTAATATTAACAGCAACATGGATTCACACATTCTTTTATGAAATTGAGACTCAGTATTAACATTTTGAACTCTAAAACAATTACTACCTGAATGCCCACAAGAAGGTATGGACATTGTTCTCTGTCAATTGCAGTCTTTACTTTCAACACTCCAGCGCTTGCATTGATTGAGAAGCTGTCATTATAGGCTGAGGGGTTCACTGAAAAGCAACACATTGCAATAGGTTAATGAGAATGAACCAGAACAGTGAGTCTGATCTGTCCTTTTTATGAGTGTTATGTTCCCAGTCACGGCAAAAATGAACAGACATTCTGGATAAAAGGCTTTTTTTGCCCCCTCAACATTCTGTCCTCAAAAGAGTTAAGAAACACACACTCCATGGGTCTCAAATTAAGCATCTCATGAGCTTTTAGCAATTACTCCAGGAGGAGGAAAAGCTCATGATAGAATTGATCTCTCTAGATGGTCTTGAATGGAAACCCTTTGGTCAAGTGGAAGCCTCTAATCTGACTTACACTTTGAATCAGGAATTGTTTAATGGACTGAGGTTAAGAGCACCTAAACATTTTTAAATAGTTGGACTCTGCTCCAATGCCACAAGTGAAGCTGATTTAGCTCCCAGAGCAGCACTGTAGTGCAGACAGACAACTGTACACTGCATTTCTTTATCATTCTCTTCAGCAATACAGGCTTCAAATTACTGTGTAAATGTCTAGAAGAAAACAAATGCTCTCACCTAGTTTGATGTTGTAGACTACTTCTTCATTTATACCAATGTCTCCATCTTTAGCCAATATCTCCTCTGGGAGAATAGCCAGAGAACCTACCTAGAAAACAAACATTACCTTGAGTAACTGAAAAAACAACAACAAAAAAACCCCAAACATCCCAAAAGCACCAAAAAAATCCAGCATAAACTTAAAATTGTTCATTTAGTCAGTCATAATTTTGATTAAAGGAACAAGAAACACATATTTAATCACCGAGATACAGAAAAAATTCTACATCTACCATGCACCCTTTCAGGGGAAAACAATGACCAAAATACTCGATGGACACACTGTGTTTGAGAAACATCAGACCATGAAGCAGCAGTTACTGATGGGATTCATGTTAAGAACATGTAATATTTCAGTCCCATTCCTCTTCTGGAAAACAATACACAAGTCTACTCTGCAGTGTTAATAGAAACAGTGATTTATTGAGAAGCTAAAAACATTTTAGAAGATCCAAAATTATTCCTTTCAGACAATTAAAGATGACTTGTAATGAGAGAGACACCAAAAAGTATAACACCAAAAGCATATGTAGCTTAAAATGTGTTGACTAGAAGATAATGACAAAGAACTAGGGATAATAAGGAATGTAGTTAACTCTTTCAACTTTAGTGCATTACTCTGCTAATACTCTACTATGATTTCACTATGTTTATTTTGTGGCCAATACATATACAAGTTCTATTTAAACAAATACATTCCACACAGAAGTCTCCATTCTATAGAAAAATAACCTACCAAACTCCTCCAGAGTTTACCATTAAGATTCTTATTTTGATTACCCAATTGTAAGGAGGGAATTAACACTATGTAAAACTGAAACTAGGCAGCTAACTCCAGGTCTAATGGGCAATCACCCTTCCAAGCTGACAGTGAAAGCACTTTTACAACATCTGTTTAGTTCTTTTTTCCCCTTTTTTTCTCTCCAAACACAAAAGAATCTGTTTCTGTAGCAGAAAAATTAATGCTTCATATAATACCTGGCCTAGTGCTTGGAGGTCTGCACTTGATAACCTCACCATTCACCAGTTAGCACAAAACAAAGCAGCCTTCTGTCTTAAGCTGCTCAACAATGAAGTCTCCTTGAAAGGAATAACTTAGTGACATCTGCAGCATTCAGTGAGGAGCTTTTACCTGGTTTTCACTGATTGTTCCCTTGTACACTGATTGACTGAAATAGGGGTTCAATGTATCAAAGTCTTCCACAGTGATTAGTAACGATGCGGTACCGCTGTTGCTTCCTCTTAATTCCTGCATCCCAAGAGAAGGAAGAAAATAAGAGACATTGTCATGAAAGAACCATTTCTCAGTGGAAGATATAGCAGAGTATTATATGTGCTTTGCAACATCTGAGTGTTTTTAACCTGAGGACTCCCAACCTGTCACATTTTCCTGTTTCCAGAAATCCAGTTCTAGGCATTAAACTATGAAAAGGTAATTATCCTTAGTTATTAATTTTGAATCAGGTAGGTGTAGTAGCACAGCAAAGGCAGTAACAGCACATTTGCTGCAGCTGTACTATTTGCTAGATACTACAATAAATGAGGAAAATTTACCTCTTCTTCATTCCAAAAGCAATTGAGGGCACATATATATACTCAAATCTCAAACAAGACACACAAAAAGACAACAAATGATAACACGAGTAGGTGAATAGTGGAGAATAAACATACACTTGCAGAAATATGCACAGAAACTAACTGGATTTGAGGGGAGATTTAAATGATGACTCAAATATTAAGAATGTTGTGCTCCATCTGCAGGATAACACAAGATGCATACAGACACAGCTTTTGGCTTGGGAACTCCCCAAGTTGTCAGTTTGTAGAAACTGAGGTCACAGAACCTTAAGGATTGGAAGGGACTTCAAAAGATCATCCAGTCCATCCTCCCTGCCAGAGCAGGACCACCTAGAGTAGGTCACACAGGAACCTGTAGAACTACAGTGGTTCTCATTCTTCTTTTCATTTGTATCATACCTTTGCCTCGACTGTTAAATTGAAAAAGTTGACCTTGTTGTAATCCAACGTCTTATTCACCATGATGTTTCCATCTCCTTCCCTTATATAAAAGTAATCAGAGTTTGGACCCTATGAAATTAATAAAACATGCATTTTACAAGATGAACAATGAAATACACTTTCTTTTCTCCTACCACTTTTGTTTGTGAGCTACTCTTCATAAAGGACCAGGAGTCTCTCAAGAA
This sequence comes from Colius striatus, assembly GCF_028858725.1. Lineage (NCBI taxonomy): Eukaryota > Metazoa > Chordata > Aves > Coliiformes > Coliidae > Colius > Colius striatus. The sequence continues at coordinate 118,476,489 of NC_084760.1, forward strand.
CCACCACCAGAAAGGAAAATGCTGATCCTCTTCAACACGTTCTATAGCCTCTCCCATCAGTGCCATTAGACTTTCTATTTGATTTATCTCATCTTACAGTCAATAACTAAAGCTCATCAGATGACTGGCGTCAGCTTCCCCTCATCAGTTATGAAAGGGACAGAGACAGTGCTCAGATGTGAAGATCTCCACTACAGATATCTAAAGTTAGCTGAAGTAACCTTACTTTAGGTGGTTCACATACACCTCAGCAGGTCTGGAGATGAACAGCAAATCAAATACAAGCTTTAAAAAGAGGGAAAACTTTCACTGTTGTTTCTAAAAAGGACTGCTGAGTCCCTTAGCTGTAGCTGAAAAAGCCACACAACATTTCACAAGTGTTAAGAAACCAGATCTAGGGCTCCCTGCATTCTAGGCTGATCCTGGGGTAGAAGTTCTATTTTTAAACAGTCTTTCTGATGGTAGCTTCTTGCAGATTTGTAATCTGAACTGCACAGTGTGAGATGGCATATTCAGATCAGGCCTCAGGCCACATTTCATACAAAAAGTAGATTAATGTTCACAGTCTCTGACAAATAAAGGGCACTCACATGAAGGCTGTAAGTGATGAGGCTGAAGTCAAGTGAAAAATCTTCATCCACAGCTTTCACTTTTATAACCGTGGAGTTTATTGCAGATACCTATAGAAACAATCATCATCAAACGCTCAGTCACAAGCCCCTTCTGGGATCTCTCCTAACTTCTGGCACAAGAGCTGGGTGACCTCCTTAGCATATACAAATTACTTCCAATTTCCATTTTAAATTATCTGAATGTTTCTTCCTCACCCTACACCTCCACCTGTACATACAGCCCAGGCATTCTTTCCCACACCATAAGACTGCATGTAATAATCCAATAGCAGTGTGGTCACATTAGAAGCTCACACATTTTGGCCTCCAAAAGTAATTAAAAAAATATCACAGGAAAAGATATTTGCCATTACTCACCTCTAATACTGAAGCATTATACTGAGACTGTTCAAACTGGGGAGAATGGTCATTTACATCTTGTAAGACTAAGGTCCGTTCGTTCTCAGTACTCTTCATGATGGAAGCAAGAAATATGTTAGAAATGAGAGCAGGGAGGTAGCAACATACTGCTAACATTTGATTTCATCATACAAAATGAGATCTTCAAAGACACATCCCATCAGTTCTAAAAAGAGAGAGTTGAGACTACCATTTCTAACAATGGAGTAGAAAGTTGTGAATATGTTGAAATTAGCTTTTTAAAGGTTAGCAAAGGTTTTCTGTGAATAGAAACATTCCAATGAGCACACTTAAACAAATACAGCTTCTACAAGGCAGTCTTAACTCTCTGTATCCTATCTTTAAATAAAATAGTATTTGAGAAAATAACAATTTGCATTAAACTTAGCCAAAAAAGACAGTTGATAAGGCATGCCTCTTACTTACCATTCCATTCCTTTGGCAAGCAACAGCATAAAAGAGATGGTCACTCTAAAAATAAGCACGGATGTTTATAGCAAAATTCTACACAGCAGCTTCTGGGAATTGAATCTTCATGTGTGTTGTACCAAAACACACTGCTTATAATATGCAGCAAAGTGATTACAGATTATTAAGTGTAAAGTTTATTTGGCTGCCATTCATCTACTTCTGGTCCCCACCCACCCAGATCCCACCATCCCTGTGCTTGACTGTTCTGACTGGATATTGATAGAGAATAGGAAAATTTGTGTAAGAAGCATAAAAAGTGTCTCAACTCATCTGGAAAATATCCCAATGAGAAAAGGAAATATAGAAGCTCTAAGTCTATTTTTGATAATTACAAGTCTTGAGTGTAACCAAACATGGGTTGTTCAATTCTGCCAAGTACAGTGCTGCTCTGAAATAGCACTTGTATAAAAAGAGCCTCCACTCACTCTGCAGAACTACACAGTTTTCATATTCAGAGGCAAATTCAGCCAGGAAAGCATTAATAGTGTTTTATGGACTCCTGATAGCCCTACAGAGCAGGAATGGCTTAGGAGGAAGGAGCTACCCTTTTGTACATCCACCAATAGAGGCCATTGGATCCATTTACAGGTGAAGTTAAGTACTTGTATAAAAGTTCATATGACTAAGGATTGCCTTCTATCAAAATACAGCTGATCAATCTCACTTGGATGAAATAATTCATGCTACCAAGGGATGAGTTTTAAGAAAAGTGACATCTATCATAACTGCATATTTACGACTTTTGTTGTAAGTGACAATCGATGATCAGGAAAGACTCTGTCAGATTCATGTAAATTTACAGTTAACAGGAACCAGAAGACATTTAACAGACATTACTGAGAGGTGGATATTGAAGTCTGTGCTGCTCTTTCCCATGAGTTACACGTTAGAAATGCCAACATGTATCACAAGAGAACAAACAACAGTTTTGGCCCAGTGCTACCTTTTCCCACCCATCAAGAAAACCCTTATATCTAGGTTTCACACTGAGTATAAAGAATACCTGAAGAGAATCGACATCCAGTGGCTGTTTAGTCCTCACTGTTGCATTATTAGACCCAGAACTGTACACTAGCTCCACATAATTCAAGTGTTCAGGGAACACATACTCTGTTAATTGCAAAGCGGCATCGGCTGGGATATTTGTAATCCATTCTATATCACCTGTAAGACAAAGTGTAACAAATTAAATGCTTTATCAAAAAGAAATCCAGAGGTTCATTTCATACATACTGACAACTAGCTTACTGCTTATCTTTGGTTACGTTATTCTTTTGGCACTTCTGGCCAAACAACGAGATCTGTTGAAGTTCCCTTAAGTACTGCACACCAGTCTACTGATATGTTTCTAAGACCACACAAACTCACTGTTTCCAATATACTCTCACTCTGCAATAATATATCCAGAGTTAAAAAGCTTGGTATAATCTACACTTAAATTTCTACTGTTTTCTTGAAATAGCTTTCTGCTGCAAATCATTTAGTGTGAAAATGTAACCAAAATCAGTGAGAGGCTAGTCAGGGCTGCATGGGATGAGCTGCAGCATTTGCCAAACACAAGGCCATTTCATATCTCTCAGATGAATCTGTTAAGCAGGTAGCATCTGGTGTGAATCTGGATTCAGGCTTGTGGTTGTTTCAGTTTGGATATCGGTATGGAATGGGAAGTGTATGGCTCCTCCTTTAATCTGTTCCTAAACGTACAGAACACTGAAATACAAAGCAATGCAACCTTTGAATCAACTTGAATATGATCTTCTACACCCACACATTTAAGAACTATTGTCTTGAAAATACTTAAACTTGTTATTTGTAATTACCATGATTCATGTTAGGCTCACTATCACGTCAGTAGTGAGTGTATTACCTGCTTGGTTAAACATCAAATCTGAATGTGTGTTTGAAAGGGATCCTTTCAAACCATGAAGCACAGTGCTACTGGCAACTTAAAATAGATTGAAGGTACCTTACTGTTATTATCAAGGTATTTGTGTTTATAAAATTACACTTCTCATGGAACAAAGCCATAATCCTGTCTCCTCTCCAAAATCTTTCCTGAACGTCCCAAATATTGTCCATGACCTTCAGGAACCTTGCTAGCTGCGCTCCTTCCTTACTCCTGAACTAACTTTGGCTTGTAAATCCTTTCTGTAACAGTCCCATCTCTCATCTCCACATAGAGACCAAGAGCATGAGCCTCTAAGTGCCTAAAGGAAGAGAACATTGTCATCTTCCAGCAGCAGGGAGTGTCTGGAACACTGTCAGCTACCAGCCCAAAGATAGTGGACTATAATTGCTTGTAAGGAGAAAGTTCAGTCCAATAGCAACAAGTGGAGAGCAACTGGGCAGCGTCTCAGGCACAAGGTTGTGTGGTATCACCCTACCCTGTGCAGGGTTGAAACTGTTGGAAGAAAACAAAATCGGCACACACTTCCATGAAACCCTAAGGGTTATGGCATGTTTTGAAGGGAATGCTTTGGCCATAACCTGGTGCTTTGCCTCGTGAGATCGCTGTATGTCCCTTAGGTGAGTCAAACCCTGACTGCCAGGCTGCCTCTAACAGACGGCGTAGTCACAACAGCCCTGCCCTTTAGCTAAAGACAGTAACCTCTCTGGTTAGTGGGGGGAGGAAAGGAGGATGGAGCTATCCCTCTGTATTCCATTTGCAACATAAATACCATTAGCCAGGCTAAGGAAGCCTGGGGCTTGTGGGGATAACTAATGTCAACCTTGTCAGGCTGCACAAATTAAACCAGGATAACGTACAGTGTGCTACACTAAGAAAAATAGAATAGAAAATCAAACACATCAAGCAGACAGCATTGATCCTGTAATTCCCTGCACTGTAAAAGCCTGCTCGTTCCTCTGCACCTCGTCTGCTCTCCCTACTGCCCTGACAAAACAAAAGACTGGCTTTCAGAGAGGCTCCAGTCTGAAGCAGAGCAGGGCTCTGGAAGAAGACCAAGGTTGTGGTGGCTGTAGTTCCTTCTGATGTATGGGGAAAGGAAGAGAGCAGCTCTTGTGGGCTGACTGGACAAAGTGAACTGTAAATAGGGTTTTTTCAGTACTTGTTTCCTTCCCTTTTATCTGTTTTGTCTACTCAGACAGTGAGATCCTTGGATCAGGGAAATTTGGCCTTTATTTCTTCTACTGAGCAGCATGTCATGTAGGCAGCTGCTGCATCCAGCCACGAAGGCTGCTGTAAATAATGAATAATACAGATTAGTTACAGACCACGTGAAGCATTAAAGCACTATGTGCATCACACAGCAATCCCCACAGTTCTAAGACAGTCATGATTTTACCTGCATACTTATCCAAAAAGGTTGACAGTGTGACTGCATTGGGTGTCCCATCACAATTTATACTGGTAGAGTCTAAAAAGAAAAGGAGAAGTCACACACAAATGACACAGAGGGACTATTTCCTGAAATAGCACACTGTAAAAGAGCTGATGTTATGTAAAACCAGATGTACACACTAACACAAATTAGGCTGAAAGATATGCATCATGGTGGCACTTTGACATAACAGGGTTGAAAACAATACAACATTACATCAAGTAGATAAACATTGGTGTCTTGGACCCAATGTACCCTTGCCCCAAAACTGAAGAAGCAGCTATCAAAAAAGGGCATGAAAATGTCTAGCAAGAGAATTGTCCTTCCTCTGTACCCTGACTCAACTGAAACCTGGGCTTTACTGCCTGACAATAATGAATCACAGCTCGTTAATTACCTGCTGAAACATTTGTGGAAATCATAATCGAAACTATTTTTGTACCTTGGCCTTGCAAACGTTTTCTACTCACAAGAGAAGTTTCGACATGAAGCTAATTACCAGGGAAATGTTAGAAAGAATCCAAGAGCATCAACAGATTTACCTGAAATTTGTTCTCCTTAAGCTTTTACAGAAGTTGGCATTTTTGAAGTATGGTTTCTTTCCTGAGCAGTGCCTTACATAAGTGGTTTATTGTGCCTCAGTGACCTCTCTACACATTTTCCCTGTGCAATAACAGGTGGCATTTTCCCTAGATTTGTAAACTATACGCAGAAATCCAGAATGATACCAGCTTTTTCTCCTCCTTCCCTGACCAGAATTACTCCAAGTTGCCATAGTGCAATCCATGCACTTTATGGATATCTGTGCAGCTCTGGGCATCTTGTGAGGGTTTGCACCAATGCTAAAAGCATCCCCACACTTACTTGTGCTATCCTTACCATATACTCCAAGTGACAGCTGGTAAAAGCAGCAGTGGGCTATTTTTGGCTTGGCAGGTAGATACCTTCATATTTGTAACACTCTATAAGATCTCATTTGCTAGTGGACAGATTTCTACACAAATGACTGCATAAACCCAGGAGAATACTTCTACAGTCAGAGGCTACTGGTTATGGGTCTAATTTGCTGCCTCCAGCTCTGAATATTCAAAAGCCTACTTTGGAAAGCAGGGCTCTGGACTACTGAAAAACCATCGAAAACCTGGAAGCTTTGAAGTGGTTGGAACGTGACATCACAGTTGAATACTGGAAATAATTAAATAAAAACTACTGCTGCTTTTTTCCCCCCAGAGAAAAAGTTTCCCTGGGCCACTTCCAGCGATGCTGTGGAGCCATCACTAACACAGGAAAGGCATTTGAGCATTTCCATTGTTGTGAAGATTCTCTAAGAAAGCTAAAGGATTGTAATTACATTAAGACCTCATTTAGGCACACAGAGACCATTTCTGCTCATGGATTCCTCTTTTAATTTCTGGAAGCCCTCTCCTCAATACACCAGAGAGCTTTTAATGGAGTCCTTACCACTACAAGGAGTACCAGGTGGAAAAATGCCAACTACTCCAATCTAATTTAGTAGACTAACAGCAGAAAGGAATTCAACTGATCCCACTTCAAAACAGTACACTCTCAGAGTCATCTTCAGCCTAGGCATTTTATTTCCTGTCTGTTGCAGACAGAAAATAACCAAACCCAAAGAAGTTCAAAGAGAACTTGTAAAAAGTCCCTGTAGATGCAAGAGCAGTGGTTTTCAACTTGTGGTCGCTGAGCTCCTGCGAGTCCACAGACCACTCCCACGGGCACCACGAAGCTTTGCTCATTTAGATCATGTTATTTTACCAGATCAATGTATTTCAAACTTCTAGGACTGTGGTTTATATGAATCTGATACACTTCATTTTGTTCAATGCAATAAAAGCAGGATCAGACTCAGAAGCATTTATAAACACAACACTACTTACATCGTGCATCGAGACAGATGAACGTAACCCAACCGATCGAGGCGAAAAACAGGTATTTACAAGGTGCCATGAGCACTGCAGGGAAAATATCCCACTGAAGGCAAAAGCAGATGGTCACTCCTCACACACGATCCTTGCAAAGAACCATTTCCTAAGCTACCAGTTATCTTGACAAAGGCTTCAGTGAGAACAAGACAAAAGACTGGAATGAGCCTTTGAGGACAAAACATCAATTATATGACACGCTTATCATTTTGAGCTGTGAGACCAAAGTCCCTTTTAGGCAATAAAAATCAACCAAGGAGGAAATGTCGCTTTTTGTGTCACAAGACAAACAACAAAGTCTGGTTTTATTTTAATATTCAACAGAGAGATGAGAATAAATGAACTAGCAAGATGTCCTGGTCAACAGGAGAGAAACCTGCATATTCCCCTAGAAAGAAAACTAAATGGGGTGTCAAAAGGCCAAGGAACCAGCATTGGTCCTTTTGCTCTCAGAACAATGTCACAGTATCTTCTCATACCTCATAAGTACAGAATTCCCATCACTAAACCAGTAGGTACTATCTGATGCAATGACAGCAGACACCTCTGAAGCATTTTACAGATAACATACACTGAAAATATGTTTAGCAGGCACTTAAAATCTGTTACTTCAATGAAGTTTCCTTTCCAAAGGCTACAAATGCTACAGTTAATTGTGCACTTGGCTTCGATCCTTTGGAGGTAAATATACCTTTAATTCAAATGAAGAACTGATTATGCAGCCAGGAAGCTGCTGCCAAACCCAGATCTCATGTTTGTGCTAGTATGTTTTGTCACCATGGATACTAAAGCAATTACTCTAGTTTGAATGAAAATGCAAAATATAATGACATGTAACAACTGAACATAACATTATCATTGGGCTTTCCCAGCCTTAAATACTTGAAATAGAAATGAGGGAGCAATTCAAGGAGAAATGATTAAAAGTATATTACTTGGGTCCACCTCAGGCAGATTATTTTCCCTCCCCTGTCTGATTGTTGCCTGTGTCCATGATGGCCAGGCCTTAGCAAGTTTAGGTGAAAGAGACACAGAACACAAACTGTGTGTACAAAATACCTCCTGGAAAGAAGGAAAAGTTTCCTGGTCTCATTCACTGAGCAGCATCACATGCTTTTGTGCTACCACAGCCAGGCCAGAGGCTATTTAGCTGGTATTTGACCCAAGTTCTTCTAGTGATCCATCCACTTGACTGCTGAAAATATTTATATGTTGGAATATTCATCCACTATATGATGATCTACTTCTGGATATTCCAAATCACAGTGAAGGCAAAGCAGCTCCAATGTTTTCTGGGACCTCTGTTAGCGAGAGGCATCCCAAAAAAGTTGGAAGCTCGGTGGGTGAGAAATGAAAATGGGACCTTTGAAGCTAAAACTCCACATAACCTCTGGGAAAGCAGGCTAGAAGCTAAAGGAGGTAGGCCATTAGTTTACACAAACACAGTGCAAAATCAAGTGTAATTTGAAGGTCACCTAGGAGCAGGTGTAGAATGAAAACTGTTGCTTAGGCACAGTACAATGCTGTTATTCACACTTTATAAACCACAACAGCTGTTTAGCTGAGAGGGTTTAAGTCCAAGGCTGCCATGCAGGATCCTTCCTTCCTGCTTGGCTATTGTTCTCAGGCATTAGCACTGCAAGCCCAGGCAAAGAGAAGCATTGTGACAATCTCAGCCATTGCCACTTGTGTCCCATAACAGAACCAGGCCCAGAAGAGAGCTCAGGTATAAGTTTTGTTTTCTACACTTAGACAGGGAGAGAGGAGGATGGAGACAAGCAGTAATTTTTTCAACTGCCATTGAACACCATTAACGGCAACATATCAGCCCAGCATCGAGGTAAGTCACTGAGGACAGCATTGCTTCCTGAGCACACGGGGCACAGTGGAAAACACCAGGAGACATGCTTCTCCCACACCAGACTGACAAGTGACAGGCACCTACTAAGGGCTGTGTGGGAACACACAGTCCTCCCCAAACCAAGGATGCTGACCACTTGCAACAGCACCTATCAAAATCAGTGTTCACAGTCCCCGTGACTGCCGAAGTAGAGGAACTCATGCAGTTCTGTGAAAGTTCTTGTCAGTTGCTGTAGCCTCCGGACTGGCTGATGGCTCCATCAACCTCCACCATCATGATGCTCAAAGACAGGATGAGACAGTAACCTCAGGGACACAGCCATTCTGTGCTGTTGTTACTTGGCCTCAAGCCTAGAAAAGCCTTTGGCTGGTTTTATTTATAGCTATAGCCAATAGGGGATCCAACAGTAAATCTATTCCTGTAGTAAGATAAATTTAACATGAGTACAGTCTTCTTTACTTTCTAATTATTAAGAAATAGAGAAAATAACCAAAACAGGAACCCAGTGGTACAGCTCTTCCAGATTAGATTTCACCAAGAACAGCTGCAGAAGGAATGTCTTCAGTGTACATCTATGTGTGCTGCTCTCTTGGACATCAGTAATAACTTCAGGTTTCACATTTCCTGAGAGTGGAGAGAGAGAGGCCTAAAAGGAAGCAGCTCAAGCGAGCATCGAATGCACAGGAGCAGTTTCCCAACACAATACACTGTCCATAAACTCAACTAGAACAGGAAACTGTTTAAAAAAAATCCTCAAAAACCCAAATCAAATTCTCTTCTGGCAAAGAAAAGTATCCTCTCAGTCAAATCAAATGTGCCCATGCTATTCATAGTTCTGTCTACAGATCGGGGCAACCATATGTCCACATTTCTCCTAACACATCTTTCTCTCTTGGAGCCATCACAGAATTAAAACTTCATTCTTTCTCCAAGATTTCTGGACATGAAGCAAACAGGCAGAACTCCACAGTGCACCAAGGGAGTTTAGACACACACAGTGACAGCAGGATGTACATTGTGCCCTTCTCAGTACACCAACTGCACACACACGGGACATCCACATAGCGATTTCTAGAAGGAGAACCATGGGAATTAATCCTCTTCACAGATTTAACAGGCTGTTTGATTGGTACAATCAGCACTGTGACAATGAAAGGCAAAGTTCAACATGTTTTTAACACAGTTTAGTTTGACATTTTGCATACTTGTAGGGCTGCTGACTCCTGGAACTTTTAATCCAGCTTCAAAACTCAGATAAAAACTCTGTCATGTCCTCATAGATGTGGAGTAGCTCTGCATTCAAGCATCTCCTGCTCCTGACAGACAGAAAACCACAGTGCTGCAATGTAATCACAAACACACAGGCATGACTGAGACCGTCAAACAATACTGATGCACTTACTTAGTTCTTACAAGTACCTATAGAACACACAGACACTTCTTAAATCAATAACATTTATTTCCATTAAACCAAGACCATATTTTCCAAAATGAATACAAGATAAAAACTCCAGGTGGTTGGGCAAAGGGAAACAAAAGACAGACTGCACATCATGGATGTTATTTTTCCATCCTCAAAACAATACTGGCACATAGAACTGGCATTTCTCCACAGAACAAAGCCAGCAGAATTTTCCCTCCGCTTCTAGTCAGTAGTTCTATGAAAACTAAATGCATACATGCAGCCTGCAACTTCCATAGCAGAGCTTACCGTGGGAACTTGGAACAATCCTCTACCAGAAGTCACAAAATTGAAGGAAAACACTTCTGTATTCTTCTACCTAGTGGATTTTATAATACTTCCTCGTTCAACAAACAACAGTCAATTTTCCAACATTTACTAGAAGTGCTTAAACCTGCAACACTACCTACAGACAGGCCTGAGGCATTAAAAGAGCCTTATTTATTTGATAGTGATTAAAGCACTGAAAAGTTACACTCCTGTCCAAAACTGAAGCCATTGGAAACCCAGTTTTGTCTGATGGTTTCACTGATCTCTGAATTTCTATAACACAGACACATAACAAACACTCACTTTGAATCATTTCCATAACAACCCCCCACCTCAAAAGCACTATTTTCAAGTATTGCTATCCTAGTCTTCTAACAGCTACTGAAAATTCTCAAGTAACAAGACAAAAAAAGGCCTGAATGGAGAGAAGAGTGCATTTAAACAACCATCTCCCTCTCTTTACCCCACCCTTCCACACAGGATCTTGCTGACTTAATTCCTAACTCACAATTTATTGTACAGCTGTGGCCTGGAATAAGCTTTCCCTGAGCACTCTTTCTACCTGTTTCTAAAAGTCAGAAGGGGTTTACTTGAAATCAGCCACCATTATTGCTATTTTCTTTGCTAAAATGAGACATTTTCTAGGCTAGTTATACCAGTTTGGTAGCCCTGGGTTTCACATGTGAACAAACTTGTTTTCTATTGCTCCAAATACAGAACTTGAAAGTGCATCTGACTTTTTAAAAGTATTATTCAGGCAGGTTTCAGAAAGCAACTAGACCCAAAGGACCTACATGCACGAGTCTTCATAATGCTACATCTCCATCAAAATATGCAGAATTAAGCTTGCATCATTAAGAGATAGAACTGCTTTGTGTCCTAAGGCTTGGATATTAGAAGGGAACCAAACACTGTATTGTGCAAGAGGAGTCAGAGAATGGGAATGAGTATTGATTTCACTTACAGGTAAAGCAGGGGTGTGACGTGCAAGATGCAATACTGCACCATCATGGCACTGACGTCATCTTCTGAGGTCTTATCTCTACCTGCCACCTACCTTCACGCACGTGGGAGCTGTGTGATACACAGAAGGAAGCCTCAGAACTGCAGCAAAACTTGGCTGAAACTACTCTAAGACACAGGTATCGTCACAGGCTTTAAATGCAAATCCCCAGAGGACTGACCTAAAATGTACCATCAAATGCTAACAGTATAAATGCATGAGGCGACTTGTGTTAATGCTGCTGAGTATGTTCAGGATTCAGTAGTCTTGCTTTGCCCTTCTCACTATTTCTAGCATATTAAAAGCATATTTATGTCTCCCCTCATAAATATAGTTAGAATGATAATTTAACTTTGTAGATCCATAACATTTTCTATGCAACTTAACACAACAGCATAAAAAAAAGCCATTTCAATTTAAGAAACAGTGTATTTACAATTAAAATAAGTACAGACCGTATTGGGTTTGCATTTCTCACACAAAATAATTTACAGGGCTTAAAATAATAAGTAAGTCACTGAAAAGCTTTCAGAGATGTGCATTCTTTGTACATCAGAGTGCAGGACAGTTTCAGGAAGCAGTAAGGAATTCTGGCTATGGTTTTTTCATGAGTCCTTACGTTGGACGGCCTTGACCAAAACGAGATTTTGACCTGGATGAAGAACACATGAGAAACATTTGTATGTTATTAATGGCAGGGTTTTCACTTGTCTAGTCAGCTCTCAAGCACAGTATTTGTTTGAAAGCATTTTCATGTTAAAATGAGGAAAATAACCAAATCTCCCTCTCAAAATCTATTATTATTGAGAAAGCTGCCTTTCTGCCAGGATATTCACACCCATTAAGTACATATCCATACCAAGGTACACACAGCTGAAAGAACTGCTATGTCAAATATCTTTTGAAATCATTGACTCTACAGAAAGTAAGTCACATGCCCTTATTTTTTTTGGACAGAATTAAGACCTGTGAGAAACTCCTCTGACAACACATTTGAATTTCCTCGCCAATCCCTTAAAAGCTGGTCAGCAGCTCCATTAGAAGCTTCAGCTCACCTGCCTTCTGACCAGTTCTAGGCTCTATAACTGCACATGGCGTGACAGCTTCTCAGTGCATTTTTGGTTTACCAGTTTAAGGCACAGAAAATCAACATGCATGCCTGTATGGGGTTTTTTTGTGTGTGAGGAGAGACTTGGTTTTGTTTAGGAAGGAGGCCAAACAATAGGCTGAAGCATCTTGGCTAATACTCTTCCAGTTGGTCATAATTTCAGAGCAAATTTATATTGGGGCAGCAATCAACTTTCCAACAGAGAGGCTATAAAGCAGTACTTCCAGCAGAAGAACAAGAAAGTTTCATTCTCTCACCTCTAGTTTCATTTGACAAATGAAGCTTTCACATCATATATGGTTAACCTGGGATGCTGATGCCCGGAAAACAATGTATGAAGTGAGGCTTTCCTTCTTTAAATAAAACCCACCCTTTTCCTTTTCTTTTAATATCTTACCTGGCATTCTTCTCAGTGTTGCTTTGTCGTGCACTGACCTGTGCTGAGGCTTTTATCTGAGCTTCAAGTCTAGAATAAATGCCTCCTGCATACTGGAATCCAGAAAAAAAGAGTAAGGTTTGGCATGATTCCAATTTAACCAATGACTTTTCATTAAAGAAATCACTACCCTTCAGCAGAACCTATGACATACTTTGCTTCATTATCACAAGCCAGTACTGGAACCTTCAAAACCCACCCTATTCTCCATGCCCAGTTTTTAGAGGCAGTGTGAACTTAAAACATGATTTTAAACTGATATTCCTTAAAAAAATGATGCTTAGAGTAAAATAAAGATTGGTAAGGTTCAGTTCTTGAACTCTTGTATCAAAGAGACGGTATTTTCATGTCTTACATGTTTTTGTTACCAAGGGTCACTTCAACACTGTAAATACAACACAGTGACAGGACAAATCTTACCTCTTTGCTCTCTTTTGACTTCACTCGATCAAGCTCCCCCAGCCTCATTTTTATTAAGTGCCCTGTAATCTCAGACATTCTTCTCTGATCTGTCAGAAATAAAACAGAATATTTAGAACACACATTTTCCTTGCTACTGAGTGAAAAGAGAGAAGAATTAGATGCATGTTTTAGGGATACTCTGTTCGTAAAAGTAGCTTTCTTTTCAGCTCATATAAAAACCTTGAACAACTGAGATCCTAGATCCTGACACATGATGCAGCTTCTGCAGTGTTCTTGGCATTTACCAGAATCAGCCTGAGGCATTACACTAAAATCAAAATCTACAGGGATGGTTTTGAGGCAGAGGTTTTCCAAACAGCACAAACATCCAACAATCTCAGGAGAGATTGAGAAAGGTAAAAGAAACAAATGTATTTCTGAGTATTCTTAGTCAGAAAGATTGGGAAAGTGATAGAAATGAACCTTTATCTGCACAGACAACCAATGGCACAGAGATACAAGAAAAACTATCTGCATACTTGTGTAGCTCTCAGTTGACACAACTGTAATCTCTGTAGGTTGTATGCTGACATTCCAAATCAAGAGCATTGACCAAACTAACACATATAATTCATATTTTTCCTTTTTCTCCAGCAAACTTGGAACTCCTGCCCAGTATTTTCCCAGCCAGTAGGCTCAGTGCTGCCCATTTAGCTTCCATTCTGTGTATAAGACTTTGATTTATAGTAGTGGATTCACATGACAGATTTTCTTTCCACTTTCCTATCACAAACATTTTACTCCTGTAGAATAGATGAGATTGCTAATAAACACCAACCAGATCCTAAAGTAACATTTCCAGAAGGAGTTTCTAGCTGTATGAGTATTTTTGTACAGTTTGGAAGAGTTGGAGATTGCTGTGTGTTTTAATGCTGGTTACTAACAATTAGGTAGATGAAATCTGTTCTCTTCCAAACAAGGAGCAACTCTAAAAACAAACCCACCCAAAACCCCATTGCCATATCTGAGATTAAACTCATTAGAAAGGTTGCTAATTAGCTGTACTTTAAGAAAATGAGCCATTTCTTATATTAAACAATAATTTTCCTTGCATTATATTCACTTTATGAAAGCTAAACTCATGCAAGAACGGACCATCTTCTCTTTGAGCATCTTGGTTGAATCTTAGTGACCTCGAGGCATCCCATTTGTTCTGCTGCATACTCACACTGGTTAGAAAAGAAAGATGCACACCATGTTATCAGTGAAGTTTACAAAGAGGAGTTCACTAGGCTATGTTCCCAAGGACTCTGAAAATTACTTACACAAATGGAGATGCATCCCGGGAACTTGACTGTCAAAGAAAGAAAACCACATCAAGTACCTTTTGGGATGAAGTCCAAAACCTAAAAGAATTCTTCAGTATTCAATCCAGAGAGGCTGGTTTCAGACCTCTGATTTTACCTTGTCAGATGGCTTCTCCTTTTTCTGAATGCTAGGTGAAGAAATCACTTTCTTTGAGTGCTTATACGTTTTCTTTAATTTCTCCTTTCTCCCTGCTGAGTAAAGAAATATCTGCTCATACCACAGATACTTGGAATTTCCCAGCTACACACCTACCAAATATTTCCCCCCCCCGTATTTCTTTAAAATCAGAGTAAATACACAAGCTATTTCCCTTTTGTTGGGGTTGCAAGCATGCTAATACACACAGATTACTCAAACCCTTTTCTATCAGAAACATACAGGAACTCAAAAGTACATATTTGAAATGCAGAGTGGTTACACATAGCAGCACAGCTTTACTGCTGTAAAATTAGGAGCTTACAGAGAAGCTACATCTTTGACCACATTAATTCAATCAACAAGCTCAGAGTGACAGCAGAGCAAACAAGTTGAAATTCTAACTACAAAAACTGTCATTCCACTTATTTTTTAAGAACCAAACTGATACACTCCAACCCCTTTGAATAAAGACAAAAAGAACAAAGAATTGCCTCTGCTAAAATGATTCAAGAGTAGGGTGGAAAGGAGAAGCTGCTTTTTGGCTTTCCATGTGTGGTGGTTTAACCCTGTTCCTAAACGTGCCATTGTGTTAAAAAAAACCCGAACTAAAGTCTTTTTAGGTCATACAGAGCTTATCTTCAAGGCAGACACAAGTCTAGCCACATTCACCAATCATTCCACTATGTGACTAGAAGAATATCCTGAAAAAAGCAACCCATACAAGTTGTGTTCTGCCTTTTCTTCCAATGTTTGTGTATGCCAAATGTCATAAGAATCATTTGATAGTGTTTCCAGCAAAATACATTCTTGACCAACTCTGAAGGCAAATCTCAGACACGCATAGCTGCAGCTTTCCTCATTTGCCAGATTTTTTCACGGCACTGAGCAGTGCCAATTTGTGTCTAAACAGAGAAAAAACTAGTTGTACAATTCAAGTAACATTAGGTTTTATTTCTAAAAAGGCCTCATGTTTAAGATTTGCTTACAGCAGAATTCTGCTGCTTTGAATCCCTAAGTTCCAGGGAGGATGACTGGAGAGGTTTGTACCTGGTTTCCTGCACACTTCTTCTTCATCCCCCACTTCATCTTCAGTGACCTCTGAGCCAGTGGTATACTCCTCTTCTTCAGATAACAATGACTGCTGTTTCTAACCAACAGGAGGAGAGTGCCACAGATTATGAGTGAGGCTTGATTCATATCAAACAATATATGTCTCAAAGGAGTTGACTTCAAATGTAGCTCCCTATCTTAGTGACACGTGTGCTCAGTTAAGTCTGAGAACAAGCTTCTCAAATGTTGAGAAGGTAATTTCACACTTCTGTCTATGATGTTTTGATAAATATTTCTATTTATGTTTCTTCCAAGTGGTCAAACTTTGTAAGAGGTTGCCCAGGGAGGCTGCAGAATCTCCATCTTCAGAGATACTTGAGATTTGGCTGGCTATGACCCCAAGTAAAGTGGTATAGCTTTGAAGTTGAATCTAACTTTGAAGTTGGTTTTGCTTTGAGAGTGGGAGGAAATACACAAGATGACCACCAAAGATGCCTTCCAACATCTACTACTGTACGATTCAATGTTTAATACCCAAAGTATTGCTGGCTATAAAAATTATGTTATGATAGCAAACGTCTGAGCTAGCCACATAATCATAGAACACAGGAAACAAGTTCACAAACTGCCTGCAATTGCTGAGATACTCAGTAATCAAATACCACAAAGCACACATATCATGGTGTACTACAAATACACACAGATTACCTATACCAGAATGAGCTGTGTTGATTGCAATTTGGTCTGGAATATCAGGTTGACTTTTTCTGTGAACCCACTCTAATATCTACATTTGCTTCTTTTCCTTCTGTCTCTTGTACATCAGCATAAACTATGGGCTCAAACTATGTCTTGCAACTGATGGGATCACAGGGAATAGTTCTGAGTGTTCAGGACCAAATCATAACAGTGTTAAGCAATATGATGTTTACATTGTTTGAATATACATGTATCTTTTTAAGTAAGTGATGAGTGCCTAGTAATCAACAACAAATGATGAAGGTTAACAGGGACTACAAGTTCAAAAAGTTTAGGAACCACATTTTTGCAGGAGGAGCAGACTTAATATAGGACACTGAGAGCATCAGATTGCAACACAAATTTGAGAGTGGCAGAGGTAAACTGCTGCTCTCCAGCATTTACATCCAAAACCAGTAAATGATGTGCCATCCTATGCTCCTGGCTCTGCATTTGGTTAGGCAGAATGGCTAGCTCTTGAGAAAGGCTTTCTGCAATGAAGCAGCGTAAAGACAACACGAAGCATCTCAGATCAGCCATCAAAGAGACAGACACTCAGAAAATACAATTTGGGTAGTTTACATTTCTGTCAGCCTAATGAGCTGTTAAGAACTGATGCATGCAGTGCACATGTGGTTCTTCATACATACTTTATACTTTCCTATAAAAAGGATTTCAGTCCAAATTAAAGCACGAGTAAAACAACAAAACCCATTTTCCACCAAATTAATTAAAAAATAAGACAAAAAATCAAAGCCAGCTCCCTGTCAGTGCAGAAGATCAAATATTTAAGAGTTACCAACAAGATATTTTACTAACCAGCTGTAAAGTCCAGTTCTTCAGAGAAAGAAACTGTAGTCACAGAGTGAGAGAGAGAGAGAGAGAGAGAGAGGCACATGAGTTAAAGAATTAACAATACTTAGATTTTTTTAAATGTGAGTGGAACTCTAAAAACAGGAGTGTTATGTTCTAGTACACTGGTAACTGCTAGAAGGCCTCCTCTCATCTGTAACTATAAAGTTTGGTGGAAAAACTAACCTCAAACAGGTTGTGAATCACTGTCTGATTAAATGCAGTGAATTCAGAGGCATGTTTGAATATGCTTATCCTTGGCACTAAAAATATTTACACCTGATTTTCATCAAGAAAGCAGTCCAAGACAAGGAGAGCAGTTATCCACCAGATAGAGTTTACATTTAATAGCCTCCAGCACTGACTGCAGGAGGGCTTCTGATACTCTCCAATTCTGAAGGAATCAGCAGTACTGTACTACCACCAGGTAGGAGAACTTCAGAAACTTGTATTTACATGAAAGCTCTCTTTAAACCAGGTGTGTTATAAAGCCCCCTTAAACATGCCTTAGAAAGTATCTCTGTTGACCTAACATACACATAGGAACATGCATGCATTATAGTTCTGGAAAGTAAAATCTTTCATATCTTTGGGGAAAGAAAAAATCCAAACCAAAAGGCAACCCAAGTTACTGTTCTTCCTTTCTGGAGTTGCAGAAGTCATGTGGACATACCCAGATACGTCAGACGACAAAACAATGGCAGTAATTAACTGCCAAAAGTATGACTGGATCCTTTGATATCATCACTTCAATAATGGAGTGGAAAGCACTGACATCCAGAGAATCGATACACAGAAATACTTTCAGAAGATGTGGTAAAGGTTTTGTCTTTTCACCAGCTAGATATTCTGTACCTACGCTAGCCTGTGCTACCCTGCAACGCTCAGCAAGGCACTTGCAACAATGTACAGTGTTTTTTTGTTGTCTATTGAATTCTTCAAAGTACCATTGTAAGAATCCTCATTATCAAAGAAAAAGAGATGGAAAACCCCATAACATTGGCACTCACAGCGTTGATTTCTCCAGTTTTGGGACCCCACGGTGTATTTGGTTCTACAAGCACATCACATTCAATGCCTTTTTCATCACAGAGCCCAATACCAGAATCACTTAAAGAGAAGGATGTGAAAAGGGAAATAAATGTCTATTTAACAACTTTAGACCCAGTCTCTCTTTACTCATCACATATCAAGAGAGAAAAAAGACCTCCAAGGCCTCCACATACTATTTGATAACAATCCATTAAAATATAAAGATAGAGGCAAATGCTTATGGAGAATCAATGTCTGCTTGCAACCTAAGAGGAAAAAGCACTTGTTCTTCACTTCCATTTGCCAACTAAATAAAAAATAAGTTACCTTTAAAAAAGCTTATGCCCCATTTTAAAATGGCAGAGAAATCAAATGTAACACGAACATGCATTAAGCACTGAAGGCTGAGTTATTTCAGTAACACTGCACAACGTTCTTACCTATTCTCATCCTTAGTGAAAGGAACAACAATAATATCCCTGTGATGGAGCAGATCATTCAGTATCTTAGTAGTCTGAGACGGCAAAGCATCATCATCTTCTTTTCCTGAAGGTAAATCAACCATGTGATCCCTCACTTTGCAGCCCTGTCGTACATACACGGAAAAGACAAATGCTTGGCTTAATGAGAAGAACTATTTTCAGTAAGTACAGTAACAAAACTACAGATTTTAAACTTGTGTCCTAAAGTCCTTGGGACACTGACACAATTTACAACCCTTATTTTGGAAAAGATCTCTTCTCATAAGACACTGTTGCCCATCACCATGTGTCATGCTCTCTTAGAAGCGAGCTAGTACTGAAGTACCTTGGGGAGGGTTGTAGGATCAAATCGAAGTACTTTCTGGTTACAACAGGGATATATTCCTGTCCCAGTGGAGCCCAGAGCACTTGCTACACCTGGATAAAGAACTGGCTGCGAATGGTACTGGCAGTGGGAGAATTCAGTACACAGGAAGGACTACATTAGAACAACAAAAAAGATACAATAAAAGGTGAGATTACCAACAGAAGTTAACAGTTTCCACTATAAAGAACATATAACAAGCTTCATTGACATATATTGTCCAAATTGATTTAATTTCTGCCTTGCCCTGCAAAAGTGACCCAAAACAACATGTCTACAGATAAATAAGTGGAAGTGAAAACACACTAACTTGGTTACATCTTGAGCAGCTCAACCAATTGACGGTCCCCCAAAGACGCCAATAAACATCCCGCCAAGATTTCAGTTCCTCATGAAGGCCAATTAAATACTCATGGACTTCCCAGGTTTTGTCCCTGAAAAAAGCAAAAGGTCAGGTTGCATATAGAATCACAAATCTCTTTGGATCCTGCCACCAGAAAGGTGAAGAAGGAGGTGGAGAAGGAGCAGAACAATACATGCTGCTCTGATGAAAAGCTTACAGAAGAGTTGAGAATGGGAATGATGCAAAGTAGGACAATCATTATTAAATTCAGACCATAACAGAAAGCCTATATTCTCACATCCTAAACCTACTAATGACAAAGTACAGCTTGATTCACCTCAAGAAAAACATCACTCCTGAGAAACAAGAGAAACAGAGGAAAAGCCAATACACAGCAGAAATCAAAATACACACATGAAAACAAGTTCAGTCACATTGGAGTTTTCTGTCTTTAAAGTAACATGTTATGCAACAGAAGCATTATTTCTTATACAAGCCAACATAACATGTTCCTGTGTATCTGCAACACAACTGCAGTTACTCAGTTAGAGACTGAAAATGTAAGACCACATCACCTTTTTGATGAACATATGGATGTGAAACTTCTAGTCTTAACAACACAAACTTTGTTCCTTCCTAGTGATAAGGTGACACGAGCCTCTTCAGAATTCAAAAGGGAACATGCAACTTGCACTGATGCATGCTGTCTTTGGAAAGAGTAAATACTATTTTCCCCACAATTTTAAGCCCTGGCCTGAACCTCTTTTTAATTCTGTATACATCTAACCTAAACTGAAGTGAGCAACATTACCATCTGGAAGTTAGTTCCAGGCATCACCAGAGGACCAATCAATATAAATCTATTTTTAAATCATTAAAGAGAGGCTTGTATTAGCTCATCAGCCTGAATACATCAGTGGTCAGCATCATTTCACCCAAGGAATAGTAAATGGATTCTGTGTAGAGAAGTGGTCACAAGCACCATAAGGCTTTAGAAACTAAATAATCCCCTGAGCAACTTTAAAACCCTTCACAGTGTATGCTAGGAATTGCATAGCAGCTACATACAGTCAGCTTAAGTGAAGTAATACAATTAATGAATTCTACGTGGCTAATCACCAGTGATCCTAATATTTCAGGACAGGGTGGCAGAACTCACTTCTATTTAGACTGTTTGGCACCTTGGAATTACTAGGAGAGAATTACTGGTGGGAGGTAACATTAAATATGTGTTATATTGGGAGCTCATAGGAAACTGTGTTTGGATTGTTCCAAACAAAACAGACCTGATGAGAAAAGGTCTCCTATTAGTTATTTCCCACTATCTTCCCTAAAGAGGGCATGTGGAGAGGGAAAGGAACTGCAGCTGACCATGCACTGATCTTCATTAAGAAGAGAATCCAGCTGTTCATAAATATGGATCAAATAGACTAAGTGGAACTAAGCATTTGTGCCAAAGAAGCCAGGTGTACATACAGAACAGGTCCTGAAACCTCCTCTGACAAATACTTTAGAACAGAAAAACAAGGACTACTATAAATAAACTTTGTCAGTTAAGGAGGCTGAGTTTTGGATTTGACAGTATGAAATCAGTGTAGAAATGATAGCATTTCTCTGCTGGCAGAGCTGGATGTATCATTCAGTAACAAACACTGTATAAAGCAGGCCTTTAATTTAATCTGCCATCAACTACGCACATCTTAAAACCCCTTGATGAAAGAATTAGTTCAGTATTTTCTATTTAAGGCAGTACAACTTCAAAAGAGCCCTCTCAGGCATCACGGCTGCACCTTTCCCATCTCCATTCTACAGCAGCACTGCTGAATGAATTTCAGAAGTACATCACATAATCACCGAGGTAATGTGAAGTCAAGATGTTTCATACTGCTCTTCACATACCTATTGCTTTATTTTCTAATGCATCTGACAACTTCTAAACATGTTATACTTTGTAAAAATCACCCAAATTCCTGTAGTTGAAGAAACATTTTGAATATATATATTCACTACCTTATATGAACATAAACAATATTCCCATGTTGATCTATGTTGATTTTTCCTGGCACACATGAAATTCTCCTTTCAGTTTCTTTAGTCAGCAGCTTTTTACATAAACAGCATCTAGATTAGAAACAAAATAAGAAAATAGTGGAGTAAGAACAGGATTTCAAAACACAGGGACTGTCCTTGCAACTAAAGCAGTGACACAAAAAGTCCATACCTACCTGTATAATGTTGCTGCATTTCCTCGAGAATCTGGATTTGGGTACTCTGGATCAAACAGTCTCTCAATCTTCTTGCAGAAAAGTTTACTATTAATGACAGCAACACATCTCACCCATTAGAAAAAAACTGAAAATGGCTTTCTGTACAGTGAGACTAACAATTATAATCTGATGACAAGGGAAAGTCACCACATTTCTCTCACAACCCAGGTTTTCATGTGATTTTTCTTGAAGTTTATTTGTTTGGATAACTGCCTCCTGATCTGATCATCTCTTCTTTTCACATAGACGTGAGGAAAGAGATCGCTTAATGTTTTTTATTCTGTTGCTTGCCAATATAAACAAGCAGTTTCTATCTTGACTACAAGGCTTTCTATTAATGAATACTTGTGTGAAATTACACTTAACTTTTAGTATTTAAGTCATATCTTCATCCCAACTGATTAAAATCCTAAGTTGGAGTCCTTATGTATGAAATAGTATTCCATTACAGCTATTCAGTCTTCCAGTCATCTTAAATTCTATGTCTAAACATCAGAGTCCACAGGATGCTGAAGCCAAACCACTCTCTACAAATTAGTAGCATGTCTCCCATAAAAAGTTCCTTACCCTAATCCTGGCTCCCATGTGAGAATTCATGAGTAAGTTGACTATGTCACACTCCTACCGTGGCCTTTCCTTTTGCTCATTTCCTATAAAAACCTCTTTCCTTTTCCTCATAATTTTAACATAAAATTCTGAAGTCACTAAATTCTATTCTGTGTTTGAGATAAATACACCATTCATATTCTCACCAGTTCAAACCCCACAGCTTCCTCTTATCATAGAATGGTAGGGGTTGGAAGGGACCTTTAGAGATCATTTAGTCCAACCCCTCTACAGAAGCAGGTTCACCTAGATCAGGTCACATAGGAACTGAAAACTTGACCCAAAAGCCCAACAGCACTTCAGTATGGGACAAAAAAAGTTACCTCTTAAATTTGTCTCTTTTGTCCTTCAGATCTTCCACTTCATTGTGTGTGAAGAGATCAGCGATGTGAGTAACGAGATTGGCATTGATGCAATTCATGTTACACGGAGTGGCTACAATAGCATTCATGTTTTTGTGACAGTAATGAATACATTTTTCTACCTAGGAAATAATAGAAACATTAAAAACAATGTTAAAGAATTCTAGACAAAGCTATCTCAAAAGATGTCCTGATTGCTTCAAGATTCTTATTCTTTTCAAGTGTGGTGTTTTGGAAAAGTATTTCAGTTCAGCTTAAGACTGAAAAACAGGTCCCAAATTTGTCTAAAGGAGACTCTGAATTAAGGTGACTCTGACTTAGTTTGATTTCTTTTCCAAAAGGTTTCTACAGATCAAAATATGACTCCAAAAATGTTTCTTCAACAAGTGGTTCCTTCCCACTGCTTGTAAAAAGAGAACCACAGTACACACCATAGATAGTACTGCCTGGATCTCAAACAGCTGTTTACTGTGTATTGTGGGTCACCCCAATGACAGGACTTTGAACAAATACTTTAACAAAGAGATCAGAAGATATTAGTTCAGAACCAGATTCTAAATTGCACAAGTGTCATAAGGATATAAAAAAGATCTTAATTGATTTCATAAAACCCATCACATTTTGAAACAACTTCCTCAAAGTTTTCTGGCATTGAGATTCTGCAAATATTAGACCACAGCATTGGAAAAGAAAGGTGGTAAAAACTTGAAAATGTCTTTGTTGCACCATCTGTTTATGTAACAGTCAAGGATGACAAACAAGTTGTTAGACACCAGTAATTAACTGTGCCCTTATAGCAGAGAACCTTTTTTTCTTAATACTTACTAATGAATCCATCTTCAAAAACTCAGAAGAAATAAGAATGGATATGACATTTGACGGTTCTAAAAGGCAACAAAAAAAGGGTTTTTGTTGTATCAATCCTTAATTTAACATTATTTTTGTATCACATCCCTCCCTCTGCATATTTACTATCTGTTTTAAGTACCATTTTACCAATCAATCTGTCATTCCACCTTCCAATATGCCAACCATTTTCCATCTTAAGAAACAAGGGTTTGGGTTATCATTTAGGTGGCCAGAGTACAACAAAATTGGAAACTATATAAACTAGGAATGGTGGCTTGATAGAGATACAATGACTAAACAATTACACAATAAGATAAACTTCTATCTGTAGTCAACATCTCCAGATGACATTTGGCTTAATATAACCTTTGTGTTGCAAGTTACAATTGTATTCTCTTGGCTTCTTTCTTTTTTTTGAAACAGTGGCAAAGGCTCTGAATGAGATTCAAAAGTTTCCTCAACTTCATAAAGGCAAAAGATTGCATTGACTTGTTAAAAAATATGAACAAAGCACCAATGGGGAGAAGAAGAGAAAAACCAAAACCCAACAATCATCGGTGTTTTAAAACCACCACTCTGTTCTTGTTCAGAACTAAGAATAGTGAATCCCAAAATATATCAGACCTTTTTCACTGCTTCAGCTATCAGGATATTTCCTCAAAACTGCCAGTATTGACAAATCAGAGACATCTGCTCTAGTCAGCAGAGCATCTGTTGTAATACTTCACTAACAAACAGCAAGCTTTAGTGCAATGGTGAGAAACAGAGACAGGTGCTGAACTGTGTCAAAATACATTCATATGCCATTAGTACAGAATATAATGAACCTATAAGTAATGATCTACAAACTTTCTTTTACCTAAAGTGGGCATTTCATCAATTTCACATTCTTTAGTGTTCCTTTTAACGTATCTTATCAACCAGTCAAAGATGTGAACGTCGCAGTGCACTGAAATGTCCACCTCTTCCCAGCGCTGGGCATCCACTGACAGATATTCAGCAAAGTATTTCATTTCTGAAACCAAAAGGTCTCGAGGGCACACAAAATCTTCTTTGAGGTTTTTTGCTTCATCACACACATGGATCACCATATTTGGCCTCAAAAGGAAAACACGTCACAGACCAAATTAGGACCATCAGCCAATTAGAACACCAAAATCCATCAATGATTATCTCATCTCCAAACCTGCATCACACATTGCAATACTCATGTCACCAATGGGGTTTTATTAACAGAAGGAAAACAAATCGCAGTTATTAACTACTAAGACAAACTGTTAATGGAAATTATTGTCAGATAGCATTGTCAGGTGAAGAACACAGATGAATATCCTCTGACACATAATCAGTACAATTTAATTGTTAAGGGACCAAAGAAAGAAAACCTCTATCTGCAGCCCCCTGTTTTGTCACCAGCTATGGGCTACTACCTGAAACACATAGAGAACTTTTTTTCTCCCTTTTTTTTTTCTTACTTTGAAAAAGAGGCATTTCATTTACATTCTTAATTCACATCTTCCATTTTCCACTTTTACATAGGAGAAATCTATGTTCACAGAAGTTTCTCTTTAAAAAAAATGAAATGTTACTGAGCATGAGTCTTCTCTCATCCCTTTTTAAAATCAGGTTGTGTTTCCCATTCTCATCACAGTAGTGATCAATCACTCAGAGGAACACTATGGACAGATTTTTAAGCAAGCTATCCCTATTGCACATCAGACATTTTCAAACCAATCCCTAGTACTTCTGTAGCAATGTAAGCTTCCAAAATTTCTTACAGCATTTATGAATATGTTCTCAGTTGTCTTCTTTCTGATGGCAGAAAAGCAATTTAGACATCTTTTTGTCAGCTCTATAATCCTCTAGACAACAAACACACAAAGATCTTCTTACCCTTGGCTTTCATCAGTGCTTTCTCCACCTTTTGGTATGGGATCTTTCTCAGATTCTGTAGAACAATTCCTTGGGGAGGTTGTGCTGGGCCTTCCTTAAATGTAGGGAAAAAAAGACTGCATCAGAATGCAAATCCCTGACCTTTTGCTCTTTGGCATCTTGGAAAGACAATCAAAGGACAGCTCTCCAGTTTAGCAACAAATCTGCTACCATAATGGCTACTCAACAATCCAAATTCCTGCTCCGAGTGCCATGCACTGGAAACTCAGACCATTGCCCAGACATTTGGCTGCAAACTCCTATCAGTCCTGTCTCAACATAGAGCTGTAAGATTCACACAGAGTCCTCAGCATTTCCTTCTAGAAACGCACTCTCCATTCTTTTAAGTCTCCTCTGCTTTGTGGGATGGAGGTTTTAAGGCTGTCACATCAAAATGCTGTTTTGGGGAAGCTTTGCTGCCAGAATATAACAACTTGAGACAGACTAAGTCCCTTTCTTATCCATAACATGTTAGCTTTGGAAATAAAGTGATCCCAAATAGAAGCACAGAAGTCCCTCCAGATGTATTTCTGCTCAAGCATGGGGGCTGGACTAGATCATCTTTAGAGATCCCTTCCAATCCCTACCATTCTGTAATATAAAACAATGCTCAAAGAAAGCAGACCATGAAATTTGTTTTAGTCTTAGAGCTACATCATGTAGGTTATTCCAGAAATAAAAGACAGCTGTGCTTTTGTTCAGACAGGTTACCTTCACAGAAGCACTACAAGCACTAGAGCCTGGACACAAAACCCAGTGAAGTCCTGGAGGTCTAGTCCCCAAAGCCAGTGAGTCCCAGGTCAAGGATTAAGACAACCCAAGCATCCAGCTACTGAGTAACTTTTCCAGCTGTCTGTGATGAATGGATTGCTCCAATCTGAAACTTCAATAACCTTGCTTAGAAAGGTCATTGTCTTCTTGAAATAACGGAAGGGCATGTGTTCCACTGATGAAAACCCACAAGGTCGTGATTTTCTGTGACTACTCCCTACTCTCAGATTTCTACGAAAAGAGTTCCAGAAGCACTTTCTCCCTGGGTAATGTAAGAGGTTGTACTCTTCTGAAGACTAAAATAGATCTCTTCATCTTACAGCTAAATAACTGTACTAGACTGGCACCAAAAATGATCTGGAAGCTCTATACAATTCAGAGCACAGCAGTTGTGCCCTTCAGGAAAACAGTTATCACACCAGAAGCAGAAGAAACAAAACTTTTTCCACAGATTTGGCCAAAGGCCTTGCAAAGTTAAGCCTTAGTAAGGCCTAACAGGAAATGCAGTTAATAAACTACAAAAAACAAAGGCATGGAAAAGCTCTGTCTGCAAATATTAAGACATTTATTTTGAACACAGTGATTTATTAAATAAAAGGAAATAATGCTGACAAGGATATGTAACACAGCCAAATTAAAGGGGATGTCTGAATTTCACCATATATTTCTTCCTATCTGTTGGTTTTTTTTGTTGCTGTTGTTGTTTTCCTCCCTCCAAAGCTAACAGATTGACTTTCAGAAGTGAGTAACAAATACTTTGGGTAAAAGGCTACTCTATCTGCTTGTTTACTGCTATAATATACATTCAGAGAGACTTCACAGCAATTTGCCTTATAAATAGCAAGTAATAAATGAGCTTTTATAACTCAGCCAAAACCAGGATCCATCTTCAAAATGAATTTGGTCTGATGGCTGCTTCTTGCTGTTACTCATGTCTACAAACAAATCCAAACAGGCCTAAAATTCTTCATCCTGACAACAAGCAGATGCGAATACATCCACTAGGAAGTAATCAAGAAAAAACATTTACAAATGGGCTTTTCACAAAGCCCCAGTTCTGAAATACACAAGTACCTCACAAATATTAAGAAGGTGAGTTCTCTCCAGCCTATGAGAAAAAGGTTAATTATCCTCATTTTGTATCAACAGATTACAGGGAAAATTACTTATCCAAAGTCACAAAGAAAAGAGAGAAATCTCAGGCTGGGATCTTGTAGGAAACATTAGGGGACTTAAGTGTATTAATGCTTATTACACATATTATCCATTGTTAAAAAGAAAGCATGCACTAATTGTTTAAAGACTTCGACAAGCAAGAGTTAGCTTGTTAACTGCCTACTGGGAAGCTACTAATCTTGTAAGCAGCCACCTGTGGCTGTAAGAAGCATTTATTCCACATCATGCACATAAAAAGTTCATAATTGGAAGCAGTTTCAGTCGAGATACTCCACACACACTTCAAAAATATCATCTTGATTAGAGTTATTAATAAACTTTCAATTGTTTTCCAGCAAAGGTCAAACTGCTGTTTTAATTCTGCAAAGAGAACAGTGGCCAGAAAGCTGCAGCGCTGTGAAGGGCATCATAACCATTTAAACACTTTGCTGTCATCTTCTTAAGGCAGAAATTATTTACTCATTACTGAAGCAAATTTCTCATAAACCACATTTACCAGGTCCAACAAGGCACTGACAACATCTCAGTCAACACTGAAAATCAAAGAACAACTATCACACACTTAATTACAACTTCTTACAGGAGAAGTTGTACCTAAGGAAATATTAACACCATTTAATTATCTTGTGATTTAAATACAACAATTAGGACTGATCTTCTTCTGCCAAATTATGACTGGGACACATAATATGCCATTACAAGACTGTCTTGCATCAAAAAGAGCTGCACTTCACTCCAGCTCTTCTGTAGCCATCTTGCTACTGAGCAGTACGGCAACCAGAGGGCTTTCAGCTGGGAGAGAAGGGTCTGACCTCAGGGGATTATCTTCTCAGCTTTCTGTAGCTTTTCTACACAAAACTTTCTAGTTATGTTAATGATATAACTTAACGTAATTGCATGTGGCTGTAGGTTTAACAGTACAACACTGGGGATACAAAACAAGAGTAATTCTTCCCCTCATCAAAAATCCTGAACAGAGGATTCAGCCTAAGGATTTATGCCTTTTGGAAGGAGAAGTTACTAAAAACATCCAAATCAAACATCAATTCTAAATCTAAATTAACTGAAGATGATCTTACACATGCTTTATATTTACACTTAACTTTCTTTTTCAGTGATGAACAGTGTACTGCTCCTGGGTGGACTTACCATTCAGGACACACAAGCATGCACATACTGGTTCTAATCAAAGCCAATATATTTCAGAAGGACTAAAAACATACCAGTTATAGTAATGGAATCCTGTCCAATAGCAGGCTCCTGAAACTCTGCCTGTGTATCGAGCAAGGAGGATTTGATGTACGTAGCTAAAGTTTCCACAGGACTCGCACCAGCAGCCATCAGCGGATTATACTGGTTGTCAACGGGTGAACTTCCACTGCTTTTCAGTTCATCAAACCTTTTTGCACACTGTCACAAGATTAAATGATAAGACAATGAAGAAGCAGCTTTCAGTATATTTTTAATGACAATAATTTGAAGTGGATTTTGTATTTGATATCTTTCACATGTGAGCAGTTACAATGCTTCCTATTTAGTCAGTGGTGTCAGGAAAGTATATCAATATACAGTAATTAAGTAAGATTTATCATAAGTAAATACTATAACAGAGAAAGAAAAAACCAATATAGAAACTGTTTCTACCCTTTAATTCCTTGAACTCTGTGATTTTAACGCAGATCTTCAAAAGAGAAAGTTGTGGGCAAGAGTTTAAATTCTCAGTTTGTAACTAGTTCTTTTACCATAAACATTGTCAAATATTATTCAGGGTAGCTATAGTATTTGGTTGGTAATCACTCTTTTTTTATGACTTCCATTCTCATTTGGACAAAAAGGACTGGTGATTTCCACTGCAGTTTTATCAACCTTCCATCCCTTGTTTGGATGAACTACAGAGTGTTTCCACTTTGTAAATTTGTATGGCTCCAACAACAATCAGGGGTTTGGTTCAGCAGAATCCTACATACAGGTAATTTTCACATATAAGTACAGCTAATTAATTCTGCCCATCAGGCTCCATTCAAGCAGCTTTTTTACAATTAATTTTGGATTGAGCTAACAGACATGGCTGCATGCCACCTGTCCCTTTGGGAGTCAGCACACACTGACATCCTTCTGATATTCATGTACTGTCTCAAATTTGAAAGGGATGCCAGTCTACTACATGCCACAGATAGACAAAAGGACAGGCATACATTTATTTCATTGCCTTAAACAGGGACTCCATATATTTGAGAGACTTTATTCTTTGAAAACAGAGTAATCAGACATGGAGTAATCAATTATACTGTCCTAATTAACGAGGAGAGCGTTCACCAGTACTGTCTGAAAATTCAAAGGTAAATAAGACACTCCCAGAAGGACTTTGCCAAGCAGTTGAAAGGCAGTAACATTGTAGAGAAGCTGCTACACCCAATCATTCCCTTCTATGTTCTAAATACAAGGTTACAGTGGTGCCCAATAGCAAGGCTACACACGTGAGCTGACACATTTGATTATGTTTGCAGGAAGATGAAGACCACTGGCTTGTTTTCTTTCAGCTTTGCTGAATGACAAGGACAAACCCCATTTTCCTGTCCTGGCTTATTTCTCCTCAGAAAAATATTATTTAAAAAATGTAATTATTTCACCAGGAAATTCACCAAACCAGAAAGATGAAGGATATGCAGGTACTAGGTTCTTCAAAGAATTCCAGACAAAGAAAGATAAATCCACACCCTGTGGAACCATGCAAGAAGCAACTGCACTCTTACCTACCTACTGGAGATCTGTAACTCACACTTCTATTTCAATTGCAAGCATAGAAAGTTATCAGTTTTGCTGGTGAGTACACCACAGTCTACATGAGGTTAGTGGGTACTGCCATCCTTCCCACAAAAATCTTAGCTATGTAATTTGAGATGTCAGCACATTAAAAGTGTTTAGTTTTTACTTTCCAGTAATCTTTATTCTTATTCTAGATCAGTTCTAATGAAATTAAATGCAGAATGTATTTCTTCATATCAACATTCAGGCTTTGTAGAAGAAATTCCTTTTTTTCCAATGTACAGCTCATTTCTGATCAAACATATTTGGTTCTTTAGGTATAAACTACAGAGAAGAGAAGAGAAGAGAAGAGAAGAGAAGAGAAGAGAAGAGAAGAGAAGAGAAGAGAAGAGAAGAGAAGAGAAGAGAAGAGAAGAGAAGAGAAGAGAAGAGAAGAGAAGAGAAGAGAAGAGAAGAGAAGAGAAGAGAAGAGAAGAGAAGAGAAGAGAAGAGAAGAGAAGAGAAGAGAAGAGAAGAGAAGCCTTAACTTCAATTTCCCTCCCTCCCTGAAAGACTTTTTCATAAAGTACTGCTTAAAGCACATGAAGTGTTTTATTAGTAGAGTCACCTCTTTGGATGTGTATCCTGGAACTAGCCTTGCCACGCTGTCCCAGTTGATAGGCTGAGGAACACCGATTAGGGAACACAGGATCATATCCAAAACCATTTGGTTGTTGTCGTAAGGAAAGTTATTGTTTTCTGAAAATCCACGACTCATCTTTGGCTACTTAAGCCTAGAAGAGAAAGTGTTATTAGCAAGTCTCACCCCATAGCTTGCCAAAGCTTGATTTACATAGCACTCCATAAATTACTGGGAGAAATGTTTCACACAGCATTCCAGTCACATACTAACGCTTTAATGGACAAGATTTGTGTATTCATACTTGCATCCTCCAAACCCTGAGGGGAGAAGCATATGCACAAAACACACCAAACCCAACTCAACAGCAGCAGGCACTACCCGCCATTCCCATTCCAAGGGACATTATAATTAAAATTTACATCCATTCAAATATACTTGCCTGTTCCCATAAACTTTCTGCTGCTCAACTTCAGTATCCTCTTACTTTGCCTATGTTTTACACAACTGGCTTCCATTATATAGGAGCCAACCCAGGGCATACAGCTAAGGGACATCAAGAATATTTTAGAGCCAGGAAACACAACACCTAGATATGTTTCATCTCTCACCCTGAAGATCTAACTTTTGGGGTATCCTAAGGCACTTGTAACTCCTGATTAGCTGTATTATCAGGGCCAAAAACCCTTGTTCCTTCAGCTTCAAGTTGAACACTACAGCAAAGCATCTGAGGACAGCAGTGAACACCTTAAAAAATGTCATTCTCCTAAATTGAAAAATGTTATATTTGGGGTTTTCTTTTTCATTTTTCAAATAAATTTTATGTATAGTACCAGGGAACACAGTAAAAGTTCAAAGTAGTTTCAGCATATGCTGGGAGAAAACTTCAGGCATTAATCAAGACTTTCACATCCAAGTAATTCACGGGCAAAGAGCTTAGTGAGGACTCATACTTGGAAAGCACTTTGGGCCTTTTCCAAAGCACCTTAAACAGATCACATAAACAATAGGACTCAAAAGTCACATACAGAATTTTGACTTATAATACATGGACTAGAGAGAACTCAGAGAAAATATACTCAAATGGTAGCAGATTTAACTGATCACTTGCTACTGAAAGTATACAACACACAGTTGTTTCTTTTGCATCACCCTTTTTCTAGAAGACAAACTGCTCGAAATACACAATATAGCACTGATTTTGTTTCTGATTCTAGAAGCTGTTCAAGCACTTTGTTGTTTGCCTATTTTCTTGGTAGAAAGAGAAACCATAACAGCAGGTAACTGTAACCTTTAATCCTCTCAAAATAGCTGAAAGAAAAATCCCAGAACCCACCAACATAACCCTTTGGTTTCATATATTCATGAGAGATAAAACAAACATAATACCCACCAATAAAACACAGAAGACAAGCCCAACAGAAATATTCATACCATTTTAGCAATCTGAAATGACATCTACTGCAAAGCACATTGCAGAGCCAGTTCTAAAGGACAGAGCTCCTTCAAAGACGATACAATCTCAAACTTTCGGTCCTTGCAGTCAGTGAGTCTTTAGCCCTCGTTCTGACAGCACTATTCAGTGGTGTCCCTTTGGTAACTCTGTGGTGGAGACTTCTCACTGTCAGTGCGCAGACAGATGTCAGCATCAATTATACTTAAGCCAATGAATTTCTACCATATCTGCTGCTATGAAAAGAAATAATTCAGCCAGAGCAGGTCAGCACCAGTGGCAAACCTGAGCGGTTATTAAATATGAAGCTGATTTCCTGTGCTTCCTTGTACACATGTAGCGGCTGGTTTAAAAATGTGTTTGAATGAGATAAGCAAATGATGGAGTATTAGAATCCTCTGATCTTGCACCATAAAATAGGCTTAATGAAAGTAAAATTACTAGCACTGTCAATATTCTGTAATCCACCATTTTAAGGACTAGCTCTATGGTATGATTATGCTGAGTAATCCAAGAAAGAAAAGCAGTTATTTTGCAATAGTGAGAGTCTATAATTTAAAGGGGAAAAAAACTGGAGTGCTTTGCTGGTAACAAGTTTACACACACATCAGTGCTGTGGACCATGAAGGGATGGATGACAGGTAGTCTAAAACTTAAGGACACATTCAGAGAGAATGAAGTCCGTGTCTCTCAAATATTTCTTCCTTTGGTTAACTTGTACGTTTTATATATGCTTCCTAATGCAAAGATAAATGAAGGAGCATACTTAAGGTACAAGCATACAGGAGTTAAATATTTTGATTTCTGTTCTAGAGAGAACACAGGACTCCTCTTCGTGGCTTTATACAGCATATTTAACATTTGCCTTTTTGTCCTTCAGAAAATCCTGTTAGAAGTGTAGCACGAGACACACGCAAGACTCTGTATCGTACAAGAATGGTGCACTCCAGAAGAGCAACAAAAAGGCTGTAATCAACCATACTACTAAGACAGAGAAGGCAACCTCTTCAGATTCTCTCCACTTTTTTACTCCAAGTGAACCTCAAGTTAACCCTTTATTCAACTGTGGGAATTGGAGAAAAAAAAAGTTTCAGAATTACTTCATTCTGACCAGCTCATCTGATATGCACAATATCAACCAAAAATGACACCAGGCTTTTTTATTAATACTTGGGATTTTAAATTAAGTGGTGTAACAGCTCAATAGCTCATGAAACTGTTAAGATTTAATATCAGTTTACATCACCATGCAGGAAGCTGGTTTACCTTACAGCAATGCACCGCCCCGGTTAAGATTGATGTGGTTTATTTAAAACCAAAGAATCCACCTAAAAGTGAAGGATGCCTATCCCCTCGCACGTGCACAACCTGCAGGAAGGTAAAGATGGCGGGATGGGCATGAGGTGTCGTGCAGAACGTCTGAACGCAGCCAAGTGATGGTGCAGAATGAGGCGTGGGAGACGATAGTAACTTCCACTGTGGTTTGCCTACTTTCTAGTCAAAATTAAAGTTAACAGCGGCTATGCAAATTAAAGAAACCCCGATCCTCGTTTTTGGGGCAAGATCCTACAAGTGTAAGCTGCCTCCACACGCAGCACCGCCCCGGCGGGACCCGCCCTCAGCAGCGGGGACCTGCGCCGGTCCCCCCGGCGCTCCCGCCGCAGCTCCAGGCTCCTTCCCCCGGCCAGCGGCGCACAGGGCAAGGGGAAACCCGGCTGCCCCCGAGCAGGGGTTACCTGGCAGGCTCCCAGGCGAGGGTCGGCGGGCGCGGGGCAACGGCGGCTCCTCCTTCGCGAGGCGGCCAGCGGCGCCGCTGCCCTGAGGCGACAAGCACCGCGCCCGGCGGAGCGGAGCCTGGGAGCAGCCCCGTACAGGCCGGTCCTGCTGGGAAGCAGCAGAGCCGCTTCAGGGCTCCCGAGCGCGGCGGGACCCGCGACCAGCCCGCCTGCCGTGCCCCGAGCGCGGGACACGGGCGCCCTCACACGCCGGCCCCACCCTCCCGAGAAGGCGGAGCGCGCGGCCGGGCAGCGCCGTGAGGGGGACCGCGGCGACCAATCGGCGTCGGGCTTGTGGGGAGGCCCCGCCCCCTCCCGCCAGGGACAGCCAATGGGCTGGGCGGGAGCGGGCCCGGCGGGGGGAATGCGGCGGCGGCCCCGCATTGTCGCAGTGCAGCGGCGGCGGCAGCGCCCCCTGGCGGCCCGCGTCCGGTAGCCTTAGCAACGCCGGCGCGCCGGCTCCGCCCCGCCGCCGCCGTGACGCGACGCGGCCCTGCCCCGCTCCTGCCCGCGCCACCGGCCGCCCCTGCTCCGCGATGCCCTTGTAAACGCCAGGAAACAACGTCTAACTTGTACACGCCCAACGGCTGGGGCTCCTGCAGGCTCCTCTCACACCAGATTAGTCACCCAGTTTGTTCCCTGCCACACGTCTGCTACTCAATCAGATCCTCACAAACAGTGTAGAGCTACTTCCCTTGGGAGGCCGCCCCTGCTGGCTCGGGATCTGCCCACATCCCCTTTCCCTGTGTGCAACACAGAATAACTGGCCCCAGGCATTCACAGCCCCGCTGTTCTTTCTGCCTCTAAATCCTGCTGTAACCCGAGTTCCTCCTTGGGGTCTCATTACTAGTTACAAATATCCAAATGGTGGCTGTCAGGACGTTGGGGCATCACCTTTTACTGTTGTATCTAGTGCCAGGCCAAGGGGTAATGGAAAGAAGCTGGAACACAAAGTTCCATTTAAACATAAGGAAAAGCGATTTAACTGCTGAGGTGAGGGAGCCCTGGCACAGGCTGCCCAGGGAGGGTCTGGAGCCTCCTTCTCTGGAGGTCTTCAAAACCCTCCTGCACGCGTTCCTGTGTGACCTGATCTAGGCAGACATGTTCTCCAACGGTCCCTTCCAACCCCTACCATTCTGTGACCCTATGATTTAGGCAATAACCACCAAGATAATCACAGCCACAGTGATATTCCTTCCACATTACCCCCACACCTAAACTCCAGAGTAATACAGCGAGGACAGAGAACACACACAACAAAGGCGTAGAAAAGATCAGAAAAAGATTGCACCAATCTAGCAAAGCACATGAAATCTGAACTTGTTGCATCAGTGCGACAGTTTCCTTTGAGTTTCACTTAAAGTAGAAAACACTCTGGATTTCACACCATCCCAGAGCAATCCATAGCCTTAGCTGAAGCTGCAATATTGCTATGTTGTGATGACATCAAGTTACTACACTATCAATGGAAGCTGATGACAGAGAACTGGTAACACAGGTTTGTAACTAACTTGTGCTGTTACACAGTTCAGTCTCTCCCTTTTCTTTTTTCCAAACAAGAAAAAACTACTATTATCAGTATTTGAGGGGAAAAAAACCATCAGTATCTCAAATGTTTCTTATTTGGTAAGTCTAGAGACTGTGCTTGTTCAGTTATCAACGATTGAAAAGGCAGCACAACTGGATTTCCACATTTAAAGCATTTTCATTTCTAAACCCAACAACTCATAAAGATCTGCTTTGACAGCATAAATAATCCTTGTCATTTGCTTGGGTCTTAAAAGTTTTGTGACTATGGTGAAATTGAGGGAGCTTTGGCACCTCAAAGTGGCACTAAAAACTGCAGATAAGAAAGATCCAGGGGTGCCTCACATTGACGTTGTCCCTTGAGTTACTAGTTAGACTGGTTGTACGAGCACACGTGTTTCAAGGACAGATTATCCAGCTGCTTAAAGGCTGAGTTTGCTACAGCCACAGAACCCAGGAGACAGATTTATCATCCCAAACCCACCTCAAATCCATCTGCAGAGCAACCAGTCTCATGACACAAGGGAGAAAAACAAGTGTATCACCACCTGTGGACACACACCATTATCATCTGCCATTACAGGCCAAAAATGTTTGTCAGTCCCAACACATGGCCACACCTGCATGGGTTAAAGAGCTGGAAATAAGTTAAAAACATATGCTTTTGTGTTATGTTTTGTAAAATGAGTAAGTACAGTTCTGCCAGTACTGTGGATAGGAGTATTTCTTATTACAATGGCCTGTCAGGAACACCACTGTGCTGCTTTCTGAGTTTGTACCTCATCTGGATAATGTTCCTTGCAAACAGATCAGATTTATAAGAAACTGTATTTACTTTGTATTTACCTCACTAGCAAATTTCACTCAGATCACCAAATAAGTCAAAACAATCTTCCTAGCTCAGGTGCAGTCCAGTTCCATGGCAGAGCTTTTGGACCTGTGCAAAAGCAGACAATTTTAGGTTCTACGAAACCAAGAGAGTATGTTAAACTTATTATTCAGAAACCTGAAGGTGGCTTGGAGTGTGTGCACATTCACATAGTGCTAGCACCCAGAGAGGCAGGCAAAACTGGCATCTGTCACAGTATTCAAGCATCAAATGGTCAGTCTACTAAACAGCATCAACGAGATTAAAGTCAGATTAAACTAAAGCCTTATATAAACAAACATCATGGGTCTGGTACAGAGTTCAAGGTCTGCTAAAACTATATAAGTAGTTCCAAAGAAAAACAGAAAGCTAACTTAGGATGTAGAGATTAAAATAAAGAGTCAATTGCCTAATGTGGTAAGTTCAGCCACACTTCAACAGCATCTCTTTTCTCATCTCCCCTTACACATACTCCTGTTGCAGCCACACCTGCTCCTTCTAGTTTCCTCACCTTTTTAAAGGTGACTTAAGTCTCAAGCAGCCTGTCAACCAGTCTCCCTTTTTCAATCTGCATTCACCTAGAGGTTTATTCTGTAACCTGACATATAGGCAGAAGCAGACAATGAAACTGTAGGATTTATTCCTGACACTAGTGCATGCATGAACAAAAAAGAAAGCCCAAACATCAAAGCACAGTATGTATTTTACTTCAATGCATTTTAATACCCTTCTCCAATCAGTACAATT
Source organism: Colius striatus (assembly GCF_028858725.1). Lineage (NCBI taxonomy): Eukaryota > Metazoa > Chordata > Aves > Coliiformes > Coliidae > Colius > Colius striatus. Next base: position 118,513,902 of record NC_084760.1, read on the forward strand.
AACTGTGAGTTAAATAACTTACTTCACTTCCTCAGAGCCTTCTTTTCCTATTAATCACAAGCTTGAAAGGATCAAAATTCTTGTCAAGATTTAGGAGACACAGTTTTGACAGCAATAGGTAGACTAAGTCAAACTACTATAAAGACAAGTCAGCTAAATTATTAATAACCCATCTGCCTCCTAAAGGAACTGTTTTCAAAACAGCTGAAAATGATATTAAACTCATCTTTCTAGAAATTAGTAAGATTGAAAGATTCCAACAAACATCATGGTACTGTCTTCCAAACTCGTTCTGCACCAGGAAACAGAAGTCTACTCAAATGCATATGCTAAGAAAAGCCTATTTATTCATTTATTTAAAAGACCTTTCCTCTGACTGAAACCTGTCACTGACACAAGAGAGACCGACAGTCCAAGAAATAAGTCCCACAACAGTAAATGCATTTCCTCTATGAATACACACTGTAAACAGAACTGTACATTTGACACCCCTCCTTCCTTTTTCTCCCCTCTCTGTATATTTCAGGATTGTATGCTATTTTTATTTCAACAACAGATGTCTCTTCCAAATATAGATAATTTTCTTCAATGCCCTGGTACACAGGGAAATGTCTCAGGAACATGTTCTGGTTTAAACCTAGTCTCAAGTTTCTCATTTGCCCTTTATCTACTCTTTCCTCTTCCTTGGCACTTGGAGATCTAACAAAATAGTATGAAATGACTCTTTGCACCACCTCCCGATACCCAAGTACTTAACTCCTTGCTCTCGTTCTCAACCACGGGCATTCAGACTTCAGAATCCAAGGTTTCAGCATCACATCCATCTTTTCAGTCCTTCTACCTCAATAAAACTGCACTCACTTCATTTCTTCTTGTCAGGGTTTTGTTGTGGTGAGCAAAAACCTAAGAACTCAAGCCCAGCAAATGCAATTGAAGACTAAATACTGAAAGTGTTGCTAACACATAACAGGTGTTGAAGATCTCTGTAGTAACAGTGAAACTGAAACTAGTAGCTCCATTAAGCAAAGGCACATGCCCTACTTTTACTACTAATTTTAAGTACCTTTAAAATAAAAAAGAAAAGCTGTTTCAGTGGTTAAGACAAGCTTTAGTTCTTGTATCCATTGCTCTAACCTTCAGAAGCTCAATGTGTTATACATATATACTGCAAGGAAAAAAGTTGTCATTATCTTTGCTTCATTAAAAAACCCAAAACAATAAAACAGTATTTCAGTACAGAATTCTCAAACATCAACAGGAAGAAAATACTAAATATTTCTAAGAGTCTTAACGTTTTTATGGCTTTTGATAAACCAGAGCCCTTGAGTTTTATGGGCAGATGGAAAATTGACCACCTGAAAGGCAGCAAAACAGTAACTCCAAGACCTTGACTGAGACAAGAAACGTTGCTGCTTCTTTCCCACTCAAATTAAGTGAAACTCTCCCCAACCCCATGCTTTCCTACTGCTCTAAAATGCAGGATGGGTATTTTGACAGTCATACCAAACCAATGGAGAACAGAAATAAGCTGAGATACAGCTGGTAGCCAGTAGACTATTAACAGGCTACAACAGAAAATGGTTAGGACTGATGCAAAGTTAGCTCACCACAGAAGGAACTAATAACTAACAAGCGTGCTGGAAAGTGCCTGAATGCAGGATACCCTTTATTCTAACATACTTTTAATAAACAGAACCAGTTAGAACTACTATTGAAGCCTCATCAATCTTCTGTTGTCAACTGTATTTCTCCTCCCTTTCTGACAAGTCCCTTTCCAACAACAGCAAAGCTCTTTCTGACAGATGCTCTACTTCTTACTAAAAGTGAGCAACTCAGAACTTCTAATGACTCAACTGTGTCCCCTAAACCTCTTGCAGTTGTTCTGCCTTTCAGGGGGGAACAATGCACTGTTATTGTTCAGTTTTGGAGGACATCTTGCAGAAATCTGTCTACCCTTTGCACATCTATTGAAGATGCCTCTTGCCAGGCTGAAATTCCAATGAAGACTGGATATCAATCCCCAGATTTCTCTGACATTTTGTCTCCTTCACAAGAATAAGCCAGCAGTCCCTATTTTTTTGTTTGTTTGCTTTGTTATAAATGCCTGAATTTTCCTAATCTCAAGAGCTTAAGAGTTTCTGCCAGGTGGTTGGGGAGAATCACTCACATACAGCCTTAGGGGAGCCGACAATAAATAGCACGGATTTGAGCAATCATTTCTCCATCCCTTCACCAGTCAGTAGCAGCAGTAACTGGTACAGGCCCATCAGTGTTCCACTACAATACAGACTTTCAAGAAACCCTAAGTTTTATCAATAAAGCACAGTTCAGTTGCTTTGTTGATGAAAGTGCATTAGAGTTCCTGTTTCTCTCCACTAACCCCCGTGGAGTCAGACACAACAGGAACTTTATTACTTTCAGCAAAAACAGTATCAAAAGCAGCTTCCTGCTCCTCTAAAGTCACAGTAGCAGTGGATCCTCTGACAGATGTGCTGGTAAAGGCTGGCTGTTGCTCTGTAATCTTTCCCAGGTCCACTGTTTTCCTACCTCTTCTTTTGCCCAGGATTTTGATGTAATTAGCTGGCACAAGTCCTGTTGTTTGGCCATCGTAACTAGCCAAAAGCCAACCGCGGATTTTGGGTTGTTGTTCTGAAGAAGAAAATGCAAATGCAACCAGTTACAAAACAATTACTTGAGGCACAAATACACCAGAAAGTAGATGACACAACAGCTCAACATGCAGAGAGAGTAACTCTGTGATGAAAGGCAAACACAAATTACTTCACAAGAGAAAGGACTCAGATCTACATTGGTGAGGTGAGATGAAGAGTATTGTTAAGTGCAGCTTGTTCTAAAATCGATGACACCACTGTGCTACCAATGCCTAGGGATTTTCACAGTTGTGCAGCACATGTGAGGCAAAATTAACCACAACAGCAACCACAAAGCACTCCCTCAGTAAGTTTATCCTGTGTCATATTTTAGGGACATTGAGCAAAAGTACTCAGTAAGTTTTATTACAAGGCAAGTAATAACTTACAAAAAAACAATAATCGGTGTGGGTGAGGAGTCTGGTCAAATAAGGCTGAGGTTTTGTTTTCATTTTCACACTCTAACAATATGACTTCCTTCACAGGGGATTAGAAAATAAATACAACATTAAAAGTTTACCTTTGGGAGCTAATTTTAGCATGTCACCAGCACGGAAAGAAATTTCTTCTTCTGAGAGAGCATTGAAATCATATTCTGCTCTTCCAACTACGTGATCATCTTCTCCACTTGCCCAGTTACTAGATACTGTTTCCAAAAAGAAATTAGAAGTTTACCTGCTTTGAATTACAAAGTTAGGTGGGGTTTTTTTTAAAAGGAAAACAAAGAAAACACTTCAACTTCCTTGCTAAAACTTTTCCAACTGAGAACTGACAGGAGTCACAGGCCAGGCATGACTTGTTGAGTCAGTCCAACCAATACTCTTCCCCCTGCCCCAACTGCTGCATCTAATAGAAAGGAAACAGAAATAGAAAGGATTTTGGAACCACAGCGGCTTACCATGAAACCGCATCCTAACTCAACAACAGGCTACTTAAATAGGCTGTTACTTGTGTATCACATGCCTAAAACATTCAGTATTGTACCCCAGAATCTGTTAACTTCTATTACTGAAGTATAAGATGATTTACTGCACATGTGATGACAAAAGGAATGATACATGCTCTCGTGCTGCAGGTCATCTTTACCTGTTTCTTCGTCACTGTACGTCGAAAGCAGTTTCCAAATCAGATAGGGGCCACCCATGATAACAGCAAAGAACAAGAAGATGGGCCAGGATTTTGCAGAGCTACCCGCCTTGTCCTCAAGGCCAACACGAGCTACTGTCCCCTCACTTTCAGCCCACAAATCCTCATTCTCAGAGCTCTTCCGCAGGCCCAGCAATCGTTGCAGGCGTATGTAGAGGTATCTTATAGTTCTCACTAAAGCAAAAGCTGAAAACACCTTTGTGAAGTGTGCTTTGAGGCGGGAGAAGTGATTGGCCACATCCAACACAGCTCTGAAGCTGTTGTACACAGCTGAAAAGGTAGCATCCATCATCATGCTGACCGAGGCAAACGCGTGCACGATGCTTTCGATGGACTGAAAGGCACCTCTGCTGCTCTCTTCAGCCTGCTGAACAAACCTGCTGGGAGGAATATCATCTGCACGAAAGCGGTTATAACCCAGACCACCATATCCGTAACTGTAGGGACTATAGCTTCCATAAAAAGAGGTTCCATATGAACCATAGCCTGGAGAAAAAGAACTACTATACGCTGGCCTGAAAGCGCTCAGGCTGCTGCTTCCTGTTTGCTGGGATGGTCTTGGCAAAATGGGTGGAGGTATCCGTGCAACCGTGGGTTGTCCAGGCCTGGTCAGCAGGTTGTCACCAAAGTCAGGAGACCTAAACAAATTCAGACAAGCAAGATCAGTACTCTGAGTTTATATTGTCATTTCCCTGGAGTTCTTGGTTAATGACATAAATACACCAGCGTGTTTCAGTAGTGCTAGGACAGGGAAGCTGGTATCCAAACACTATGTTCCTACAATATTTGTAGGAAGTGAAAATTCTAGTCAGGAAATACAGGTTTGTCAGGGGAAAAAACCCACCATAACGAGAGATCCAGTGTAAATGTGGAGCCACAGCACACTTGAAATGTACACAAGGAAAAGCTTGTAGTCTATTCATTGTATTGACTAAAAAAAGCATGAAATGCTACATCCAGATCCATCAAACCTGATGCTCTAACACATTTGTCTGTACACAAAAGCCCCTCATGTGCACTACCAAGAATACTTATAAACTTCTCTACCTGAAAGCTCTACTTCCAATACCTGTCCTCAGCTCTTCTCTACAGTGAGGAAACGATACAGCAGGAGGGAGGTTTGAGAGCTCCTGTGAATTCACCTTTAGTGAAGAGGGGGTGTGACCTGATTAAGAATCCAAGCAGTTACACAACAACATTTGCAAGGGCTTTGGGTCCCATTTCACCCCCAAAGCACCTTATTAATATTGTCACATTCCTTGATATGACAAAGATGCAGTTAACTGTTGTCAGAAAAAAGGTATTACAAGTCAACTATTTGTTTTTAATTTAGAAACCTTTTATTCTGTCAGTAAACTCCCAAGTTTAAGTCATCTTATTCATGCCCTTCAAAATAAGGCTCTCCAAGTACTAAACCAGAATCTGAATTCTGTCAAGCAGTTGTCCAACTTTTGCCATTTCATTAAAAAGCTAATTCCATATTAGCATCCTAAAAATCAGGCATGTTGTTTTTTTCCTCACGTTTAACACTTCATCCCATGACTTCCCACTTCTGTAGTTCAATAAATACACACACACACAAACACAGACAGAAAGCAGAAGAAGAAGAGCTTGAATTGCTACAGAAATGGTTCCTTCTGCACTGCTTTCAACACGAAGCACGCTTTATGTATCAGGTGGGGAAAACTTCCTCCCAGCAAAACCTACAGGTTTCCACAGCAAAGAATAACATTTATAGCTTTACACTGTTTTGTTATTCCCTTATAGACTTTTAACTCTTTTAGCAGTTAAAACCAGGTGTAAGAATCAGTTGTTATCACAGAAAATAGAGGTATTGTAACTGAAGTCACACTACACCCCTGTTCCCAAGTTAACTTGGGATACCTCACTTGAAACAATTTCAAATGAGCTAGATAAGCCCACCGAGAAAAAGTAACATCAAATTTCTTGCTCTGCAAACTTCAGCTTGCACTAAAGGCAGCAAAGCTGCTGTTGAGTGTTTAGTCTTGGGATAACCGTTTGCCTAGTTTCAGCTCCCTGTAACTGCAATCGCTACCACCAAAAGAAAAACAAGGCGTCTGTCCGACCGCCAAGCTCTCACTCCCTTCTGATAGATAGGAAGTTTTCAAACCCTTTCTGTACAACATCCTTCTTCATGAGCAGGTTGGATTTCCTGCAAGATCTCAGGGTGTACACGGCGCAGACATACACACGCATCTTTTCCAGCTCCTGGGGATGACACACAGCTTCTCCTCTCCCACAGAGAGCGGCATGTCGGCTTGCACAGCTGGATAATCCCCAGGAACGGACACCCACGCTCTGCCCACAAGCACAGCTGTACCTTCACCACGGGAAACACGCAGCTTTCTACAGCCACCAGCAGGGTTTGAGACCCGCAGCTTTCGAGTGCCTCTCCCTCCCTTCCTCCCTCTCCCCACTGAGAAGGGAAAGGCACGAGAGACCCTTCCCCACGGGGCACACGAACCCCCAACAAAGCCGGGCAAACGAGCCCCAAACCGCCCCAAGCGGGTAACCCACACCGACGGGAGCCCCCCGGCTCTCGCTCGCGGAGCCGCTGTCCGGCCGGGCCCGACCTTTGAGCTCGCCTCAGGGGAGAAGGCCGAGGCGGGAGGCCCGAGGCGGGGCGGCCCTGAGGGGCCCAACCGCGCCACAGCCAGGGGAGACCCAGGGCCCGGCGTGTGCCCGCACTCACTGGAAGGCCGGCGCCACGCTGCCCGCCAGCCGCCGGTTCTCCCAGGGCTTGGGAGGCGGCGGCTGCGACGCCATCTCCGCCCGGCTGCGGCCCCGCTCTGCCCCCGGCGCGGCCCGGCCCGCCGCGCTCCTCCGCCCGCCGCCAGGCACGACGCGCCAGCGCCGAGCTATTCACCCGCCGCCGCTCGAGCGCGGCTTCCCTCCGCGCCGGCCCATCGATGAGCTCTGCCTCGCCGCTGCGCAAGCCTGTGACGGGCCGCGCTGAGCGAGCGGCGCCCAGAGGTGATGGCTTCTCCCGGGGCGCGGGCGGCGGCGGCGCGGGGCTCGTCTCGGGCCTCGGGCGGGCGGCCGGCCCGGTGCCGAGCTGCCCCCGCCACCGCCCGCGGCTCGCCCCGCGCCGGGCGCCGCGGGCTGTGTGCGCGGGGGGATGGGGGCCTCGGGCGGGCGGGAGTCGCGGCTGGGCCCGTCGCCATCGCGACCTGGGGGCGGCAGCGGGCGGGGGCTGCGGGGCGGCTCTGGTCCCTGCGTTCGGGAAGCCCGGCTGTGGCAATATGTAAGTGTCACCAAGCCGAACGGGGCTGGCAGTTACCTACAGCTATGTTTCGTTGTTCTTTTCTTTCCCTGCTAAAAGCGGGTGTGCGGTTTTCTAGTTAGCCCATGTTTTTTACAATGTACCTTAAAGGCTCCAAATCGAGGAGAAACTACGTTAATTATTAACTTTTCCCGCGTTCTGAAAGCTTTCCACGGCCGAGTTATTGCTGTGCAAGCTCCCTCTGAATAGGGGAGGACAGCAGTGGTGTAACACTGCGGATCTGGCTGTGTGGAGAATGCCTCTACACCACCTCTTGCAATACAAAAACCTGGGGGATATCAAACCTTGCTCATAGGAGCTAAGCCCAAAACAAAACCGGGTGGTTCCTCTGTCAGTAGGTATCGGGGAATTCCCTGCCAAAGGATGTAGAGGCAAAAGAACTTCGAAGAGACACTGGTGAAAGATTGCAGGATGGATCTGCTAAGGTTTACCAACAAAGCCCACTAGGTCCAAGGAATCCCCCAGACCAGAACACATATCTCCCTGTGGCATCTGTTTATCTCCTCTTTGGGTGACTAATTGAACCTTTGGTCTGCACAAGTGTAGTTATGTGCCTCCTACAGTTTCCCAGATGCCCAGCAAGGGTGAGCACCTCACCTCTTTGTCTGTACTTGCCAAAAAATGCTAGAAATGAGTCTGTTCTAAAGGTCTGGGGCAGAGATAATGCCAAGAAATCAAATTAGCCCTCATCTTTGAGGGACAAAAGCATGATGAGATCTCTCACAAAAGCAGGTGTTCTATACTTGAGATGAGAAATAAGAAATCCTTAAAAATGGAAGGGGATAATTGATAGAAAAGACTTCCTTTGCCTTTAGGGCTCTGTATGACAAAAGGGGGTGGCATCTGTTGTTTGGGGCTGCTTTTTTCTTTTTACTGTGGTTTTAACACATTGATTCTTTAGTGGCTGTGATTTTAGAAGGAATTCCCGTGTTACATTTGGCTTAATGTCTCAGCTGTACCGTCCATGGAAAGAGAAAAAGCTCAGCATACCTGTGTCAGAACTCGACTTCAGGTTTTTCTAGGAAGTGCAGGAGTCAGTGGTCTCTTGGGATTGGTCTCCTGATTCTGTTGTGCCTTTCACTTTAGACAAACCTGTGTCCTAATCTTCCTGTAGAGGACAATAAAAGAAATCCAGTGATTCTAAACATGACACAGTTAAGTGAGTCCTATTGTTGTTGAATTGCTAAATTGTGTTTATTCTAAGTCTTTTTTTCCTCTTCTTTCTTTTACATTTTAGAATTCTCCAGCATGTCTTCGCTAACAGAAAAGGACAGACCAATTGTTCAGCTCTTACTCAACACTGGCACTTGCCCACGATGTATTTTGAGGTTCTGCTGTGTGGGATCACAGACGCTTTACAGACGCCCATCCAAGGTTTGCCCTTTGCACAGCAGTTACAACCATTCCCTCTGTTCTTTTTCCCTTTATGTAAAGTAGTAAAGGGGCTTAGGGCAATGCAGCTGATGCAGAGGAGGGTCCAACTATGCTCCAAAATGTTTTACCTTGTACTTCTTTCTGTAGAATTGGTAGGGGGATGTGACTGAAGAATTGTGGGGCACAGGTTAGGGATCAGTTTTCCTTTTTCACTCAGTTCACACTGTGCTATTAGACATGCTTTTTAGCTGATCTTAGTGCTGAAATTCAGGGTTCTCCATTTGTTTCCTAGCCAGGCACCATCGTTCTTACCATTGTTCTGTATCTGATACTCCTCAGTTTGGTTTTGGCTATTTGCTTCCCTTCCACATTGGTTCCTTGAGACCCCTCTCATTGTGTCGGCCAAATAAACATAATTTATGTGATCTAATCCCCTGTCTTTATATTTGCATCTTCTGGTGTCTGTCTTGATTGTTTCACCTTTGTTCAAGTTTCACTGCCCAGAATTCATTTTAAAAGTCTTTCTTCCTTACCCTTTTCTATTTTCTGTCAATCATTTGTGGTCATTCTGTATGCCATTTTAAATTCTTTTGCATCTCCACCTAACTTTCCTCTGAGTTACACCACCACAGCAACTCTGTCTTCATTACTGAAGACTTTTTAATAAATCTTTCTTTCTGAACTATTTCTGCCTCCATCTCTCATCCTTTCTAAAATTCAGACACATGCAGGTAATTATTCTCTCTTGTCATCCTTTTATTTTTGTAGGCTTCTCTCTTTATATTAAATTCTTCCTTTATATATTTACTTTCAGCCTCACCTGTATCTGCTCTCATTTTCTTCTCAGTCTATACTAGTCAACTCTTCCCAGTTATCTGGGCTAATGGAGTTGGAAGAATTAAATTCCAACATAATCTAAATGAGAGGAAGGCAATGAACATCTGTTTTCATTGAGCAGTGATGGGGCCAAAGAGAAATGCCTTTCTCCAAGTCAGGTCTGGAAAATGTTTCCACTCTTTTTGGATGATGATGTTCAGCAAAAATCAGTTTCTGTGGATAACATTTGGAGAGAAATAGAGCTTGGAGGTTTTTAACTGCCTAGCTGCCTTTTGGTGTAAATTTCAAGTTATTAATGACATACACTAAGGCTAAACTGGAATGGTTGGTACCAGCTGTAAGAATTGGGTTTGTAAGTGCCTGTTACAGCGATGGAGAAGAGAGGAAAAACCAACAGTGTCATTCCTCTTGTTGTGTTAGGATCTGATGAAGGATTTAAAAGAATTTCTGAGAAACAATCAAGAAAAGGAAGATACAGTGTGTTTTGATGTAGCTGATCCACCTTGTAAGAGAATCAGACTTGAACACACAGAAGGAGGTCCTGTTGATCTGAACCACAATGGAGCACTCCAGCAGATTCCTTTGCTTGATGAAGAAAACACTACGGTGGAGGACTCAGCTCTGAGGGTTTGCAATGTGTGTTTGGGAATTCTCCAGGAGTTCTGTGAGGCTGACTTTGTTAAAAAGGTAAATAACCATTTCTTCATCTTTATGTCTTGCTGGTGTACTTTGGTGCCTACAGTATAGAGCTGGTGATGAACAAAGCCGTGAAGTTAAACAATTGAGAGAGAAACACAGGAAAACAAACCGAAACATTTACTGCTTTGAATATTTGAAGTGTGGGTGGTGCTATGTGCTGCTCACTGACAGTGTTTGCATATCTCCTCTGTAGCTGGGAAATAGAATATGGTCCCCATGACCATATTTTACCCAAGCCTTGTCATAATGTAACTTCATTTAAAAATAGCCCTGCAGGTGCAGTGGGAGTCACTGCTAGGAGCGTGTTTTCCTAAGAAAAAGGACTAACAGATATGTGGTTACTTGAGTTTAGGAGATAACCTGAGGTTCATATGCTCAGATTATGAGGAAAACTTAATGGTAAATTGTGACCTCTCTTCACTTTTCTTATATGAAGTGAAAACCTTCAACTGCTGAGCTCTTCAGCTTAACTACCTGTTCCTAATGCAGCACGAGTCTGTCTTTACAATGTGCTACTATATAGAAAAGCCACAGGGGAAGGAAATGTTTTGGTGTTACAACAGATTGTAGACAATGGAGAAAATATGAGTTAGGAGAGAGTGTGAGTGGAATGGGTTTTGTAAACGTCACCTCCCTGCGGTAAAATTGCTTATGTGGCAAAGAAGGAACTGCTGGAAAAATGACACTTGCAATTTGAAATGTTTGTTTTGTTGCCTTTTGATAGAAAAGAATTTCATTTAATAGCACGAGTATATCTAAAAAATGGAACTAAACAGAAAGCTTAGGGTGTAGTTTCTGTTGTTGCAGTGCATGATGTTTCTTTCTTGTTTGGATTGGAAGAATGTCTGTTTTTACAGAATCCACCTCTAAGACTTGCTTCAGTTGCTGTCTTGATTAGCAATGGAAAATCTGACAGCATTTGTTAAAATATGACTATTTCACTCACTTAAACCACTTTGCATGATTACTGCATGTGTGTTTAAGCTTTCTTCCAGCAGAGAAAACTGGCCATCAGCTCTCACTAGCCTACTTTGAAATGTTTGATGTGTGTTTGAGTTCTCACTTTATTTCCAGTGATTGGCCAAGTTTTCACAATGAAGACTGCGAATCGATACTGTGGATACTTGTCTTATCCTTGGATCTTAAACATCTTTATTGCCATGGAATGCCATGAAGAAGGGCATTCTGAATCAGCTCTTCTAGCCTTTGCTCACTAGTGTAATTTGTTGCACTAAGATTTTCATACACAATTGATCTTAACCTTAAAATAGCGACTTGGGTTGTTTGATAGCAATAAAGATACAGTTTATTAGTAACTTCTTTTTAATCAGAAGGAAAAAAGCTTATATTTCACAAAGTTGTTAGGCATTACTGTTGTTTGTATGTTCAGCATTTATCTGACTGTGTATTTACTGTGTTTACAATGACTACACTAGAATAAAGAATATCCTAAAAAAAAATCAACTCACATTGCTGTGGTTGAATATTAAAATCCTTCTCCTACAGGTGTGCCAAAAGGTTAATTCTGCTGACTACCAGTTCACCAGTTTTGTGTTTTCTGTGTCCCTGCCCCCACAGCTCTCTGTCAGAGAGGTAAGCCTTCACAGATATTTCCTCAAAACTTAAATGTGTATTAAAGAAAACGGCTGTGGAAAGTACAAGCTGGAAGTGGTTTGATTTTTAATTGCTGTAGTCTAAAAAAAAACCCAAAAACACATGCCAGAAGTGAAGTCTGCTCTCCCCTTCCTTTGTGGGGATGATTATTTTAATTAATAAAGTGTCTGAGTCACTTCAGTTTTCAGTTAGCCCAGGAGTTACTTTGCATCTGAAAATCTAAAAGGAGTTTCTTTAAACCCTCAGTGTATCGTTCCCTTTGGTACAGATGCCAGCTCTGCTTTGTGGATTTTCTCAGAGAAGGAACTGCACAGCTGGTGCCTTTCCTGAAATAAATGATAATTGGCAGTGCAGAATACAAATGAAGGAATTTGAAGATGACCTCTTTAACTGTTCAGCATTTTAAATGATGTGAAAATGCACAACTGAATAGTCACCTGGCTTGGGCGCTGTTGAAAGTCTAGGTTTTTAAAACTACACTTTCTAGCCGTTGTAAAACTACAGATTTTGATGCTAATTTCAAACAATCTTAAATTGGTTACATTTCGGTCACTTAATTACAGAAGACAGTGACAACACAAAGAGGTGTACAGCCCTGGTGGGTTTTTTATGTCGGGGGGAGAATGCTAAGCATAGTACAGCTTGATCCATACAATGCCAGTTTTTGCTTAGTTGTGAGGTGTTTTACAATGTTCCTCTGCTTTCTGATAATAAATGCTGCAAAAATACTATTCTTAAGAGCAAAGTGTAAATGTTTCTCTTAGATGCCTGCTGGGGTAAGATGTGGTAGAAGCTGCAGTGAACATGGCAGAAAGAAGCGTAGGTCACCTTGGATTTATATAGAAATCTGCAGTGAGGTCTGTTCTCATCCCACACAGTTTGACTGCTAAAGAATCCACTACACTTTCAGTGTTGGGTTGTATTGTTCTGGCATCTCAGGCAAATGGCAGTGGCATAGCTGTGCTGTGCTAACCTACATTCTACTTTTAAGACTTCTTGAACGTAAGACTCTCAACTTCCCATCTGCAATGATGCATCGTTGATGTGTTTGCTTCAGCTACCACTGTGCCTGGTTAAATAATGCCAAAACAAACTGCTTTGTGTTTGCTGCCTGAATGAACTACTCTTATTCCCATTTGATTTTATGGTCCTCCAAAAAATGAGAGCTGTCAGAGAAGCACTTTTGAGCTAGTGTGTGGATGCTTGTGTGTGTGTCCACGGTACTCGGTAAAACTCTAAAAGTAGGTCAAACTTTATGTCCAGTGGAGGTGCCTAAAAAAAGTGGAACCTTATTATTTTTAGGGTACTATCGATTGGGTCTTCTCCATTTCCACTCTGCCTTTGCTAGTGGTTACTGAGAACGTCCTTACTCGATTCATTATAGCCTCCATGAGCAAAAACCAGCCATGCACAGAGGCTTTTTGGCTGCAGTCCCAACTGCAATTCCCCTGTTACCAAGTTCTCCATACATTTCCATTATGCATCTTTAGCCTGACAGCTATAGTTTATCTAGCTTAAAAATAACCCTTTTTTTTCCCCCTCTTCTCCATAGCATAGCTATATAATGATGGAGGTGGGGAAAGAAAAATGTGTTGCTGTTCTTCCTCAGCTCCTTGTGGGTCTTTGCCAGAAAGGCTCGGTAGAGGGTGTTATTGCATTGCAGTTGTAGCTCGGCGAAGTTCTCACACTAATCTGAGCAAGCGGGGCAAGTGCTTCCATGTGCCTTTGAGGCAGCCCTGGCTGTAAGTGGGAGCCAAAAATAATAGTTTGCTTCAGAGAATCTCTCTTGCTGATTAAAATGTTGATGATACACTGAGACAGTGTGGACTGGGAAAGCCGACTTGGCAAATGCACTTGACAGAAACCCAGAGTTAGTACTTTATAACAACTTTGTCTTCTAAGTGCACGAGATTACTTGATAAAAGGGATGAGATGTAGTTTTTTAACCTGTCCATCTGCATCATTCAAAGTGTCTTGTCCTTGTGTTAAAGCAAACAAACTACAGTGCTTGGTACAACCAAGGGACTGAAAGTGTGGTATGGGTTGAGAAATGAATAGGTAGAATGAAGTGAGTGAAGAGGAAGCTCCTAAACCAGATCTATTATCTTTGGAAACAGTTTTGGTTCATCTGGGAGCAGTTCTGTAGTAGGAAGTTCCTGCTGTCTCTTATATTCCATCCCTTCAGCCTTGCCAAATGTTAAACCAGCTGTTTATGTAGCTGTGCTGTAACTGAAGGAGTGAAAGTGAGTGATGGTGGAGAAAGAACCTCTTTAAAATCTTGGGGGTTTATTTACCGCCTATTTATTTATCACTTCAAGAAATAGTTGTTAAAAACAGTTGCTGTTTTACAGCTACAGAAAAGCAGCAAGTAATACAAGATCTCAAGAGGCTTTGTGTTGAAAAGAAGTCTTTTTCTAAATTCTGCTTTTAATCCTGTGAACTGCACCGTACAAGATCATGTGTGATTTTATCATAAAAGGACATCCCACAGCCAGCCTCTCTCCCATTGACCTTTGGTGTGACACATGGATTTTTTTTCTGACTTCTTTTTAACAAGAAAAATCAGAAACTGCCTTTTAATATTACCTTCAACTAATTTAATTATGACAGTTGTCATCCTGCCAAGTGTAAAAGGTACGATAGGAGCTGAAGAAGAGTGGGACATAAAATGTACATTTGCATAGTATTTGTATCTGTAATGCAAAGAAGCTCTCACTTCTTTCCACAAGTAGGAGAGTTGATTAAAATAAATCATAAATACAGGAGTCCCAAGTTTATGTCAGACAACTACATTAGAATATGAAGTGAGTCATGCCCTTCAAAAGGGTGACTGTTAGCTATGTCTGGAGTCTCAGTTGTGATCCATCATCCTGGTACTTGCTACAAGGACGTTGATGCAAATAGCATCTGTAGTCATTACTCCCTGTAGGACTGTGTGTACCTCATCGTGGAATTCCCCATCTCAAAGCTCTTTTCTAATGCAGGGAAAAAATGCCGTGGCTGGGATTGCACATGGTGTTTCGACTGTTGCCACTGTGATCCCTCAGACAGCATCAGAGTAATATCCTGCAGCTTGTAATCAATATAGTGCCTGAGCCAGTGTATTTCAGAAATATATTTGCTGTTAAGCATTGCCCTGCAGGCTTGAGCTCTGTAATGAGCATTTTTCATTTTCAAACCACCTCGCAAACATAAAGTAATTACGAAGTAGAGGGATCTGATCCCCTGCTTCACGTAGGGCTGGGACAGAGTAGAGCAGGGGAATGAAGGCACAGGAGCTGAGGGGTTTGTCTGGCTTGGTGGTTGAATGTGATTTGGCATTTGGGATCTTTTGGCTTCTGTGCTCACAGTACCCTAATCTATTGTTTCTTCTTAATTGAAGGAGGAATGTAATTTCTTTAATTCGCTTTCCATTCTGAAGTGAGGGGAGATGAGAATTGACCCATGGTCTCATTTCAGCACAGCTACTTACACACACAAATTTTCTCTGTTTTGTAGTTGTACCTCTAAAACAGGGGAGAGGAGTGAGAACAGCCACCTGGCTGAGTAACAAACCTGTGTGTGCTTTAAATCAAGGCATATGAGATGTTATTAAATTGGCATTTGTCAAATGCTGGTTTCTGGAGCCAGCCCTCTGGTTGTCACATCCTCCAGTTCAGGCTTACCTTCAAGGAATTTCACTTGGAAACTCTTTTTATTTATGATTTTATCTGGGCTGTTATGCAAACAAGATGACAATATAGTTCATGGTGTCCTAACACATGCAGGGTAATGAATCACAGCGAATTTGGGTAAAGAATATTCCACCAACACCACTGCAGTTGTTTTGTTCAGTAGCATGCAGTTCTGTGTATTGTGTATCTAACAAAGCTTGTGTCCTTTCTCCACCAACTCTCTTTCCCCTTAATATTTGTATCAATGTTTTTGGGATTCTCGTTGTTTTAGATGTACCAAAGAGATGTAGAAGAGATCTATGATGTGGTTCCTTCTATGTCAGTGACCCTGGCTCTGCTCCTTTAAGTTTGAGTCTTCAAACCTCTTTAGTTAGAATTATTTCTTTGGCAATAGACAGTCATTCTTTTGACAGGGTTTGAGGGCAGGTTATTCTTAAAGCACTGTATAGGAAGAATGAAAGACAGGGAAAGGATTTAATATTCTGAAGAATTTAAATTAGTGCTTTTCTGACACCAACTCTTTTGGGCTTTGCACATGTAGATATGGCTGTGTGGCAAGTGTATGGAATCACCTTGCTCTGATATTTTATTAGTAGTCTGCAGCCCATGGATTGAAAACTACTAGTTTTGCTTTTCTTTTATTTTATCATAGCTGTTTCAAGCCAAACAAGCTGACTTTTGGATTTCCTTTTCAGTGAGGATGGTGAGACTAGGTGTCCAGACTGTATTGACAGTAATACGAGTTCTGTTACTCCTGACAGTCCCAATGTTATTCTCTTCTTCTCGTTAGTAGAGGAAGAACTGAAAATGTTATTGCTGTTGTTGCTTTGTTGTAGGAAGTTTTGAGGGGAGTTTTTCTCTTCTTATTAATTGCTTCTGCACCAATAGGCATTCTGTTGAAATGGAAACATTGTACAGGTCTTCTGAATACCCTTGTCCAACATGACATCTTTTTTCCACTTAATTAAACACCTAATAGAAAGGCCATTTGAGGTCAAAGTTAAAATTCTGGTTAACTGTTATGCACTTCAGTTTAGTGAGGTAGGTTCTCATTGTGATGAACAGAATGGCAGCTGCTGTTGACTCACCCAGAGACAAAATGTAAAGCCTGAGGTGCTAAAAAGTTACTACCCTGAAGTAACAGACTATCTTGTAGAACCAATGTATCAGGACAAAGAGAAGTGAGTGAGTCTGCAAAGAGATGCTTCATGGTCTTCTTTCCGGGGCAGGGTCACATCTAAGCTGCCTGCTCCTTTCTGTTTCTTTACATAGATAAGGCTGTTAGAGGAGAGGAGTGGAGTTTGAGGAGGTATTTACAATGCAGAGATTAAGGACAATCAAGCATTAGATAGAGCAGGTTGTCCAGAGTGGTGCAGTCTCCATTACTGCTCGTTTTCAAGAACTTGTCAAGTAGATTTCATAGCTGGTCCTGCTCCAAGCACAAGGTCAGATAGAGACCTCCTGAATTATCATGTAGTCACATAAGTAAAGAAAAGATTACTTCTTGGAACCTGTGCTCAAAGAAGTGCTTCAGGAGGTGCAGAAGGTGGTATTCACAACCTAACAGAGGGGCAATGGGGGAATGAAAAAGGAGAATTCAAGGTTGAACCTGCCTGTGATTCTCAGATCACATCTTCCAGCCATTCCTATGTCTGCTGTAATAAATCATTAGTAGTGAACTCAGGTGTTTGCACTAAAAGCTTCCTGTCATTTCTAGAATTACTCCTTCTGTTCTTTCTCATGTTCAGCCCGTGTCTCCTTCAGCCGGTGTGTCCTAAACTAAGTGGTGTGCTTTAAATAAGGGGTCAATACTCAGGGAAGGGCTTTGTGATTACTGTAAGACCAAGTATGTCTTTTACTTCACATTTAATGAGCTGATTGATAGCTGAATTTGGGGTTTTTTTTTAATTTAGATGTGAAATCAGTTTTCATATCCCATCCACTCAGACACTTTGTTTTTCATTCCTCTGTATGGTAGGTAACTGCTGGTTGCACTAGAGGTAGGCTGTCAGTGTCATCTTACAGTTGCAGTGTTAATAGTAAGCTTCAAAGTGTGTTCAATGCAGTTTGATCTGCTCTTTAAAACCAGGCAGGATTTGAGGTGAATTGCAAAGTGATGTCTTACAATTAAAACCAAACATCTCTAAAGCAAAAGCTAAGTTAAAATCCTAGTACTTCTCTTTTGTCTCCAGCTTTTAAAACATTGTTCCTTCTGCTAACGATCTCTCCAATTTTGAGGAATTTTCAGCCCTAATTTTACTTATTCCTTTTTTTTTTCCCCTCCCTCCCTCTTCTCCCTGGACATGGCTGGTCACCTATAGCGTGCTGCTTGGCTGCTGGTAAAACAGGCACTGGGGTGAGTAATTTCTTTCAGCAACCCTCACACTGCTTCTATTAGAGCATTCTCTAGATTTAAAGGAGAAGTACTCTTACTATAACTCTTTTTTCCAGCATGGTAGAAATGAGAAACCACTTCATGCAGTGGTCCTGCTGAGACACTTATGTTCAGAGCAAATTTAAACCAAGCAATTAATGCTGTGTTTTCAAGGTCAAGACAAATGCTTTCATTTACAGGTACTTCTGCTAACAGTTGTGGAATGCAAGGTCACTTCCCGTGGCTTTGGACAAGACTTTAGCTTACTTTGTACCTTCAAAACTAAGCATAAGGAAATTCAGAATTGGGATGTGCTGTCATTTTCTTTGTTTGGTTTGGGGTTTTTTTTATTGTTCATAGCTTTTGCTGTCTGTCTGAGAAGAACTCTTTTATATAGGCAAAACAAAACAAAGGATTTCTGTGCATCTCTGTCTCAGCTCTTCTCCAAGTAGACTCTGGAAAGACTTTTGCAACTTTTGATCTACCATGAAGCTACGGCATGAATTTCCTCAATACATGTTCTTTTACACAAAAACCCAAAGAATCTGTATTTAAATGGTAGTGGAAAATACACTGGGCAAATAGAAACGGGGCAAACCAAGATATTACTTACGGTGGAAACCGGACAGGAGGCTCCTTAGCAAGTAGCACAGGTGCTGCCCTGCAGGATCCAGATGATCAGTTTACTTAAGCTGAACTAGATGCTGACTTACTATCAAATAAATCTTGTCTCCATCTGTATGTTCCTTTTGTCTTTCTTGTGCTTCTGTGACAGGGGAGCTGATCATCTCACTGAAAAACAAAATGGTTTTTGATGGATTAGTGTTGGCTTTAAATGAGATCAGTGGGCTGGTATTATTTCCCATGCTGTGTGTCAGTGTGCAAGTGCTGGCAGGAATGCCTGGCCAGAGGCAGGGAAGGGGCAACTTAGTCCTCCCTGTGCTTCAGCTGACTGTAGCTCAAAGCAGCTACAGCTTTAGCAGGTACTCCCTGCCAAACTCCTAGGTCTTTATGGGATGATTCTTACTTGGAATCCTGGTCTGGCCTTAATGTTTCCTCAACACTTTGTTAATTCAACACAGAGATTCAGTGCTGTTACAGGAGGTCTTGGAGCAGCATGTCATTCCTTCATGCTGTGGTCTGTATGCTTAGCACTTTTGCCCTTTTATTTGTGCATTGCTTGTTTACCTGGCACCAGTTACTAAAGTTTGCCTTGAAATATTATATGTCATGTATCTACCTTTGACAGACCCCTGTGCAAGTTATTATTTCTTTGTGATTCAGAAATCTGGGCCTTTCCTTGGCAAAGGATGACATTGTTCAGCTGAAAGAAGCTTATAAGTGGATTATTCATCCCCAGTTGTCTGAAGAGTTGGGTGTTCCTGCTGATGGAAAGGTGTTGTACAAATAAGAAAACTTTTTCCTCTGTTATTATTTCTTGTTTTCAGATGTGTTTGTGTGTGTATATATGTTATACACTTATATATTTATATATATATACTTTTTTCCCTTCATTAACAGAAAAATAAGTTGCACTGCTCTCACAGTCACTGTAGAGGGAAGAAGGGGGGAAGTTTTTTTACCAAGTCTCAATACTGACGTCTAGTCTTCATTTTTGTACACAGAGATCATTGCATCTTCTGAAACCATCACAGTCTTTTGCTACATCTCTTGCTCTTGGACTGCCATCCTCCATTGATCCATGAGGCTGACTTTTCTCATTTTCTAGGATCTCTGTTTTCCAGAGGCTAAGGAATGCCCACACATTCCTTCTTTGCTCCACAAACGTATTTTCAAACCCTGTTTTCAACTTTCAGGTTCTGACTAACATTCTTGAACCGTTTTGGAAATGCACTGACTAAACATGATGTTCAGCTGTTTGCCAGACAAATTCAGAAACACCAGCACCTTGAGTGTAAACTTTCTGCAAACATGGCTAAAATTCCTGCTGAGGACAGGGCAGTCAGCAGCTTTCCCTTGTCTTCAGCCATAGGACTGACCCCAGGACTAGACTCACTTAGTCTTGATTTGTCAGCTTCCATAATAACTACAGATCTCTTTTCCCAGGGGTGCTAATTGAGAGCATCCCTTTTGTCTTAGTGAGGAAAGAAACGCTCAGTTAACCTGAAGATGATCTAAGAAGAAACAAGCTTCTTACATACCGAGTTAGCAAAAGCTCTACAACACTGAGTCACTCCAGACATCATTCTGCCATAAAAGTTACTTGCCTAGTGCTCTTTATCTATGAGGCACTTGAATGTTAGCCAATCTTTTCAATAGCCCTCCTGAGGTTTCCTGGTATCTGAATAACAAAAGTAATGAGCGTTGTTTGCCCAAGGCCAAGGAGGGAATTGGAGGTAGAATTGAGATTACAATAGAGTTTCTGGTCTAGCTTCCAGTCCACTAGGACAGGTTGCTTTTCTTTGCCCCAAGGCCATCAGTCATTGCAAAGGAAGCCTCTGACAAAATTTTCCAGTGGTGACTACTGCAGGGTTTTTATCTTTATTCCACGCTCTCCCAGAAGGCTGCTGAGGTTCAGTGACCGTAATAGGCTCTGAGCATGGGCTGCCTCTCACTCCGTTCCCCCTGTGCAAGATGGGGCCCCTATCAACGATGTGTAGGTCACTCCTGTTTTTGAAGTGCTCTCAGATAATCTTTAGTTACTTCAGAAATGCAAATGCTATTGTGGCACACGTTTTAATGTCTTTAGATGATGCAGAACAAATGGGTTCCTTTGTCTTTTGTCTGCCTCTTTACTGTGTCCCTAATACTGCCATAAGGATGCTTGAGAATATCCTTTCTGCTTGTTTTTAAAACTATTACACCTTCTGTTTTTTTTTCTCTTTTAATTCAGAGTTTGTTTGAAGTCAGCCTGGTCTTTGCTCACCCAGAAACAGACGAGGAGTGCCATTTCCTGTAAGTTTTGATATAAATAACAAAAGATCTCTATCTACATATTGTGCAACATTGTTGGTTTGGATTTGCTACAGATGAAAATATGCAGTGTTTATAAATTAGAATGGGGCCTGCAGCTAAACTTCCTCGTAGTCAGTTGCAGAGCTGAAAGTTAAGTCTGGTTAAGTCTGTGCTTTAAAGCCAATAAACAAAATCACCAGAATTTTGCTTTGAACTGGAAGAACATTCAGAGAAGTTGTTCCATTTCATCCCTTTTCAAAGTCATTACTCTCTCCAATATATATCCATGTCACTTAAAAAACTCTATTCAAACCAGGTAGTTGCAGGAAGGGGAATCCTTTGAGGTCCTGCCTAGGTTTTCCTGCTCTTACAGGAGACATGCATGAGAGCTTTCATGTGAGTTCATCCAACTGAGCTGCTGGTTCATTAAACAAACAGAAGGTCCCTTGCCACTACACAGAGTTTCTGGCCTGGCCCAGTAGGACATCTGCTGTACACAAAGAAGCAAAACATTTCTGTGAATTTAGCTGCCATTTAATCTGATTTCTCAAAATGTAGCTGTGGTATATTCTGGATGATTAGATTCACTCTTCCTGTTTGCTTTTGCTTTCTGGACAACTTACATTTCACTCGGTCTCATCACTTCTGCTCCTACTGCAAGTGAAATCTTAGCATAGACAGAGGCTTGGTGTAGACTTCTTCATTGCATAGTGAATTCATGTCTTGAGACTAGAGGTTTTCTTTGCAGCCTTTATATATTTACCTGATTTTACCCCTTCTGGCAATTTGTGATCTTTGTTTGAATGCCAAATCTGCCACCTTCTTGGTTTTCAACAACTGCATCTTTCATTTGTCTTGGGGTGGGGGCTGAGAGAATGCATGCTTGGTGACAGACCAGGTAGTAGCAAGAACGGATTACCAGTGTTGGCTCAACATCTTTCCTTTCCACCATTATTTAAGACAAAAGAGTGAGAAAGTACTAGGGCCAAACTACTGCAATCCTGGAAAAACTCAAATATTTTAGGATCCTGCACCGTTTTGTTCTAATTTATTTATTTCATTTGATCAGTTCTTGTTTTCTGTTGTGTTATTCCTTCCTCTGTAACCACTCAGCTCTTATTTGCAGCTCATTCTGCCATCCTTTTTGTGACATTTCACCAATACTGATGTCGAGCCTGCTGTGATGCCAATGTTAGCGCTCCAAGGAGAGTAACTGTAGAGGTGAAAGGCTGTAAAGAAGTTCCATTCCCCATCCCAACTGCTCAGGTTTATCCCATGTGACCTGACAAAGTCCCTTCATTTCCTTTTTTTTCCCTATGGCATACTTAAACAGCAATTAAGGTTTTAGCCATTTTGCCGAAGTAACGGCGTGTTACCTAACGTAATTACACCGTGGTTTTCCAGGTGTAAAGGCATTCTGCATATGTGAATGGCTGCCTCTGGCCATATTCTGAGGCCATGGTTTGGTTTTGGTGTAAATGTGGTAAATTTGGCAATTGTCACAGCTTTAATAACGACACTCAGGTTGTTTGTGGAAGCAAGGTAGGACCTTGTCTCAAGCTGGAGAAGTGCCTCTGCAGCTTCTCATCTCTCAAGCTGTTCTTACACAATTATGTGTAGGTGGATGTGTTAAAATGACCCTTGGTTTGACATGGGAAACTGAACTGGCTCTTGTTGGTTTCCACTGTGAGATTTATGTTTAAATGTGAGATGATACTGAAACAGGGAGAGGGAATTGGCGATGCTTTGTGTCACAGACCAGCCAGGCGCATTGCTTGTATAGAAAGAGCAGCCAGACCTGTTTTCTTATAGTCTGAAGTAGATACAGAGGCACTGAAATTGTGTTGTAGGCTAGAAGTCAGCTCTAACTGCATACATAGAACTGCACTAATAGGAACAGCAACTTCCTCTACAGTACTCAGAAAAAGTGTTTCACTGCCTTGGCTTTCACTTTTGTGAAACGACCAATAGTTTCCTTCCAAAGCAAAAATGGTATCCAGCACCTGGGGTTACTTTTTTTTGGTAGTAAATTGAAGTTTCCTATCCAGAAGCAGCAATTTGAATCTCTAGTTTGTGGTGTGCATTGTCTAAGAACAGCAAGTGCAGATGTCAAGATGTCAGCAAATCATGCGCGGAACTTAAACATTAATTACGACCTTTCTCGAGGAGGATTGGAAAGGACTGAAACTTCTTGTGTGCTTTTCCATCTCATCTCAAAGCTGAGATGCATTTGTGTTGGTCAGAGCACAAGAGGCAGCTTTGTCCACGATTTCCCTCTAGTTCAAGCAACACACCTTCCAACATTTGTGGTTTAGGGTAAAGCTGATTTTAATATCTGTTCTGTGCTAAGCCCTGGAAGTGAGTTACTGGACACACTGGTACAAAGACCATGTACATGCTCTGCTCATGAGTCTGTTTCTTTCTTTTTCTGTAAGAGTAGGAGCTAATTTTCATTTCTGTATTTAGAGCCACAGCCTGTCCAGACTGCTTCAAACCAGCCAAGAACAAACAGGTAGGATCTCATCATTGCTGTATCTCTCCTGACATTCAGCATTTCACAGCAGTAGCTACAATGAAGAAGTTATCTGGGTATTCAGTCCCTGCTTAATGTCTGGTTTTCTTTCATCAAAAATCTGTCTAGTTTTCAATTGTCTGGAGATAAAGTTGTCTCCTTTATTCACTCTGTTTAGGAAAACAGAGCTTGGTGCTTTTCTTTAGGCCATTCATTTTAGGAATGCTCTCTGTACATCCCTCCCTTGAGATCTAGGAATTTGATTGTCATGCATTAAAAGTAGCATAAAAGAGGATCCTCAAGCTCTCTGTGGGTGAAACAGTTCAGGTAAGTCACATTGTGAAGATGAGACTCCGCAGCCAAAAGAGAAATGATCACACTGCAGTTTTCATGTCCTCTGATCTGAGTGAAAGACACAATACATGCAGGATGGTTTTATCCTGTCTGCCTCTGGGAGAGGGGAGGAAAGAAAAGGGACCTTGCCACCTGTTGCAGACCCTGACCACGCACACAGTCATTGATGGAAAAGAGGACGTGTGAGAATAAAACACCAGTTGGAGAGAAATTCATACAAGTAGGACAGTTGGTGTGATCAGAGGCAGAACAAGTAACTTCTATCAGAAGCCTGTGCAAGGCCTTTTATTCTTTCTGGTGAAGAGTCTACCGACATTTGGCAGAGGCAGCCTGACCCGGGAATTCTGCCTACTCTACTCCACCTGACCAATAAATGCAGGTCTTTTTTTAGAAGGGCTGTATTGTTATAACTCACCGCTTGCTGTATTGCTTTCCTTTAAAAGGGGGGAAACCCCACATAAGGAGCTACACCAGCAGGGCCTGGTTGTTAAAACCACACAGGCAACAAGATGTAGGAGAATCCATCTGAAGGAAAAAAATACCAGCTCTGAAGAGCCGTCAGAGGTTCATCCTGAGAAAGGAGCTGTGCTTTAGGCAGGCTTCAAGGGCTGTGTTAATCAGAGAAGTAATACAAAAAGTGGGTTCTGGTTGAAATGTTCCATGTCATTGCAGAGAGTCATTTAAACCTGCTGTTAGTTTAAGGGTTTTCCCATTCCTCTGTTCTACAAGGAGGGGAAGTGCTATTATCTCTGATTATGCTGAGGAGAAAGAGCAGCTTTCCTGGAGGCATCCAGGAGCTCTCTTAGAGCAAAGACTTGAATTGTCCTAAAGAGTGACATGGGATTTTTCAGTGGTTTTTTTTTCTCAAATCAGTTTGCAAAAAAGACATCATTAAACTGGAAATTGAGTTGATGGCCATGGAGACAGTCAGGGGTCTGGAGCACATACCCCAGGAGGGGCAGCTGAGGAACCTGGACTTCTTCAGCTTGGAGAAAAGGCAGCTTTTGAGAGGACCCACTGTAGCACCAACAGAGATGGTTTATCACAGGACAAGGTGGAAGGATGAGAAACAGTGGCAATGAGTTGAAATGAGAGGTTATGAGAGGTTTTTACGTGGTGAAAAAGCCCCTTTCAGCACGAGGATGGCTGTTGAGAGGAGCAGGTTATGCAAAGAGGCTGTGCAGGCTCCATCCTTGGAGGATTTACAGACTTGACTCGATAAAACTTGGGACAATGTGGTTTGATTTATTCAGAGACTGTTACAACACTTAACCCTTGAAAATAAGGAAGCTGGTTTAGGTTTTTGTTCATAGATGTAGGATTCTGGTTGTAATGTGGTTTGCAAATTTGGATCTGAGGTCCCAAGCTCTGCATTCTGTTCTTGCTTTTGCACACTTATGTATATCATTGGAAATAAGATAGTTTCCAGGGATATGCTTAGTGTTTCTTTCAGCTAACCAAAGGGCAGGCTTAGCAACTGAATATTCTAAGGAGTTGCAGTAGGTTTATCTGGAAACATGACAGTAACTTCAGGCCTGTTAAAAGTCAGTGGCACTTGTTATTTGTTGTCTGTGTAAAAGCAGAGTGAGGAAACATTTATTACTGTTTACATGTGTCTTCTAGAAAAACAAAAGGAGAAATAGTAGTTCTCTGACTAAATAACTGTTAGGTTCCAGTCTGTAAGCTGTCTTAGTTGTAGTGCTTCCATGTTGCAAGTACACTTACTTGAATAGATTCTGGCAAAATTACTGTAGCTCTGTTGCCCCATTAAAGTCAGGGGTAAGATCAGAGCGAGTTCTTGCTGATACAGAGTTGCTTTTAGGTGTAAGAAAACACAAAACACAAGTGAAAAAACTGTGTTGTGAGAAGCCTACAGAATGTTTCAGGGTTTTTTCCTTCCTTAGGCATATCCTTTCCTAGCTTATTTTAGTGCTTGACTCATTTTTTTATTCCACTATGCAGTCTGTTTTCACCAGAATGGCAGTTATAAAAGCCCTAGAGAAGATAAAAGAAGAGGATTTTCTCAAGTAAGTATATACTGAAACCAGTTCTTAGTATTGTGCTCCTGTATAGAATTAGGATGGGGAGGAAAATATTAGGTTGGTAAGTAGTGGTAAGATGGCTGTAAAAGAACTTTGAATGATTTAATAATTAACTGCAATTTAAAGAGATCATTTTAATTTAAATACTTTAAGTGAAAGCTGGTTTGCTGGTGAAGATGTGTTGTGTTTTCTAGCCTTCTGGTAATAAAATGTCATTGCAGATCTTTTAATTAAGGAGCAATCTTAAAATGCTTAAGAGGGAGGATGGAAAACTGGACATGACACGGGTCAGAGAGCTGTAGTTCTGCACTGTGCTTTCAGCGGTTATGTCACTGCAGACCTCTGGCCTGGCTTGGGATTTAGAACAGCTAGAAGTGAAAACAGCTGTTGTAGCATTGCCAGTCATTTACGTTCAAAGATCTTGATGTGCATCCCCAAAACCACAGGAGAGATTTAGGAACAGTGGAACTTCCTCCTATGTTTTGAACCTTAAAGCTTGTAAGCCAAGCTTCTCTTCATGAAAAAAACTTTCTCCCTTAGTTACAAAATGTTAGGAGTTGAGTTGAGTTGAGTTGAGAAAACACCAAGGGCTGTAATAGGGTAAAAATCACAAGTGGTGGGAAGACATCAGTAGACTCTTTCTCTGTAGTTCCCTGTGCTTAATTGCACTAAGCCTTCACAGCTTATTTCTTTGATTCCCAGCAAAGACCTAGTAACTGATCCTGAAGGTATTTTTCATGCAGTGTTTAGTTCCATTACTACTGTAGCTATAGTATGGTACAACTCCTTAGCACACTTTGGAGTGTTAAACTTCAGTAATGTTGGATGACAGATTGGCAAAAGTAGTTGCAATTCATGTTCATCCATTTCTTGCTGTTCTAGCTTTTAAAGTACCTGTGTTTTGTGGAACTGAAGTCATCATCTTTCATGCCATTACTGCTATGGTGATGCTCCATCATGTTCTGGTATAACTAGTATATTTTAATCTGTTTTTCACACAGGCATTTTCCATGTCCTCCGAGTTCACCAAAGAACCTCTGTGTTGCTCTGGAAATCCAGTGCAATAATGGTGCAGTTTTTGTGGCTGGTAAAGTGATCCATTTCTTTGCTGCTGTGTTGTCTTAAACATAACTTTATAATACTGCCATGAGACCTGGGAGATTCTTGCTGTCGTTTAATTCCTGTAGTTAAGTATAAGGAGCAAGGAAACAAATCTATCTCTATCCAAGGGTGGACTTGTTTGAAAGGGGAAGAAATGATATTTGTCTTTGCTGTACAAGTGGTTTTGTCAAAAGATAGAAATTACAGATCAACATGCTGAAATCCAAACTATTTACCTGCTCTGACATTGTGAACTCCAACTTGGGGACAGCATGTGGGGCAATGTGGTTGGAGGGGAGTGGGAGCTGCAGACAGCTGTATCAGGGCCAAAGGAGGGTTATGTCATGGATACAAAGATCCTGCTTTTCCTTGCCATTGTGTTGCTTTGAGGGATGGAAGAGCTCTCTCCTCTAGAGACTACACAGGGTGACATGAAAGTTAACTTTCTTTGTGTCCTTGCTCATTAAGGGGCAGTTTATGAAACCAAGAACTGTGCTGTTGGCAAAGCTTGCTCTCTCCTTTGGAAAACCTTGCTCCCTGCAAATCTTGCAGTCATAGTACATCCGCTGGCAATAAGCACATGGTTTGGGAAAGGCACTTCTCCCGACAGCGCTCTTCACTTGCTTGGATTCTGATTTGGATTCAGAGGTTTTCTCCATCTGGACTTACCTGCACATTATTCCATCCAGAACTCACAATCTTAATGGGATCAGTAAAGGTTAAATTTGGGGAAGTTTAGTTCTTTCCAGTTCTGCCCTCCAAACCAAGAGAACATCTGAAATAATTGGGTGAGGCAGGTAACACAACACCACTTGGTGGCCCTGAGTTGAGATGTTCAACTTTTTTATCACCCACCTGCAAGAGTATAAACAACCACTAACTTAAATCCACTCAAAACAGATTATTTAACTCCCTCCTAAACCTGCAATGGAACTGTAGCATACTGTGTTTGAAGGGATGCTACAAGTCCTGGATAAAAGGAAACACTGAATGAAAAGAAAAAATGCAACATCGTGGCAGGCAAGTTGATGTGTGCACCTACCTGCTTCTTGTGTCTAATTATGGATTAGATGGTTAGATGGACATTTTCATGAATCCAAGACATCCTGTGTTTTTTAGCCTTTTCCAAGCACACTGGTTTATTTTAGGCTGCTTTGATGGGCTGCTCTATCAGCACTCATCTGTATGGAGAGAGAGGCAGGGGGTTAGATTTCTGCATGGGATTTAATACTGGGTTTGTGATTTATAGTTTATAGCTTATTCCAACCAAAAGAACCCCAGGCAGGATACTGTCTTTAATTTTTGAAGAAGTCAATCCAGAATAGAACTGAGTACAGTGCAGTTATTTTGCTATTATTAATTTGTAAGCACAATTTCAGAGTTGATAACGCCCTCTTGACTTTACCTTTGGTATTTATTGATCATTTCTCCTCCCCCAAACTGTTTGTTAAGGGTTCAGGAGAAGCTGTCAAACTGAGAAACACCTTTTGGGTTTTTTTTAACCTGTTCTTGTTCATATCAAAAGCCAACCTTGTTAAAACGAGGCGTTGAGAGCAAAGAAAGTATTGCTTTCCTTCTTTCATTTTATGGAAACAGAATTTAGCAGCATGAAGCTGACTTGTGAATGATTACTCATAGTAATCTTTGCCCCAGTGAAACAGTGTTAGTCAGTTGGCCCATTTGTTTGTGTGGGTTTTTCTGCAGATCAAAATGCAGGAAGGAAACATTGTTAGAAATAGGAAAATATGATACTGAAAACCAAAAAATTGAGAGGCACAGGATCATAGGCAGAGCTACTTTGAACTCTTTAATTTCCTATATGTAAGCTTTCAGATTGAAACTTGTTTGTGCACAGGGGTTACTCATTGTGCTTTATGAATGGGTTCCTTGGTTTGTGCATATTTCACTCCTTATAAGACCTGTCAGTAAGAAAGCTCATCTGGATCAATCCGTGTCAGACTTGCTCTTTGGTTGTTGCAGTCCCTGTGTCACAGGAGGTGGTGTGATGCTGTGACTGGGATCAGGCAGAGGATGGCAATCTCTTTACATGGCAACTTTTCAAGGTTTTGAAATTCATACCAGTTGGTTATTGAGACATTTTGCTCACCTGGTTTTCCTTGTAATGAGCCTTTTAGTTTGAGTTCCTTTTGTTAAATATGCAGACTATGGCAGAACTTGGATTGAAACCTGAACTACTTGATACAGGAAGGTGTGGGAACTTCTGTCCTTGGAACACGTATGCATTGGTGGCCAGGCATGTGTTTAGCACTAGTTTGGTGTCTGGGAGGCCACTTCAGGGCCATGCTCTGATTCCAAAACCCAAACATTTCATTCAGAATGAAGCTGGCTCATCCTAAGCACTCGAACCTCTGGCTTTTATGCCCAGTTGTGTCAGGCTCTCTGGTTTTGTTTCTATGGTTATACCTGATGGTATGACTGCAGCAATAGGCTGTCCAAGCCTACTTTTCTGTTGTGTGTCATGGCTGCTGAAGCAGTACAGGTTTCACACTGCTATCATGCTCCCACCGACCTGATCTAGGTGGACCTGCTTCTGCAGGGGAGTTAGAACAGATGATCTCTAAAGGTCCCTTCCAACCCCTACCTTCCTATGATTCTATGACTATATGATTAAGCCTATAAATTTATCTTCACAAGGCTCCAATGCAAGTGTGTTGTGCTGTCTATTGCTTTAGAGTGATTACAGCTAACACAGTTGTTTTTTACAGGAAGATATAACAAATACTCTAGGAATTTACCTCAAACTCCCTGGATTATTGATGGGGAGAGGAAGCTGGAATCTTCAGTGGAAGAACTGATTTCGGAGCATCTAATGGCAGAATTCAAGGCAGACAGTAAGTAACTAGGACATCTTTTACCATATCTATTTTCCATCATTACCAGAGTATTTTTTCTTAGTAGCTACTCACTTAATAAAAGAGTGTAATGGAAAAATAAACCTGTTTCTTTATCCCTCTCTTATCCTTCCAAGTCAAAGCTTGTGAACTTCTTTTTTACCTATGATCTGTGAGTAATTAGATGTTTTGTTTTATGCAGTGTCTTTTATCTTACTGAAATCTCTCCTCAGCTGATGTCATGATGCAAATATTGTGGCTTTATGTGGTAGCATTTTTGCCCAGCCATACTTCTTAACTTTTGGCAGTTCACAAAGTGACTTGTAACCTGAGGATTTATGCCACTGGCACTCCATAGTATCTGCCAAGCCTTTGACCACTTCATCTTTCTTACCTTGATCTATTTCTTTGGTGCATAAAGTTCCACAAGCTAAAAGCTTACCCAGGGATTATCCAGATGAAATAGTTGCTCCTGTTATTTGTCGTCTACTACGTGTGGAATTAGAGACATAAAGGGCCCAGGGAAAAAATGCATTAAATGATAGTTTGGAAAAAATAAAGATACTTTCCTTTCTCCTCTCAGTGGATATGTCAGCCTGAACACTAGGAAAATCCTCACACTGTGTCCTCAGGCCAAGTGCTCTGCAAGCCCTGAATTCGGCTTGCAGAATTACCTCAGGTAACGCGCCAGAAGTGCGTGTGCAGTGATGCTGAGAAGACACATAAATGAAGGATGGTTGCTAGTAGATTGAGGGAAGTGATCCTTGCCTTTTACCCAGCACTGGGGAGACACTTCTGGAGTACTGAGTCCAGTTCTGGACTCCCTCAGTACAAGAAAGATGTGGACAAACTGAAGTGAGTGCAGCAAAGGGCTGTGAAGATTGATTAAGGGTCTGGAGCATTCCCAACCAAGAGGACTTTGGTAGTATGACCAAAACACACCACAGAAGAATTTTCTCTCAGCTACATACTTGCCACAATACACCAGAGAAAGATCATTTCAGGGTTGTAGCAGTCTCAGGCCAAGGAACTAGGACAACTATTCGAAACACTCGTGTCTCTGATGCAATGAACAGTAACTACCCGAGATTTGTTCAAGTAAAAGACTTCACCTTTTAAAAGCTGTAGAGACTGTTAAACATGTACAATAAAATCTCACTTGCCTTATTCAAATCTCTTACAGGCTTTAATTTTTCTTCCTCTGGAAGAGAAGATGTGGATGTGAGAACACTAGGCAATGGTAAGGCTTGGAACGTCCCACGTGAGACACAGAAACAAGCAACACTGTTCACTGAAGCCCCACTAACGATTCTTGCTGAGTGCCAAGTGCATATGTGTCTCACTAAACATGCTTCCAAATTTTATCTGGTATTTATGGGTTTATCCC
Organism: Colius striatus; assembly: GCF_028858725.1. Taxonomy (NCBI): domain Eukaryota; kingdom Metazoa; phylum Chordata; class Aves; order Coliiformes; family Coliidae; genus Colius; species Colius striatus. Next base: position 118,544,739 of record NC_084760.1, read on the forward strand.
CAAACAGTTTCTTAAAACCAACTGCAAGAGGAGTCCTTTCTCAGTGTCCCTGGCTGCACAAATGCATGGCAATGCACAGCTTGCTGAGAGTATTCTAGTTTATTAACTTCCTACTTTGGAGCCATTTATGCCCAATTGATTCCTACTTTGTTTTCTTTTGTTTTCCTTCTGCTTTGCCTCAGTGTCACTGGGGAGTGGGGAAGCCTTACTTTCTTTTTGCACTTGGGTCCTTTAAAAAAGTCAGTTGCTTTCCAATATGCTGCAGCTACTATAGCCAAAAGAGGAGAGGAAAGGAAAAGTAAAAGCTACCAATGATGTGTTTCAGTTGCTGTCTGATTTGTAGCGTAGTTCTTGGCATTGCTCATACTGGGGATCATCCCTGGCCCTGAGCACAGAAAGTGCAGCTATTGCAACAGATGTTTGGCTGAGGGAGCGGGATTTAACATCGCCTTGCACCTGGGCATTGCTGTAGGTGACAGAAAATAAGCTAATTAACTTTTTTTTCCCCCTTATTTTATTTTTTAATTAGCACAGACTTGTACAAGATGTCTTCTGGGAACTCATCATTTGCTCTTATTGCTGATACTGGGGTTTTAGTAGCCAAAAAAAGTCCCTCGTTTCTTTCCTTCCATCTGACGCTCCATCCCTAAACCCACAAGTCCTGTCCCTGTTTGCCTAAGAGCAGACAACCTTCACACCTCCCAACCTTGCTGCATCAATTCAACCATTAATTTAGAACAACATGTTTTTATGTTTTATGACTGTGCACGTTGCCAGGAAGGCCCTTTGCAATTGAGCTTGTGAATCCTCGTAGAATACATTTTACTGCTGAGGAAATGAAGGGACTTCAGCAGGTAAATCATTTGCACCTCGTGGAGCTCACAGAGCATGTGTTTCTTCTCTAACTGAGCGCTTTTGCTAACTGATTCTTTTCTGAATATCACAGACAATTAATAACTCTTCAGACAAAATACAGGTTCGAGATTTACAGCTTGTCACCAGGTCAGTATTTATCGTTGCTGGCAAGGGATCCCAGAGCAATGCTTTGGGAGTCTTGCAAGCATTCTTGCTCACAGCATCGCATAATTATGCTTATGTTAGGTGACTAATTAATTTCCTTTGTTTAGAGAGGCAATTGGTCGTATGAAGGAAGGTGAAGAGGAAAAGACAAAGACCTACAGTGCCTTAATATGGACAGATAAAGCCATCCAGAAAGAAGATATTGCATTTCTAGATGATATCAAGGTATGTGTAGCTGTTAGCTATCCTGGTGCCCTGGGGGAGAGTTTATATACCTGCAGCCTCAGACACATCTCTTTGCGTTTGGGGTTTTTTCATCAGGGTTTCTCTTGCTATAGGGACTTTGATACCTCCCTTGGCCTTCTCACCCTTCCTTCCTTCACTGTTGTCATCCTAGCAACATAGCTGGCTGGCTGTTAGCCAAGACAACAAATCAACTGTGTAATGTCGACCCTCTAATAGACCAAACAGTAAAAAGTAAGGAAGGGAGAGGAGGAAATGTGGCACCCACATCTCTTTCTTTACCTTAGATAGTGTTTTGCATAAGCAAAAGGAGTGCAGAAAGAGGGTCTTTTGTTGTGCCAGCTCCAAAGTTGTTCTTCCAGAGGAGCTTGAAATGTCTATGGGGAATGATGCCAAGAAGCCTTAGGAAGAGCTCAAGTTAACAAGCCCGCTGTAGTAATCAGAACTTTCTTCAAATGTTGTTCAGGGAGATGCTGCTGGTGGAAGGGCACGTTCATTTGCTGTTGTGTTGCGCTGTTTCCCATGGGCCTTGGCCGCAAAATCATTCTCAAAGCGAGTTTGAGCCCTTAACAGTTCAGGGAGACAACTGTGGTGAAGCATTCTTGAGCATCCCCACTCCCTTGCTAAAAAGTTGCTTTTCAAACCGCTTCAATTCATTTGAGAAAGGGATTGGGGAATGAAGATTGTTAGGAGACCTAATCTCATTTTGGGCTTTTTCCCCTCGTTTTTGTTTCCAGGGGGTTTGCTGTAGTTTACACAAAGCATTTTGTGGGTGGTTTTGGGTTTTTTTTTTGTCATTGCCCTGAGGCTCTCAGTGAGCTTCTAAATCCTGGAGTCATTCCAGCAAAAGACTACGGAGATTTCAAGGTTATTCCTCTGTATTTGTGAATCCATTAGTGTTCCTGAGGCCTTTGCATGTAGCCTGTGAGATAGCTGTCCTTTTTCCCTTTGATAAACATGCAAAACAATGAGTCTTGCCTCAAGATCACTCAGCTGCTGTAACACAACGTTCAAAAGCTCTCAAAATCCTTGCAGTATGTTGCACGTTTCCTTCCTGATTTGTTACCTCTTGTAACAGGAACTAAAACTCGACCAGAAGACACCCCTCCGGGTTCTTCACAGAAGACCTTTAGCTGTAAGGTGTCGGATCATTCACACCATGAAATCCCAGTACATAGATGAGCATCATTTTCGCCTGCAGCTGAAGACTCAAGCAGGAACGTATCCCTAGATGCTGTTACACAATGCAGTTACAAACAGCTCACTGATGAGAAAGAAGCATTTGCTTAATGGGAAGCTTCCTGCTTTGATGGCTATGGTGTTTCTAAATCCCTGCTCTTCTGCAGGCTTATCTTGCTGCACCATCTTTGCTTTTATGGCACAATTTCACATTCAGGCTTTCATTTACAGATGCTCTCCCAGTGTGTTTATTTTTGTGGTGACCACTCTGATAGCTTTCAGGTACCTCAAAGCTATAAATATGTGCTGGTTAAAGATATGCTTCAGCTTTTTCACCTCAGAAAATAAGCTTTCCCATGACACCTACTGTGCTGCAATGCAGACTGTAGTTTGCTGCTGCTTACTAACAACAGTTTTGTCATAAAGTCACCACTCCCGCGGGAATAGAACTGAAAAGAGAGGTCAATAGGATAGCTATTGGCATGAGTGTCGAAAACCAAGGATTAGGAAGTCTGATGGGTATGGGCTTAACAGGACCTTCACTGCAAATTGACTTAAGAGTAGAAAAAAGCCCTATTTTTGCTTGATTTTTTTCACTGTAGTCTTTTATTTCCCCTTTGATTTCTTTGTGATAAAATCCCCTTTCCTTAGCCAGTATTTCTAGCTACATTAAGGAATTTGTGCACGGAGACTTTGGAAGGACAAAGCCCAATATTGGCTCCCTACTGAACAGAACTGCTGACATTCTGGAGCTGGATGTAGAGGTAAGTTGTTTGCTGTTTATCTTTCTTGGAAATTAGTAACTCAGTTGATTTGTGAGATGGTTTCGGTGCAATTGCTCCAACTGAACCAACTGTCACACAAAATCCATGGTCATGTAAAAACAGTGGTTTGTGTTGAGCTGCCATGTGTGGCAGGCTTCTGCTGCTGAGTTCTGAGAGGACACACCATGAATTAAGGACAATTATCAGCAGCCACTGGGACAGAGCTTAGCAGATGTTACATGTACCACATCATTTCTTTTCCAGACAGGCTTGGATAAAACACAGGAGAGATTTCACCGCTGGTTCAGACACAGCAAGAAATTCTATGTGTTCACTTGCTGGAGTCAGATGAAAAAAACCAAATTTGTTTTAGTTAAAAGAATGTTTGCAGAGATAATGACTTAATATTTAACCTAGTGGTTTGGCAAGGCAGATGTAAAGCATGGCTTTTCATTTCAAGTAGCCAGTGGTCAGTGTGCTTGTTCTCACATGTCTGGAAAGCTGCCCTCCTGTTGGATTTTGTACCACAGCCTTGCAGGTTTTTTGCAAGTCTTCTGTAGGGATAATAGAGAAAGAGAACTCGGAGAAGGCACATCAGTTACTTCTGAAAAGAGGCTCACTTGCCTTGGGGCTTGGGCTGGTAATCATTGCTCTTGTACAGAGGTGTCGCAGCGGTTATTGGACATAACTATGAAAGATAATTCATCACCTTGCATTTTAGCTCAGCCCAAGAGCCTAACCCTTTGATGAAGTAGCAGATTAGGCAATGAGCAGGTATGATTAACTCAGGCACTCCTCAAGCCAAGGCCTTTCCCATGCTGTGTGGCCCTGCCCCTGTTGTGATTGCAAGTGGTGATAACTAAAACACTGCTGCTTTGGGAAGAGGAGGAGCAACAAGTTTATGCCCAAAGGGAACTGGCACTGTGGCCTCAGGGAGGCCAGGGAAGAAAAAAGAGACATAATCCAGCATGGAGTAATTACAACATTTGCTCCTAATAAAGGATGAGGTATGTTCTGTCCCTTTTGACTGACAGGCAGGAGAGCACTTAATGATGCTGCCTAGATATTCCTGCACATAATGCTTGACAGCTGCTTCTTTGTCCAGTCTGCCTTGAGGAGGCAGATGTGAGGACAGGATGAGTTTCTACTTTGTCCTTGCCTGCACTGCCCAACACCCCAAGCTTTCTGTGGCATCAGTCAAAAGGTTATTCATCTGCACCTCGTTAACAGCCCAGCTGTAGAATGGGAACAAAGACAAAGGAGATGCTGCAACATGTTTAATAAATGGTTCTGGGCTCCACCATGCAGCCCACCAGCAAATGATGCTGGGAAGGGGCACTACAAGGAACTGTGATGCTGTTTTATGAAGAAAGCCCAGCTCCCAGAGAGCTCTCTCCAGACACATGTGGAGCCACTACCACAAGGCAGATGTTTCACACACCCACTGTGTGTCTTGTCCCCTTTCTCTTACTTTAGTGTCCTTTCTCATACCAGGGCTCTTCCTATAGGCACAAGACCAAGTATGCTTTTTTCCCTTATTTTTTCTCCTCTGCTTTTCTAGTCTGTTGATGTGGACTGGCCGCCAACCTTGGATAGTTAACTTGTCAAGTTGAAGAAGCAGCTCCTCTGGCAGCAGCTGGTTACTGAACACCCCATGGTATCACAGCGTGGTTGCAAACTATTTCTGTAAAGCATTTAGATCACGTTGATCTGCCCAAGAGTACTGTTACTCTGAATTGACTTGAAGCAACTCTGGAACAGGCAGCATTTGTTCAATCTTAGCCATCATTTCTTTTCTTCTGTGCATAAAGAGATCTTGGTAAGGTAACATGCTGGTAGTATTTTTAGTAAATAAGGGGGTAAGGTGTAAGTGATGCACAGAGCAAATACATGAAACAAGGACCTTGGAGCACTGGAAGAAACAGCCCTCTCTCAAGCCAGATCTTTAGTAACGTTTTTATAGTGGATGCTGCAGCTCTCTTGTAGCATTGAGGTACCTGAAACCCAGTCCTAACTTTTTGTGAGCACTGCTCAGGAAAGACTTATTTCCCGAAAGTGAGAGAGACTGTGAGAGCAGGACAGTGCCTGGAAAGCAGCTGTGCTTGCTCCCTGCAGACTGCCTTATGGTCAGTGTCAGTTTTAGAAACAGGCACATTTAGTTTCCCCGACAAAGTACTTTACAACGGGAAAACACGGTGTTCTGAGGAACACTTTGCACTTAAACCCAAGTTTTTCTTGTTTAAAAGCATCAGCTATGCTTCCTAGAAACAACAGTTGAGTTGAGCAGTTCTCTGGGGCCTCTTCAGGCTTAGGATTTCCCCAGCTGAATCACCAAAAGACTGGGAACTCCAGGCAGTGCTGCACAATGGAAATGAAATGAAAAATAGGAATACCAAGAACCTGAAAGCGCAGGCAACTATGAAATTACCAAAGAATGTTGGTATTGAGTGATACAAGATGGTTTGTAGCATAATAACTTTTTTCTAGTGTCTAGCCTTGGCTGGATGCCTGGAAGAGCTGAACATTGCCTACAAACCAAACTGGAACAGGGGAGGACCTGAGTTTTTCCTCTTTGCTTGGGTGATTTTAGGTGTTTCATGCCAAGCACCACCTACATTTTTGGCAAAAGCCACTGTTATGCCTTTATCATGTTAATCTGTAAGGAAGATGCTTCTGCTTACCTGAAGTACAGGACAGAGTTAAACTATCAACAAGAAATTAAGGTTTGGAATTGAAGAGCTCTTCATTCATTAATGTTTCAGAAGAGGGTAATATCTGCCAAGACAAACCACTGACAGGGAAGATCACTGAGATGTATTACCTTCAATTTGGTGGTGCCAGGACCTCAGCATGATAACTTTAGCTGAAGGCACACAAAGACCCTGACACACATATTTCCAAGGTGCTCCTCAAAACTAATCTCAAAAAATTAGTCTAAATAGGGGCTGTCAAAACTTGTCTCTCAGTTCGTTTTCCTAGTCCACCATAACATAAGTATGGCAGTAGTTCAGAAGCTCCTGTTTTTCTACCACAAAAGTAACAGGACCATGATTCAGACAGCAATATTTTCTTTCGTTTTTCATCTTGAAGTTCTTATGAGCAAGAGATTCCAGGAGCAGTTGTCTCAGATAATAATCAGTACCCAGAAAGGAAGTGTCATGAATGGTGGAAAACTTAAGAAACTGAATTCAGAAAACAAACAAAAGAGAATTTCAGTCTCACATCAATATGATTTCTTGAAACTCAAAAGTAAGCTAAATTAGGATAAGTTCCATAAACTACAGGGGGGAAAAAAAAGTAAACAAGACTGCACTGTGGCCATGTGCAGGCCTGTTCCACAGGACAGCCAGAGCTAAGGCAGCAGGGGCAGAAAGAACTCCTGCTCCTGTAGTGCCAGGACTTGGGAGGCTCTCCCAGCACAGCTGATTCTGCACATCACACATTAGCGTGACAACAGTGGAGATCATGTTAAGAATCAAAGTGCAGAAAAACAAGGCTGTAAAGATTACACCAAGTGCACCCAGCCTATTCTCCATACAAGGTAGAGAAGGCCATCAACACTTCCTCAACTGCTTGTTTTTACAATAAATGTGAAGTATCCAAATGAGAGGGAGAAAAAAAGCTGATGATGCAAATACCTCTACAGCTCTTCAGATAGTTGTTGTTCAAAAATGATGTGGAAATATGAAAATGAGAGATGTAATCTGGCTTTTTTAACTCTGTTTGAAGTCTGCAGTTTCTAACACAAAACAAACACTTTGAACTATCAACTGTAATGAATATTAATGGTGTACTTCAGCCTTCATGTTATTTTTGAGATTAAAATACCTACTCATGAGTACTCAAATAGGATGTTTGGTGAGAATAAGATTTCATCTTGTTCATTAGGCACAAGGGAGGGCATTTTCTGGCATGTTAAAAGCTAAAAAATGAGGTCCAGGGTCCCTTAGCACCACCCTTCTTTGTACAGGAAGGGCTCAAAAACCTCGTTTCTCTGAACTGGTCACCCACAAAGCTGTTTTAGCATCAGCTGACCTGAACCTGGAGAAAGCTGTACGAGTTGCACAGCTCTGAGTGTGAAAGCATCTATCCCCTCTGCCACAAAGAAATTGCTGAATGCAGCTGAACCCGGTCCCTGCACATGCTACTTTGGGTTTCCTCCCAGCCAAAGGTAACTGCGAGCAGAAGATAACTCTAAAGAGCCCCCAGGACAAGTAACCCATAACCTACCTTCTCCCGTTTCTCTGGCTTTCCTGCGGTGAGGGCTGTGATGAATCTGGGAAGGTTGGGGAAGCTGTGTACTCAGTATAACCAGTTTTTTTTAATTACCAAACCGACTCGTTTACAAAGGAAAACAGAACTTTGAAAATATTTAATTATACAGTAAAAACAAATTGTACTATAAAGAGCTTTCTATGAAGTGAGTAAAATGTTTACATTTACTATACTTAAAATTGAGAACTTCAATAAAAGAACTGAATAAACACATTCCAAGCTTTCTTTGTATTTCTTTCGTCTTTCTGTGACTTCAGACTGCAGAGGAGCTAGGCAGGAGTGTGGGAAAACTGCTTTCTAACACAAGAGAATCAATTCATTGCATCCTGTATGAAGCAGTTTTCCAAACCTCCTCTACTGAACACCTTGTCCAAGGAGTGTACGCTGTGCAAGCGGTGTGGCCGCTGGAAGGCTGCTGCCAGTGCAACCCACCCCTGCGGTCAAGGAGTTGTTGCTTTCCTAGAAACCAGAGGGGTTGTGGTGTTGCTCGCTGCCTTGTGTACAACTATACATCTTAAGGGGCTTTTTTCCTGATTTGAGGTTGTGGGTTTTTAATGTAGCAGTGTGATTTTTTGATTGCTTCTCTCCGTGGTGCAGTTTTCTGTTGCCAAACGGTAACAGGTTCTGTAAAGCCTTATCTGCCATATAAACCAGCTATATAACTTAAGAAATACTCATATATTTCTTGCTGTGTTGCTTCTTAAAAAATAATAATACTAATAATAAAACAGCAAAGCCCTGTAATGCAGAGTAGGGTGTCTTACCTAGCCACTTACATCCACGCGAGGTGTCACAACATCTCGCAGCTCAGGCTAAGAGGGAAGACTGGGAATCAAGTGGAAGGGAAGAGTGCTGGTTTCTGAGACAGAGTAGAGGAGTCTTTGTAGTTAGTACTGCCTGACATGGCCTGAAGTTGTTAGTAGAATGCATCTAGATGAGGCTGCACTGAGGCTGCCTCTGGCTTCGCCCCAGAGCTTGCTTGGGAAGGGGAGGCAGAATCTGAGCCTTCTCTTAAGCAGTCACTTGCATAGCAGGAAACTGCCAGGATACCTGAGGAAAGAATAAGCAGATGCTTCGGCTCAACGTATTTCTGCAGTTCAAAGCAACATACACACCACAGTTACACACACACACATACACACACACTCACAGACTTCCAGAGGAATAACAGCATGCTCCATTCCTAAAGCAACAGGGGTTTGGCATTTAACATAGCGCACTTTGGATGAAGTGCAGAGAAGTCCTTACTTTCTGTTCATTCTTTTGTGCAGAGATTCATTTACAACAGAGGTGGACTATTTAAAAACTCAAACCTTCCGGTCTTTTAAAATATATCTAACAATGACATAGTCATTAAAAAAAAATTTGAGAGTCAATTTGCCTTCAAAGCAAATGGAGTGTGTGTGGTACAAATGTGGAACATCAACGCATGGTCTTGTTTAGGGAGAAGAATATTTCATACGACAGAGGGTAGGAAACCTAAACCTTCCAAGTATATTGAGTAAAACTTTCATCATGAGGTGAGTCTGAACAGGAGTGTCCAGGTGCAGGGTCTTTTCTAATTTCTGTCCTATCAAAATTGAAGTTTAAGTTCCCATAGCTAAAACTGTTAGGAAGACTGAAGTGTTAACAGTTCCCTTTTTCAACAGTGTAAAAATGTGTATACAAGGTACTTTTAAGGTGTAGAACCCCAAACCCTAATTCCTACCTCACTATGGGCACCAGCCTTTGGGCTGCAATAGATAACCTTTAGTTATATCATGAAACTTGCATAGTAACATTCTGAAAGAGAAAGTAGGGAGTCCAGAAGGGTAAGTTACTCTTCTTCCCACAGCTAGTCATCTGAAAAGGGCTACGTACCCGCTTCCAGCCTGACCCTGCTGGCTCAATGGTTATAGCTCTGTAATATGTTCTCAAATGTCAAAGACTGATAGAGCTCGTCGGTGTGGACACCATCGGTGTCATAGTACTGGCTATCTGCAATGCTGCTCTGCTGGTTTGGGAGAGGGTTGCTGGATAGTCTTGGTTCGCTTAGAACTTCTTGCTCTAGAAAACCATAAACTGACGCATCAGCTAAGTTAGCCTGGGAATTAAAAGGCGTGTTGCTGCCCGGGGGGGCTACGGATGGGCAAGCTGAAGGCACCTGATGGAGCTGCTGCCTGTGATTGCTCGCATTTAACACCGGATTATACTTGTCAAAGTTGATACTAGTGCAGCTCATGTCATCGGTCTCCATGTTCATGATGCTGGCTGTGGAGATGCTGGCGGGATGAGCCTGGGGCACGACGCTGTTGCTGGAAACGCTCTGCATGTCTGCAGTGGACACCGCCACCGCTCCCATCCCGTTGGTGCCGACAAAGTTCCGGAAGAAGCCGGAATCCTTGTCGTCGGGCCAGTTCAGAGGGTTGTCGTGGAACGCCGAGACAGCGCTGCCGCCCTGAGCCGCAGCCTGAGGCACGTCTGCCCCGAAGCTGTTCTGGGGGTGCACGTTGAGCAGGCTGCCGGAGGAAGAGGGGCTGCTGTAGAGCTGCTGCCAGCACGAGGAGAGCGGGTCCTGCTTCCCCGGCCCCGTGGGTGCATGGGCAGGGGTGTTGCAGACGGGGTACATGGGGCTAGTGTTGGGCAGGGATCCGAGCGGCGGCATCAGCACTGCTGGCGAAAACAGGTTCGGTTCTGGGCAAAGAAAGACGTGACTGTGATTTAATGCCAGTTCTTGTATCTTTCTTTAAAATGGCAAAGGGTGAAAAGCAAAGCAAAACTGGTGCTATCTCATTAAGATGATATGTGCGTTTGCACTTGGCTGCTTCCCAGAGTGGACCCCATATCTCTAGACAGCAGCATGGCAGCTACCTACCTCACTCCTCCCCAGCTAAGGCTGCAGGTGAGCAACATTTAAATAAACAACTGGCTGTTTCAGTCTGTGTAGTCACAAGTACCAGCATCTTACAAGAAGAAACCCTCAAGAGAATACTAGAATCCCAAGCAATGCAGCGGGCAGACCAGCCTCTGAGGGTACATCTGAAAGGCCGAGTATCTGAATCATAGAATAGTAGGGGCTGGAAAGGACCTTTAGAGAAGATCCAGTTCAACCCCCCTGCAGAAGCAGGGTCACCTAGATCAGGTTGCATAGCAACATGTCCAGCCAGGTCCTGAAGACCTCCAAGGAAGGAGCCTCCACACCCCTCTGGGCAGCCTGTGCCAGGGCTCCCTCACTGAAACAGGGAAAGAGCTTTTTCTTATGTTTAAGTGGAACTTTTTGTGTTCCAGCTTCATCCCATCACCCCTTGTCCTGTTGCTGGCTACTATAGAAAAGAGGGATGTCCCAACCTCCTGACACCCACCCTTTAGATAGTTAGAAATGTTGATATCTCCCCTCAATCTCCTCTTCTCCAGACTAAACAGCCCCAATTCCCACAGCCTTTCCTCATATGAAAGTAGCACCATCTGAACCACAGAGCAAAACTGGTAGTTATCTAAATTAAGGCTGCAAGCCAGCAATGCTTTACAATGGTGTAGCCCTCTCCTGTGCAAAGGGGAAGTTGCAGCACTGCTGAGGCTTGGAGAAGGAAAACAGTGGCAGGTACTACCACTGTCTTGGGAACTTTGGTGGCTCCTTGAAAAAGCTGCAGCCCTTCCCCACAGTCATCAGACACTATTTCAAACCACTGTTGGATTACAAGAAAAACCCTACCTTTCTTAATCAGCTTCCCTTCAGGAGGGACAGTGGCAAACGCAGCTGCTTTGGGCCTCTCTGTTGCATTTGATCCTGGAAGAAAGTAGGGGTCAGTGCTTGCTTTTATATCAAGTAGCACCATCTAACTCCAAGTTCACTCAGACAAGAAAAATAACAGTATTTTCCTTACCACAGTCCTGCACGAGCTTTTGCCAAACCAGTGTTGATCTCTGCCTTTTTGCTTTGTTGCCATATGGATCTAGAGAGAAAGGAGTGGAAGGGAACAGTGTTATGTTTTTCTCTGGTATAACTAGTAAAGTAATCTTAAGCTTACAGTAGTGGCACCTAACAGTAGGAAGATGCCTGAAGTGTGACAGCACTAACAAAGCAAGGCAGTGTGATTAACCATGATATTTTCCTTGAAAGAGGGAACAAACTACTGTTACTTTTAAAAGAGTACTCTGCAGAAGTAGTGCTGTAGAAGTTCTGCTCATTAAGCTACTGTTTATCAATAACACTAGTTCTGCACTGATAATGGCTTTTCAGAAACTCAGCTGAAGGGAACCATACCCTTTTCATCTGGCAGGTATCTGAAATCCATAGGTTCACTGACTTCCTGGTCTGAAGGTCTTCGCAGCTGCATCTTCACCGTGACGGGCTCGGTGATGTCTTTGAGGAACGGCGGCGTCCTGAACACAATTGCAACTTGACGGTGAACGTCGGCTTGTGAGAAGGAACCTTTGGCCTCCCAGTTGTCCAAGACAAACCTGACTTCTATGTCATCTAGTCCATTAGAAACAGAAGATGCTTGTTAAGCTTAAGAACTGAAAACTTGCAGCAGAAAAAAGGGAGAAGGGGAACAAAGAAAGGAGTCTGACTCGGAATTTGACACCAACTAAATGGCTTGACTTCAAAAGGCACTGAGTATCTTTCAGAGGTACTGAGAGCTCTTGAACCTGAAAGCTATTCTGGTCAGCTGTAAAACCAAGCCACTTACACAGGAGTGTGGTGAAGGGCTTCAGTTCCCCAGCTAGAAAGTGGTAGTGTCAGCGTTTGGGACAAGAGGGAAAGAAAAGAATCCAAGGCAAGATTACCTTTCTGAACTTTGTCACACAGTAGAAATATTTCGTCTCCTCCTTTTACGCTGCCACAGTTCTTGTTCACACGACAGATTCTTAGTTCTGCAGTGTTGGGAGCTCCTGGAAACAAAGAGGCAAATGTGATGATAAAGAAATACCATAACTTTGTCACTGCTGAAGATGAACTGCTGGGAGTCAAGGCATATAAAGGGGAGGCTTGAGGAGTGTGACACCCTGAGACCCACATGTGTCTCCACATAGAAAGTTCAGAAGCAGGCCTCCCATGATCCTACAGTTCTCATTTCTCATCCAGCTGTTCCTCTCCAGGCACAAGATACCAGTGCAGCTGTGCCACTTACTCCTCAACTGTTTCAGAGTAGCCTTAAAATGCTTCCCCGAAAGGAGGAAATTGTGCTGAGCACTGTTGCCCTTCAAGGTGGAGAATTCTAAGGCACTCTTGGAAGGACTGATGACCTGTTAACAGTTGTGCTTCTCTGGAAATAGCTAGGCCAGCCAGTCAAGAAAATTCCCTTCTCACTACATAACATGCTTGGCCATCAAATCTCTCCTATCCTACCTTCTCTAAGTGTTTATAAACAGGTCTAGGAGCCTAACTTTCATGTCTGAACTCAGGGTAGCAGGTTTCACCTCAAAATGCTGAAACTTCAACTCCAGATCATGGCTGCACATCAACAGCACTTCTGGTAGTTGTGTATCGAGAGCCACCCTGCACACAACCACTGCCAGAACTGTATGTTGCAACAAATGAACCACCACTGAAGCTTGCACAGTGCATCCACACAACCTGATGCTACAGGGCACTCCTGCTCAAGAAAAATAAATTGCCTTGGACTCTGAGTGAATTTCTGTCCAACCTTTCGTGGTACTGTACAGGTACAGTGTAACACACACTGCACTGGTAAGAGAGCTCATGGTAACCTCAGGCCAGACCCCAATTGCATAGTTACTATCTGCAGCTATTACTATTATTATTAAGAGAAGTGGGTGCTACAGCCTCATTTCTTACATGACACATGCCACTTCATTTGCTCAATGAATCAGGAGGGGAGGGGAAACAAAACAAATCCAGAAAGAGCAGAGGATCACATGATGGACAGCGTCATCGCGTGTTTTTCGCAGGAAGGGTAAATTAAGAATTGCCATGAGAAGCCTAATTTTACCTTTGTTTCACTTCTGTATGCTTAAATAGCACTCCCTGTCCTTCTAACAGGTTTTGGGGAAGGTCTCCTAGGCTGAACTCCGTTGGGTTTTTATTTTAAGGGAAGTTTAGAAGGGAGGAGATCAAGGAAAAATGCGAATGGCAGCGGAGGTGGATGCACCACTCCCTGCTGGCAGCCCCCGTGCCAGGGAGGAACACCAGCCTCAGACAGAAATATTTACTATAGCCTTGGTCATGCTGTGCTACTTCTCCTCTCTCTTCCTCGTGCACACCCCCACCTCCCTGACACTCTGTCCAACGCCCCAGAAGCGCATCCCTGGTCACAGATCCCCTCCAAAATGAGCTTGTCACCAAAAAATCACGTCACTTTCAACGAGGGCGGAACAGCCACTTCTCCACAAGCTCACTTCTCAGAAACAGAGCACTGCTTTCTCTGACTCTTCCCAAGAGTTTTTCAGGGTGGTAAGATATGCAACTTGGGAAATTTTGGTTCAAAACCAGTTAGCACTGTAAGTAACTGAAAAGAGAAGCTGTCTGTAACTCTGATTTTTATACCCTTGCAGTCTCTGCTAATGTGATGGCCTCTGTATTACCTTCATGTTATTTTTACAGATCTCTATCATCCAAAGCAGACTGAAACTACAAAATATCAGTAAGTGAAAAAAACACCAGATTTAAAATGTGTAAGCTGATTTTCAGAAAAGCTCTGCACTCCTTTTTGCTCCTGATCTGCAGAGATCTCTAGGAAAGCTCAAACTCTACCAGCCCAGCATTTCCCAGCCTGTCATACCGTTCAACTTTCTCTGCTACCTGAAGTTGTGACCTGACCTTACCCAGTTCTGTGTGACAGAGCAGATTTTAAAAGGCTAACTCTTTTTTTCTTTCTAAAATTCAGATCTGAAACTGCCACTGCAGATGAGAGCAGCGTGATTGTGATGATCTGTGGTTGCAGTTATGAACTCTTTTCTTTTACACTGCTGCTACATTACGTGGAGAATTTTAGACACCTATAGTGTATCAGAGGCTGCCCACACACACACCCACATGTTAGGAAACCAAGCTTCCCCCACCACACAGCTATCTTGTCATTTCAGCATCTCGGCAAAGACTGACGTCAATCAACGTCGACAATCGTGATTTGGCACATTTCTAAATGGCAGCTGAGATACTGCTGCTGCAGATCTTGTACATCAATTTTATCTCAACCCTAATCACTCGAGTACCACAAGGGTTCTCAATCACACAATGCACCCAGTTACAACTCCCAGATAACTCTAGAAGAGACTCTAAAAATATCCAGATCACCCTAGTTCACACTCAGCGTTTTCAATAGCAGTTATGCCTGCATCAACAGGATTCTAACATCAATTTTATCAAGTGCAGACCTCATTTTATTCAGTAATTTCTGCTAAAGCATCTCTCAACTGTAAATATTTCACATGGAAATATTTCTACTGCAAAGAAAGTTCTGTTATTCTGCTCCAAGAAAGAAGTCCAGCACACATTGAGGGCTAAAATCCTCAACTATGGGGACCTGCCAAAGCCATACAAGAGTTTGGTTTTGGGCAGTGTGGAGGATGGTGCCAAGAAAGGCTGTTTCATGTAGTTCTGCATCCTCCCAGAGCATGATCAAACATTCCTCATAACCTGCCTATGACACTCAAAACAGCAACTGACCAGGATACAAATGGGATATATAATAACAGTGAAAGACACAACAAACACAAAGAGGTAAACCCCTCTCTCCTGTTCTAGAGCCCTCACAAGGCAAAGGCAAGACTCCTCACAGGCACACACAGGCTTTAGGGGATACTCTTGGAAAACAGAACATGCTTACGGTGGTCATCCATTCCCCTACTATTTATTTCCATTGCTTGGCATGTCAAGTAGCAGGCCTTTCCACGCAGTCATTGCTGTTATATGTGAACAAGGGCTGAGAAAACACCCCTGTGTGTGTGTGTGGATGCAGTGAACAATGCTTACCCTGGTCAGCCCACACTTCACCCTGGCGTCACTTTTTGGTTATCTGCTGGCTCACTTGCCATGTGGTAGATATGCATCTAGCAGTCCCAAGCCACCAAAGAGACACAGGAGACTGGCACAGAAACTGGCCTGGCATTTTTCATCCCGAGCAAAAAGAGAAAAATAAAGGGGAAAAAAAAACCCCAGGCAAATAAACAAACCACATTTGACTGAGTTGGTACTTACTGTTGTCATAGATCGGGTTGGAAATCAAAGGAGGAAGAGGTAAGGTGTAGTTGCCGTGTTGGTCAGGGAGGAAAGCTTGGAAGCAGAGGCGGACGACATTGAGATCATACTCATCAATGTTGTGCAGCTGCTCTTCAGGCACTGAACAGCAGAAGACAAAGAGCAAGGATTAGTCATCAAAGCCAGAAGTAATTCTTTAACAAACTGGGGATAGACCTCCACAAGTAAAAGATTTAGGTGTTGCTAAGGCAGACGGATGTGTCCCTAGTCCCTGTTAGCTTTCCAGGGGCTGCATGAGTAAATTCTTTGCATGCAACAGACAATACAAAAGCCTTTACCACTTTCCCTTCATCAACCAAAGCTAAACTGTCCCAGTTCTCCAGTTGTTTCTTGTGTCTTGTTTCCTCATCTTGTCTGCCAGATGGGTTTCTTGTATCTGTAGTTTAAAAATCTTTCCCTGGACATGTTTTTCTCATTTGCACATGGGAAAATTTACAGGTTAGTGCCACTGTTGAAAAGAAATCTTTCACTACCAATAAGGCCTAGGACCTGAACATTTTCAGTAACAGTGAGAGACTTCTGCTACACAATATCATCCTTCTTCTCTAGAAACCGAGACAGAAAAGTATTCAGAAGGCAGTTCTCAGGGCAAGAACTGAGCCGAAACAACAGAAACCATCTTCCCCTTCCCGCCACCATCTGTGTCACTTCTGTACCTCTGGGAATAGTGATTAGTGGTGTCATTGTGATATGACCTCACAATACAAGCAGCAAAACTCGGCTGGAAAAGATCTGTTTCCTTATATACTCCTCCCAGCAAAACACCACAGTAATGCATAACCCAAGCTCTGCATTTCGGGGTTTTTTCACTGTCACCATTGCAGTTTCAAGATGTAGGACCTGGGATACAATCACTGAACACTTCAACTACTCCTAAGTTTAATGGGCAACTGTGGGAAAAGCAGCCCTCTCTCAATTCAGTGCTGTCCTTTAAGCTCTGACATTCGACTATTACGTTGACATTCAATACTAGCAAAATGAGAAACTGATTTAATTTCATTTAAGTAGCAGTACTGATAATGAAAGTAATTTAAAGTGGCTCTCTTTTCCAAAACCAATCCAAGCAGCAGTTCAGCAGTTAACATACTCCTCGTAATTACCTAAAGTGAACATGTGCCAAGTCAACAGATCACAATCCCTCAAGTTCACTCCTTCCCCTGCCCTTTTTCAAAGGCCTCTTGCAAGAATAAAAGATTAAACATGCCTGTGATAAGAGGTCTGGAGATCACACTGTACTGACTATATTGCAATGCTCTAACCTTTAACACTGAGCACTGCCTTGGTCTCCACCCTGCCATGAGTGGGATTCCACAGCGCCCACTTGAATGATTTCTTCCTTTCACCTTTTGATAGTGTGAAACAGTAAAGGCACTGAGTTCAGAATACTTTCCACTGGCATTTTCAGTCTTCCTTGTGCTCTGAATATCTCTGTTTCTCCTGGTCTCTAACACAAAAAGAAATCAACTCACCTTTCCCTTCCAGAAGCCCATGATCTATAATGTTTCAAAATAAACACACCAGCAAGTACAAAAAGAAGCAGCAACTGCATACATAACTGCACTAATGTGGGGACCAGGGGAGTTCTGCCAGTGTATGCTCTGCAGGTTGGTGGCTGACTGTACTACCAGATATGCAGAGCAAAGTTTTATGACTTAATGCACTTCATTATTTGACTTACTAACTTAATAAAATAGAGTATCTTCGGTGAATAGGTTTGGAACAGGCAGTCACTCAGCCTAATTCAGCTTTGGCAGAATCCACAGCCCAATTGCCACTTCATGCAGATATAGAGAATAAACAAAGGAAAGTGCCTCTCTGGATTGCACCTCAAGAAGGGATAATCAGGAGTGCAATGTTACTTTGCTCCCAGCAGCTCAGGTGAGTCTGACACCAAGGCAATTAGCTCCCAAGGCCACTCTGGCATCAAGGCTTACATTCCTGTGTGGTATTAGCCACCAGTGACCCTGTGTATCTGGCCAGAGTGCTCCAGTAGTGATCAAATTTCAAACCTCTTAAAAACTAACTTGAGCCTAGAGATTCAATGTCTTTGTCCAAGTGAACTGCCTATAGACAGAAACCAAGCACAAAATCTGGACCTGGCTTTTGATTCTGGATCAAAACCAAGGACTTGGTGGTTGAGCAATCAAGTCTCTCTCACTGGTTAAAGCAGCACTGCACTGTTTCCACAAGCATACCAGCCTCTTCCTCAGAAACCAATAATGGCAAACCTAAAGCTAAAGAGAACTCTAAGTGCAAAAATACACTAGATGGAGAGAAAATACGCGACATTCACGTAACGTTCACGTGATGTCACTTCCTATACTATGAACGCTCACATATTCCCAAGAAGTTTAGTTAACCATCTCGTGTGGGAGAGGTGTGCTATGCCTATAACTGGCAAGAAACAGAACTGCTGTATACAGCTCATTGTATTAGAGCAACACACACTGCCCCTAATTTGCATGTTCTTATTAATGCCATTTGAGAAATCGGTAGTTTGTAAGAGGAAGTGCTCAGTCAAGATTGATTCCTCTTGGGCTATTTTTAACCAGATGAGAAGAACATAACAGAGCGAAAAAGGAGAACAAGGCAGCTGCAACTCCATCCTGTGATGACTTAAAGAGAAGAGGGTAGATTCCATGTTGGTACAAAGCAGCACACAGCTCTCATCAATTCCAAAAGGTGTTTCATTCCCACCTGTAAGGCAGCCATCCAAACCAAATAAAATGGTGTTATTTTTAACAAACGTCTAATTCTGCTCCCTCTGAAGTCAATTTGAGAGTAGCCACTAACTTGAGCAGATGCTGGCTTACACTTTAAGAATATTAAAAACAAACAAAACCAAGGCAGACAAACACACTGACTAATGCCTGGAGTATGGCCGTACGGAGAATGGTCGTGTCAGTCAGTGTTATTTCACCAACTTCTCCACAGAAGGACAACAGACAAGGTTAAACCTGACAAACCTGAAGTTATTACAAGTTAAGAAACACTGTTGAAGATTTTTGGGAAGAGAATGGACTGGAGAAGAAGAGGAGCCCCTCCATCAGCCTGTGCAAACTCCACACAAGCAGCTCTACTGAAACCAGTGACGTGAAGACACGTGCAGTGAGAAGCGTCGCAGGACGCAGCGTGTTGGGAGCAGATACAGTAAAAAGGCTCCAACACATGAATAAAAGGAAGAAGTCCTCTGGCAAGAGTTCAACTTCCTCCTCTGACTGCTGCTCTCTGTGTGGTACCACACCTTACCCTCTTCATATGAATCCAACCCAGAGAGCTGGAATTCAACTAACAATCTAGGTGTGTGCCCACGATGGCCTGATCTAACAAAAAACTAGCCCTAACCTGGCAGAAAGTAATTTTCCACAGTCACTTATGTGTGCAGGAGTCCATGAAGGGATGTTTAATCACAGCTCCTTTACAAGGGGAAGGACAGCTTTCAAAAACAACACTAAGCAACTCAAGCACACAGAAATTAAAATAATGATAAAGAATAACCAAGATTATGAAGGTAAATATGGAGCACAACGACAAAAAACTCCGTAAAAATGCCACCAGCACAACACCAAAAGAAAGCCAGCCTCACTCCCCAAGATTCTGGCAACAGGACTTAAAAAGCACTATCCAGAGTTACAGCCAAACCCTGGGAGTATTAGCTGTTCAACCTGAAAGGGACTACAACAACTAGTAAATCCTTCCTTTGTAATCTGTTTACAGCTCTTCTGAAAGAAAAGCAGATTTCCCAACCTAAAGAGTAACTGCCTTAGAAATAATTCTTAGATCCATTATTATCCACTGACAGGGGAAGACACTGACACAGTCCCAGCGTGGGCAGATAAACACCCCACACAAGCCGAACCATCAGCTCCTTCCAACCTGAGCCGGCTAATCCGAGCGGCTCACGTGACACAGGCATCAAGTTTAAGTTGTGCCCATCTCAGAGAATTTATGGCACTGAAGTCAGAGATGCCCTGCTGGGTTTTCTACTGGATGAGAGCTCTTCTTGGATTTGCTTCTACAACACAAACTTGGGAGACTTTCTGACTCCAGCCCATCAGTATGCAACTCTAAGTTTGGGCACAAAACTGAAGATGCTGATAATATCAAGTCTCCTGTTTATTACTGTTTCATAATTCCTAAAGTATCTCATTATTTTGACAGCCTTCAACATCCAGAAAAGACAATAAAATACTACTTATCTGATGAAACAACTGGGGGATTAAGGGCTCTGATGTTTACTCATAAGCTACAGGGAAAGTGAAAGTTTGTTCTGAACCCTGAAAAGAAATGAAGTGTTTGGGTTTTTGACTGATAACATGATACCCAGTTAAACAGAAGATCACCCTCACATACAGCTCTCCACCCAAGTTCTACACTAATGATGTCAGAAACTTCTGGAGTGGGTGGAGTTGGAGATACTTGAGCATCTAAACTTAAATCTGCATGGAAACTTCCAGGGCAAATGATGTGCTGTGACACATTCAGAGGGCTACACTGACAATACCAGTTCACTCTGCAAAGGGACATCTTGTGACCTTGTCAACGAGGGGCTGCGGGGGCTGATGAGCCACATTAGATCTGAAAGAGAATGACCTCCTGCAAACAAACACACTTCACCAAGGAGACAGCTCAGGAGCACACACATCATTAATAATCACCATGAGCTGTATTCTGCCTTTTCTCTTACGCAAATGATGGTTTTTAATTTAGGGATATGCTGGGAGCTCGGTTTCATTTAAGTGATGACACAGAGGTGGTTTGCCTCACATGTTTTGCTCTATACCCCCTTAACCCTGATACAGACTGATCAGTTCAACTCAGCCTACAACCAGAGGTTTTGTTGTAAAAGGCTGCTTCAACCCAACCTTTGCTTCCAGCACTACTCACGCTCAGCCTTGCTCTCACGTGGAGAATCAGATCAAGGACCTGACCAGCCTCAAAGCTAGCTTACCAGAAAGAGGAAAAAGTTTGTTTTCAACTCAGTCTCTGCCACAATTACTAGCCCTGGCACAAGGGAAAAGGTGGAAGCAGATAGATGCAGCCAAAGGAACGACTGCCTCTTCCAGTGCTGTACAGATCCATGCCAGCCTCAACCAGCCAGGGTAATCAGGTGCAGGGGAAGGGCTAGAGTAAACAAGGAATGCAGCACACACCAAACTGCCCAAGTATTTGACTGGTATCTCCTCTACACAGCTAAAAAAGGACCTCACCACCAAGTTTAATGCTACATTTGCTATTTCTAAGTGAACTACCATCAAAAGGAAAGAGTAAAGAGCCCTGGTGTGCTGTTTTTCCTTGCTGTCAAAAGCAGAACATTGTGCTCTCTTTGTACCTGCACTTCAGTAACTGGACACACAGTCCAGCCAAGCTGTTTGGTTACACTTCCAGAGGCATGAACATCATCAACTAACACTTGCTGAGAGGTAGAAGTTGGGAAGATGGGATGGGAAGGACCATGGCAGCACAATGTTTCTTCTCCTGATACACTCACACCAGGTTTCTACCTCTGTGATCCACAAAGTGTTAAGTTGTAATCAATTCTGCAGAAAAGAAACCTTTGCATGTACCTGTAAATAAAACATGCACCAGCAACACTCTCTAATTTGAGAAAAGCAAAAACTCAGTGCAAGTGAATGTAAAACTCAAGACTCTAAGCTGCATACAGTAAATGCCCAAACTACAAACGTAACTAAAGTTATACTTCCTTGTCTTACAGAAGAAAGAAATGCAGGGAAGGTGAAAGGCCTGGCCTTATGTATCAAAGCCAAGGGAAGAACTGGGAATACAAATTAACACGTTCAAAACTCAGTCCTTGTTCTGTCTAGACAATGTTTCTCTGAATCTGGGTTCTTTTCCTGTTTTAAGTTGAATCTGTGAAGGTTAAAACTGGAACAGATTTAATCAAACACATCCCTCAGCCTCTGTCCATCTCTAACACTTCTGAGCAGTTTGTTTAGAGTACAAAAAAAAGCATTCTGCAGTTTTCATCTCTCTACCTGGCAATTTCATTTTTCAACCGTTTGAAAAGGGGTTGTCTTCTAGGTTAAAACACAAGTTTCAACACAAACAGCAAGAAACATCTACATGAAGAACAGAGCAACTTTCCAAAGGAAAAAGCTCGAGTCACATTAGGATCAGAACACCAGTTTTTTCTCACTTAGCAAGGTTTCCAGCCTGAGGATTTAGTTGGGGGGAGAGGGGGGTGATGGTTACACTTTTGTTTTAATTTAAGGATACAAGTTTAAAGTTCCTCAAAACTTCTGAGGCATTCATTACAGAGGTCTCAGACGCTTTCGACTTTCAAACCATTCCCAACTCTCCAATTCTTCTGGTAGATTTTGCCTATTTGTCATCAGTAGCGCGATAAGCCCCGCCTACAGCAAGCGAGCTGGAGAGGGGAGAACCGGGGGAACTCGGCAAGTGGCGTCAGAGGAGAGGAGGGGAGGTGGGTCCGAGCAGCGCAGGCACGCAGGGGCCAGCAAGGGAAGCTGCAGAGAGGGCGAGTGCTGCGTGGGCAGGAAGCGAGCGCGACCGGCGCGGAGCCGAGCCCGGGCGCGGCGCGGCGCGGAGGCGGGCGCGGGCTGTCGTGGAGACGGTGACGAGCGCGAAGCCAACGCGGGGTCAGCTGCTCGCGGGCGGAAAGGGGAAACGGCAAGAGGAAAGAGTGCGGAGGCAAAACGGAGCCCAGTGAGGTGTGGGGTACCGGGCAGCGCCTCAGAGCGAATTAAAGGCTTATTAGCAAAAGCAGTAACGACAGAATAGGAACATTAAGCTTCGGGCAAAGTCTGTTCAGACCCTCGTGCTCAATTGCCTGAAATCCGGCTGTTCTCTGGGTTTCTCACTCTAGCCTCTCAACCCTAGGCAAGTCTGGGGTTTTCATGCTGTCATGCATGTGGCTAGAAAAGGCTCAGTCCACTGCAATAGCATTGCTAAGTACAGTTTTCCCCTAAATTTAAAGAAAACATTCAGGGCTTTTCCTCATTGATAATTAACTGGAGTTGTTATTAACTCAATTGTTGTCTCTATGTCAAGTCACACCCACCCACAAAAGCTCTCAACTGAAGACTGGCTCTTCTTTTAATTTGAATTGGCTATACATCAGACAAGACATGGGAAGACAAGGACATGGCACAACTCAACAGCTGCTGAAAGAAAACAAACACCCTAGAAAGCAGACATAGAGCAGCTCCACTAGAGCAGTAACTCTGTTCCTTCAATGCAGTACTATTTACATCATCATGTGAAGGAGTCCTACTTCCACATCAGGCTGCCACTGTGCACCATCTCCCTGGTGTGCTCAGGGAGCACAGATCTGAGAGATTTCTAGAGTTATTCAGCTTAAAGGACAACAAAACATGCAATGTACCTTGTGGACACAACAGATTGTGAAGGCATCCAGTGATAGTGTGCAAACAGCAATCTCCAACAAAGCTAAGATGCAAGAGGAGTGACCCGAGTGCATCATCTGATTTGAATCCTAGTGAATTTGTACGGCCCGTACTGAACTTCATAAGGGACAAACACTACCAGTGAATAGTGAGGAATTCATGGTGAAACAGCCTTGCAGAATGACTCAGATGCGGCTGGGCACAAGGCACGATCTGCAAACACCCACTTTAATCATCCAGGAGTTCAGAAGCAGACATCAGCTGCTTCAGCTGTACAGGTGAGTGCTGGAGAACATGATGTTAAAACTAATAGATCTTGAGCAAGCAACTTCCTAGTGTTGGTGATTATGACCCTGATTCAGTGCGTGTCCATACCACGTGCTGGAAGGCATGGAGAAGGGATGACACCACCAGAGAATGTGTGTCAGGGCTCACTCTCTCTTTGCCATTCCCCATGTGTCTGTGGCACATGGGCTTCCCTGGAAGACAATGGCTCCTGTACACAAGGATGTTTGGAATGCAACTTTGTGGACTCATGCCTTGCTATTACTTCATCCCTTACTGACAAGGCCATGCACACACTGGCAGGCTGCAGGCATTTTGCACTTGTTAACAAGGGTCAATATCAAACCTCTGCCCAGAAAAGAGACTCAGGACAGGGACACCCTGAAGGCCAGTTTTCATCTCCATGACACTTCTTTTACAATATTCATACAAGAAATGAGTAACACTAGCTTGCAACCTGCTTGGAAAACTCACCTCACTCTGAAATATCTCTTAACAGAAAGGCATCTGACTTGTCTAAAGACAAATAAGTCACAGTGCAGGACAGATACAATCCAGCCTGTGCAATCTTGGAGAAGGTAATGACATGCTTCTGACCTTGAAAAACAAACTAAACCCACACATAAAACTTTCAGTCTTATCAAGGAGCAAACATTATGGCGATTGCTGCTAATGAACCTTGTTTTGATCAACTATGTACACATATAAAAATATTTGTCACTCATTCTGTTTTATTGGACCCTGGTCCTCTGTCTTTCTGGGCTCTACGTAGCCTGGGACTGCCCTGGAGCAGCTGGAGGCCATTCTCAAGCAGCTCTGCTTTGTGCTAACACATTAACAACTGCAAAAAGACAACTTCAGAGGCTGGGGATAGCCAGAGGCCCCTTCTCAACACAAGCCCTGCTTAGAGGAGGGTAGTGCCATGGGTCACCCAAGCAAAGCTCTTCTCCTCCTGCCAGTCCAGGGCTGTGATGGTCTCTGCTGCTGGACTGGTGGAAAGGAGCCCAGGATCTTCCCTCATGCTTCTGTGTGCAACCTGCTGTCATCACCAAAAAATGACTAGAGAGTTTGGAATTATGTGCCAACCCCTGTAAAAATCCACTGTCAGATTATTTTAGTTAAACGTGTCTTCAGTATTACATTCAGCAGTGCCAGGAACAGAGCTAACTATGTGGTTTCTTTGGTGAAATACATGTGCAAAAAGGGAGTTCATCACACTCTTACTGTACAAGACCAAGAGAGAATGTCAACTAATTTTCTAGAGTAATAGAAAGCCAAGAAGAGTTCTCCTTTTTTGTCTGAAAGCAAGGTAGAGCTGTCTGACTCAAGGTAACACAATTAAAAGGAACTGTTTAAATTGTAATTATGGACTAAACTAGTGTAAAACATACTATTGTGCAAACACATTATCAGAACCAAGACAATTTTTAGCTGGACCAATAGAACCATCAGCCTGACTCCAAACAGCTGTTCTTAAATTATGACAGATAACAAAACCATTTCTCATTCTGTACTAAGTCGCATATGCCTCTTTGTCTCCATTCAGGGACATATACTTTGAAG
Organism: Colius striatus; assembly: GCF_028858725.1. Classification (NCBI taxonomy): domain Eukaryota; kingdom Metazoa; phylum Chordata; class Aves; order Coliiformes; family Coliidae; genus Colius; species Colius striatus. Next base: position 118,569,656 of record NC_084760.1, read on the forward strand.
CTAGCCAGAAATCCAGCTCCTGACTGTCCAAGAAAGGTCTCACCTGAATGTAGCAAGACTTCCTTTTCTAATACCCACAGAAAACTAGTCAAGCAGTAATTGGAAAAGTCTCCAAGCTCTTGCCACGCTTAAGCACATACATGACTGCACTCATAATGCTTAGACAATAGTTTAGGGGTACTTATGCTTTTTATCTAACCCTCCCCAGTTGTGCCTGCATGCTGGAAGCGTTGGCCCTGCTGCAGATGGCCCTACAATCTGCTGTGTGATCCCCACCCTCTCTCTGTGCATTGAACTTCACAGCCATATGGCTGAGAGATGAATTGGTTTAGCAAGTTGATCTGAGGGGAACCCACTCTTTTTTTCCTTTTGCAGGTTGGTTTTCCATTGGAGCAACCTGCTGAGTCCATTCACAGTGTAGCCCCACAGCCTCTGTAACTGGTGTGAAGAAAGTAGTAGGAGTGTGTGAGCCAGGATGGAGGGAAGAGCAGGATGACTGAGAGCAGCCCACAGATCAGTTGCCATGTAATGCTACAGCCTGTGGGCAGGCCCTTACAATGGGGTTCTGTAGCAGCACAACTTGCCTCAGACTTGACCAAGTGCCTGTATCAGTTACCACACTGTAAAAATCAAGCAGCTTCAAGTAGTCCATCAGCTCACTGAACCACCTGTCTGAGGGGTCACAAACACCAGTGTCACAAGAAGAGGATGAGTGGGACAGTTGCAAGCTGGATTTATATTAAGTTGTCACAGAGTTAGGCCAACTCAGTCTTTCATTCTCATAGCTGCCAAAATTGGGCAATCTGATTCCTGAAGTACTTGCAGAAGTCTCTTCTCTGCTGCTATCCCACTATCCCATCGCTTCTTTTCAAGCAGCAACTCACATCGTTGCCAAGGATAGAGATAATAAAAGGGGCAACTATCCAAAGAGATTCATCATGTGATGACAGGGAAGAAAGACGAGGAGGGACACAGAAGGGCAAGAGTGTTTCTCAAAAGGACTGTTTTTCTCTTTTTAAATATAGCTCTATCACAAAAGCAGAGGTGGGACAAACAAAAAGATGAACCAGTTTGGTTCTACTCACCATTGAAAGGGTTAATCTTCTTTGAGATTCGTAAAGAAATTGATTCTTTCAAGTCTTTCTTCTTCACACACTGAATGCCCAAGTTCTGAAAACTGAAGACACGTGGCACGATTTCAGCAATTAAGAAAAGCTTCAGCATTTGACTATTAAAAGAAATGATTTCATGTTGACTACTGTGATAACATCAGCGCAAGACATGAAAAGCAGCTTATTTTGAGGAGCATGTAAAAGACTTCAAAAGCAGAGATGCTGGTTTTTTTTAAAAGGAGAACAGAAATGGAAGTGAAAAATACAATCAAGTTGTGAAGAATTTACATTCTTTATTAATAATAGATTTTTCTACATTGAAAAATGCTACTCTGCAGTAAATGTGTGTGATGAAAGAGTTAAATCATCTCAAGTAAAGTGACAAGTATCTTTTCATCAAGACACGTGCTGGTCTGCATTAGTTAAGGATTTACTCTGCTGCTCCCGTCAGGGACTGTAAGTGTTCAACGCTATTTTAAAGGGTTTTTTGAAACATGTCAAAACAGGTTTTTAAATCTCATGTAGTTATAGAAAAGCTCTGAAGGGCTGCAGCTCCTCCTGATTTGCATAAGAGTGCAGGTCACCCCGATGCAGGAGGTGGGGGGAGTCCCAGGCAGCTGACTCTTTCCCACATGGAAAAACCATGACATCAAAGCTGAGTGGATGTAAAGCAGGAAGTTAAAAAAAAAACAACCACCAACTGTGTTTCATGATGTTACAATAAGCTCAGAAGACAGGTCATGCCAGCAGGCATCTTTCTCTACAAGTACCAATTTCCCTCCCTTTGAAAGGCCACAAAAGTTCTTGGCTTTACCTGTGCCTAAAAAACCACCTTAACGCACCTGAAGATAGTCCTTGTTCCTGCCAGCACTCCCCAGCATAGTTTTACATTTCTCTGTTATAAGCAAAACTAACCTAGTGAGGCGTTAATGTCCTTAAAACCTCCTTGCCCACACCTGACACACACTGTTCAGAGGTCTCCAAATCCTCTGCAATCTGGCTCCACTTCTACAATCTTTATTCAGGAGAGAAATGCACAAGTCTCCTTTTGAACCAGGACTTGATACAGTGACCTTGAAGAAACACAGTAGCATCTCATAATTCCCTGAAGCATTTTGGCTTCATATGGTGGCTAGTGACAGTCAAGATTTGTCCTGGACCTTGATGAGCAATCCTATTTCTATCTTCTCTTGCAGATAGTGCTTTTTAGGGCTTGAACACAGCACTGCTGTTTACTTTTTACCTCCTTCCCCCCAAAAATACCCACTGTATTCATCAGATTGTTTGAGCACAGTTCATGTCCATGGTTCCATATATACCCTAAATTACCATCCACCATAAGTTATCAAGCAAGTACAGATGCAGAAACAGCCTTGAACAAAAACTCTACCCAGCTATGCAAGGACTGACAGCCATTACTTTGCACTTCTCAGCCCCTGTGAATGAAGCCTCTCTCATGGACAGAAACCAAGCTTTTAAACACACCGTAGCTCTCAGATTAGAAATGTTTTCTAAAACATGCACTGTCACAGTGAAAGTGTCTATTTACAGAGGGCCGGATCAGAGGAGAAACTGTTGAGAACTTCAGCAAGGCTGTGGGGTTTCACATCAATGCAAGCTAACAGGAAGCAAGTGAGATAACGAGAAGAGAAGAGAGAGAAGTAGGAGGAGACATTAAAAAAAAGAAAAACATTTTTCAAAGCTATGATATCATCCATATAGACAGACAGCAAACTAGGAAGTAAAAATCTGACTCTACAGGCAGTCATACATGCTCCAACATTCATACTTTCACCTTGATGTTTTTGGCCAGCGAGGGCTCAGTTTAGGCGGCACTACAAGGATCATTACACCACATCAGAACAAAACACTTGGTACAACTGGAGCTACACAAGGAACTTGAAACAAGCAGAAAGCAAAGTAATTACTCAGACCAGCCCAAAATCTGAAATTAATTATTAGACTTCTGTAGGAAAGAAAATACTTGGATTTTTGTGCCATTTGGCATGGTGAGCAAGAGTAAACAGCTGGAACCACTACCAAGAGAGGACATCTGCTCACTAGTATCGTATGAGGCTTTTCTCCAACATGGACTCGAAGAGAAGAATGTGAAGACTGAGTCACCAGCCACAAAAAGGAAAATTACTTTAAACATCCAGATCCAATTGTGGATCATACTGTTCTTTCATCTCAAAGCAACCAATGATTTGTTGAAAAAAACTAAGAAAGTGAGTGCACCGATGCTGGAAACATTTCAAAGAATGTTCCAAGCCTCCCCCCATTAGAGTCTCCAATGTCAAGCACAACTGAAGCTCAGAGTTTGCCTTATCATTCAAGTGAAAGTAGCCCACTTACTATTTGGTAAGAAACGGAGAGGCTTATAATGTAATGACATTGAGAATGGACAGACGTAGCAAACAATCACAAGTGCCTTGAATTAAACAGAGACACTGTATGAAATCAAAGAACAGGATTTGATGCACATGTGTAACGGAGGTGAAATCAACATTTTCTACTAATTATTTGTAGAGCATCCAATGCTTTTGGCATTACATCCTCTAATGGCCTCTCTCCAGGCTTGCCTGGTGCTTACACACTTAAACTTGTGCAACAAAAAGCCAAGAGGAAAAACAATCATCACCGTCTTCCTGTAATAATACATAACCAGGAAAGGTGTTAAGCAATCAGGCTGCTTTGCTGTGGCTCAGAAGGCACAGAACCGAGCCCGGGAAAGGGGATGGGCTGGAATGCAGACTTCCTTTGGCCTTGGGTGAGGAAGCTCGATTTGAGAAGACTAAGGAGAACCTGGTGAATGGATGGTCAGAAGAAGACCCAAGGTCCCTTAACTGTTTAAGATATTTGCAACTACCTTGTAGACTAGGTGAAAGGGAACTCTATTTTCAGGGAAGCCAATGAGGATGAGGTTACAGTAATCAAGATGGAAGATAAGTGCCTGAAGGGACAGCCCTACCTTTCTAGAGAGGTTTGACAGTAGGGGAAAAAAGCTTACAGGAATTACAGTTAGTAAATCCTTTGCTACTATTTGCCAATTAGGACAGCATCAAGGACAGAGCTAAAAAACAATGATCTAGTTAAACTGTTAGGATCTATAAGCGCAAAAGACAGTAGAGTCAACATGCTATGTGCCACCTGAGTACACTGCAGCGCGTTCACCATCACTTGAGCCTAGGCTGTATGCTGCAGAAGCATCTCTACTATTACAATTGTTTATTTCACCATCAGGCAATCGTCATCTTCAAACAGGCTGTGTCTTCAGCTCTCTCCTTTAATAGTGTTCTACTGACTAAACCCACATAAATGTGGAGTAATTTCACTAACATCAACAGAATCACATCAGCCTGAAAGCAGTGCGTGAGAGCTATTTATACACTGAAACATTTACCTTATTTTCTTCCCAGCTCAGTTATGTTTACCTCAAAGCAATAGCCTACTTCCAAATTTACTAAATCACAAACTGTGAACCACAAACAGCTTGTCAATTCTGAACTCCCCTCTCCAGCAATAACCACTCAACATTTGTTGCAGTTTACTCTGCTTTTACTGTATTGCATAACACTTTGTAATCTTACAGGAAATGGCATTCAATACAACTGTATTTCAGACGTGCTTAATATCCCTCTGAATAGCGCTGAGAAACACATCTCACCCACAGCCTGAATTTCCCTTCCTGCATCTCTAAGTAGATCCTCTCCCAGCATGGTTGCTCTACAGAGCCAGGCCTGAGCAGAATATCTATTTTTACTCAAAAAAACCCCAACTCAAACAACAGTGACAGCTACTAACACACTGCTAGTTATGTCACAACCATTACCTTCTAAACAACATGACACTCAGCCAGTACAAACTTTCTCCGTCAGTTTCCAGGAAGTCTAAATACATAATTCCCATGGAAAATACAAACTTCCCTAATAACCATCCAGTACTAGGTTTAATGTTATTGTGACCCATTCTTTTACTCATAATTTTCACATGTAGGAAAGAGTCATCGATTCATAGAATTCTTTGGGTGGAACTGGCAAAGATCTTAAAGATCATCCAGTTCTAATCTCTCTGCCATGAGCAAGAACACCTTCCCACTAGACCAAGATTCTCCAAGTCCCACCCAATCTAGCCTTGGACACTTCCAGGAATGAGGCAGCCACAACCTCTGGGCAACCTGTGCTAGTGCTTCACCACACAAGTGAGAGAAGGGAAAAGGAGACAGACATTGGAAGAACAAAGGGGAAAAAAAAAAAGAGTGATATAAGAAGAACAGGATGAAAGATCAGCGTGTGAAGAACTGGAAAAGAAGAAATACTTCAAAGAAAAGTTGCCCTCTCTCTGAGATGGGATTAGCAAGCTTCAGAGGCAGTATACTAATTGCTCTTTTAATCACTAGTAGGCATTTCAAAACAGAAGATTAGCAAATCACTTCCGTAACCCATCAAACTCCCAAGCAATACGATTACTCACGACAGGACTCGTCGTTCTGGCCCGAACTCTGCCTCATAGTAGCCATCTCTGCAGTCTTTTCCAACCAGGTCGTGAGGGTGTGGCTTGTAGGGTTCATTCTTTGTTACCAAAGTAGTTCTTATTTTGACTTTTCCAAAATAGTTCAGAATCTACAAGACACATGAGATATTTTCAGGTATCAGGGCTAGTGAAGTCCCCACATTAACAAGAAACACATTGTAATCTAAAATACTCTATGGAAGAAACACCACAGCTGAGAGAATGCCTTTATTCATTCATAAAAGTCAGGATCATTCAGAAGTCTTATTCATTCAATGTCAGGTCTCTTCATTTTACAATAAAATCTCCAACTTTTTGGTAAAATATTTGAGAAGTTAAGCTTGTTTTTCAACAGTATATCTCGCCTGTTTCAGGGAGTGAACCAGCAGAGCTCACCTGCTAGTTTTGCCAAAGCTGCTTATTTGTAATGACAAAACTTTGCTAGTGCCAATATATGACATGCAATCTGTTCAGTTCTCTGAACTACCCCACTGCAAGAATGGGAAGGAAGTCTAAGATGCTCCAGAGATTCTTCTTTTTCTTCCTGTTCTTAATGGTGTGTGTTTGTTGGGTTTTTTTGGGGGGAGGAGGAGGTGAGGCTGAAGATCTTACCATGATCTTCACCATCTTACCAGGGCTTTTTATACAACTTGAACTCATTCCTGTGCAAAAAGCCAGAGATAATATAGAAGCTTAGACCTAAACCAGCTTGCAATGCTGTAATACCAATGTAATAGGTCTTATTATCATATCTAGCTCTACAACACTCAGACAAAATTCTACACAGGTGGATGTATACAAATGTTTATCAAAGGACAGGTCTAGCTCCAAAAAGCTTAGGAAAAAAACTTCTAAAGCCTCAGGGATAAAGATATTACCTGTGCATGGAGCAGGGAAAGAGAATCTTCACAAATACACCATGACACAATCCCCTATTAAGACTTATTAATTCATTCTCAGATGAACATTCTGTCTTACATTCAAGAAGGGGGGGGGCACTGAACTCTCAAGCTCCTACTACAGCCTTCACAGAGGTCATCAGCCTAATTCACCACATGTTTCTGAGGTGTATTAAAAGTCCTCCCTCATGCTGACAGCTACCAGTGAAGTCACCAAGGTTTGTGTGGGTGAGAGCAAAAGAAAAAAAACAGTTTGGCCTAAATTGTTCGAAGCATAACAACTTGAAAGCAAAGACAAGACTTGCTCAGGCACACATTTGTGCAGAGGCAAGCTCTTCTCTTCCACTTACTTGACTTGGGCTCTTCTACCTTACATTATCATCTGTTAGCTTCTCCAGTCTGGCTCCTCTCTTGGCCTTCATACAATCTACCATTAGTTTTTACCCTTAAAATAAAGCCTCCACCACTCCTTCACGTTCTTAGATCATCTCTCCCTCGTTTCACACCCAGTCCCTTGAACTTCATGCCTGATGTAGCCACTTTTTATTCTCCAGTTCCTCCTTACTGTTGTACATTATAACCACACTCTGAAATGCAATCTTCTCCCTGCTTCTCTCATTCTCATTGATGTTTCCATCCCTAGAGGGTACTCCCCTAGCAACTAATCAGCACCAAAGCCTCCTACAGGCTTTAAGGAAGCAGGAATTCACCTAGAAATCACCTGCTATCGTAACCATCAGCTCTGCCACCAACAGTTACCTTGAAAAAGGAACAACTTTTGCCAGGATCACAGTGTTACCCAGTACATCCCATCTTCCCTTTGGGGTCTGGCTGACCTTCATGTACAACACAGTCCAAGCTAAGAATCAAGGGCTCATACTCCCTGTTCAAATTGTGTCCTGATACAGCTTTAGGCTGAAAGTCTATGAAAGTATTTACTCTTGCCAGCAACCTACATAGTTCCTTGTTGAATTGGTAAAGTGCTGACAAAAAACAACAACAACAAAAAAAGTCTGGCAGGACCTCAACTTCCTGCATTCCTTAACCAAACCTGGCACCCTGATAGTCCAGGGGGTAACTTCAGTTTGCTTCCTCCCTCAGTAATTCTGGCTTCAGGGCTACATCAGCTTCCACAGTTGCTCCATTTAGTAGAGGCTTATTCTGCTGCTCAACATATGACTGCCAATACTGCCTTTCTCAAACTCTCCCTTTCCTTAAAGATCCTTTTATGCCTAAAATATCTCATTTTTTCCCAGATTTTGCATCCTCTGTATCTGCTCTTTTTCTGCTGTGTTTCCAGAGACTCCATCTTTGGCTCCACTTTCTTTTCATGCTTTCACACACTGCAGACACAGATAGCCAGCTTCTATTCCTGGGCACTACAACGTACTTCAGGATGGCAAGTACTCCTAACTTCCCACTTATTTTTAAGCTTTCCCTTCTAATCTCATTCTGAAAGACTTTCTCCAAGAGAGATCAAGGAAACATTAGCAACATCAACTTCAAACAAGAGACCAGAAATTCTTCTCCTTTACCCTACCTGTCTAGGGTCTCTGACATGTTCCTTTGTCCCACATATGAAAGCTACTGCCCAAGTGTTTCCATTTCACCTCTGCTGTGTGTATCTCTGTGCTTGCTTGGATGGCAGCTGCTATGGCTACTCTGAATCCCTTCATCTGGATTTCTCAATCTATCGGTAATGTAACCACCCAACTCATCTTCTCTTTGGTGCTCTGGCCACATAATTGCCCTTTCTCCTATCCCCTTCTGACTTCACAAACTTCAGGGTAGTTTCTTTTGCAGAGTTTAACCCTTGCATCACAGGCTGCAAGTCCCTTTCTTTGCTCACTTGCACAAAGCACCTCCTTTCATGTTGCACGCTGCAGCTTCTCAAAGTCTTTTCAAAAGCTGTACTCAAACTCCTTCAAAGCTCTCCCAAATTCATACAGCAGTCCAAATAGGTAAAAACCAAATCCAAGCCACATAACTAAAACCAGAACAAATGTGCATACAGAAAAAGCCAATAATGAATGATTCCCAGACAGTGAGTAACTGCAATGAATTCCCTCTCTACCAGCACTCTGTTAACTACCTCTACACCTTCTCCTCTTCTTGCAAATTTGAAACCAAATCTTTAATGACTAGGAGCAAAGAACTCTCCACTCTTTTGCAACTATATTTGCATGCCCACGAAAGAATAACAGAACATGAAATGAAAAGCATGTTATTTACTGCACTGAGTCCAACGCATAGCTTACAGCATAATGTTAATGTGGGCAATAGTAATTCATGGATAAAAGTAGTATTTACCTGTATGGAAGGGAAGGTCTTATTGTTTTCAGTGCTGTGTTCTCCTGGAATGCTGCCTGCTGATCTTCCCTCACATTTGTATCTGAAACGCATGCCCCTTTGCCTGGGTTGTTCAAATATTTCAATGTAGGGCTCAGAGACACCTTAAAAAAAAAAGCATTTTCAATGATAGTACGAAACTGAGCTTAAAAAGCAGCAAGAGATGCAAGAACTAGAAAATCTAGACTCTTGGACTGACATTAGCATCTTCCCACTTGGTCTGCCTTCTCAGACAATCTACTTTATGTACATGCACACATTACGATGTAGAGAAAACATTAAAATTATGCCTACAGGTACCAATGTCACATAAGTCATTAGCAAAGCATACTCTCCCCTCCATCCCACCTAAGACTTGCCTTCTTTTAGCTACTAGAGAATTTATGTCTGATGAAAGAGGACTTCATACAACAGAAAACAACTCATTCTTTTGAGATAATGGTTGACACTTTTAGTTGTAATCCACTTTTGGGAATGGCTGCTCTCTCAAACTACAGGTACTGTCAGGAGTACTATGTTCTCTTAAAGGTCCTCTGAAAGCCAAGATGTTTCCTGAGAACTGATTGATTTAGTTCCTATTATAGTGAAGCTGAAGCTATGCAAATTATGCAAAAATGGGTTCAATACCATCACTGTGAGCTCAGAAAATACTTGACTGCTGGTATTGAAGCCTACATTTTGAGCTGCTCACCTCCCTCAGAGCCAGCTTGTAGTTGCAGTATCTCCCCAGACCATGAAACCTCTGTAAAAGCTATTGAGCAGTTGCCAAGAAGAGGTTCTCAGGAAACATGAGTGACAGACAAATATAGGAGACAGAAGAACTTTTATATGGGGGAATTAGAGAGACATTAACTTAGCAAGTGTAAGCACTTTTCAAGTGATGTTTTATTGCCAGACAGTAACAAGCTATTTAATAGATCTCACCAAGAACATCAAACAGGATAGCCAATCAATCAAACAGTGACAACAGTGGGATGGCATGTGAAAAACAAATAACAAGAAGGTAAGTAAATATTGTAGAAGTTGAATCATCATGGTGCTACACAATCAGAAGAACATAGCTTATGGAAATGTGTACTGAGCTCTCTGTCATCTTCATATAATAGCATCCTACTCAAGCAAGGTTCAGCATCACAAACAAACATGACAGACAACATCTGTGGCACAGCACTGAAAAAAGTGCTTGGACCTCAACATAATTAGCAAAATAGCTATTATATATATTGAAAGTGGTAAAAGATCCCTTACTTCCTTTTGCCTGAGGTCCACACAGCATATGACTTTTGGCAAAGAGATGGATTCCAACTTTAACTCCATAATAAAAGCTGCTCTTTTGTTACACCTCCAATGACTTAGGTTTACCTGCCAAGACAGAGCTTGAACTTTATGCCGCGATTTGTCGATCACAAAACATTTCCAGGGCTGCAGCAGTTCATGCTAAAGTACAAAACTATTCTAACCTAAAAGATGAATAAAGAAAAGCAGAGAAGGGATGGAAAAATCTATCTCCAAGGTGTCACCTTGGTCTGACCTGAATGCACATTTCAGCTGTAACCCTACCTACAGCCAGCTATGGAATGGCACTGTGAAAGCATCTCTGATGCTGGAATGGTCTTCAGCAACACAAGCCATTACAAAACCCAAATACCTTTTAAAAGGTACAATGCATGTCAACTCCAGGCAGTATTTGGCGCCAAACATTTAAGAATACCAGTTTTGGACTCTGTACATTCCTTTCTAACAATTTATCAAAATACAGTATATGAATTGATCACCTCTCATCAAGTAGGTTAAGGAGTTTTCTGAGAACAGATCATGAACAGTCAAATACAATCAAGTCACTGCTTTGGGTCCAGTTACTTACATGGATGGTCCCTTTTCTAGGCACTTCCTACATCCTACCCAACTCGTCTTTAAATAAGTTTTGCATGTTTTCCTTTTTTCTGGAAAGTAAAAAGATCCAGCAAAGGAGAAGAGGAAAATAGACACTGATAGCAAAAAAAGCCTAGAAGTGACGTAAAGTTGGTTTCAAAGAAAGAGCAGAAGTCTGAAGTCCTCAAAAAAACCAAACACACACCAGCCTACAGCTACATAACTTCCACACTTAAATGCACTGATGCTATTGTCTCATCAGCACAGACAGAGGACTTGTGTCAGCAGTGAGGAACGGCTGCTGTGTATCAGCCTCCTGTTTCCATCACACGTCTGAGGAGAGAAGAGAATCTCCCCTTCCCATTGCTACGTAATACAACACGCCACCAGTACAGGCACAGATCCATATACTAAATTAAAAATCTATTTTAGAAGTTATAATGACAAAATTGCAGCAAAGTGCCTACTAATCATCTCACTTCGGGGATGCACACGCTTACACGGCTGCTCATCTGACAGCGTACACCCACATGCGTTACCTAGTTGTCAAAACTAGCTAGAGCCTCGCTGTTCAAAACTGCTATAGATCACCTCAAGTCTTGAACTCCCCCTGCTTCAGCCAATTATTTCCCTTCATGCTCTACTAATACTTTAGTAGGCTATGAAGAAAACTTCATCTTAAAACTCTAAACTCACTGATCTCAATGGGGTTGTGGTTGAAACAAATGTCCTTGAATGCAAACCCACCGTTTCACAGCAGGTGTGTCTGAGGGAAAGTAAAGCTCAGTGACATGGTAACCTCCAGAGATTAAACATGACATTTGGTTTTATCTTGGTTCCTGCTCTATATAAGAATCACATTACTGCCTCGGCCACAATTATCAATGCTATCACGTTTTGCACAGAGAGAAAACACAGAAAAGTGTCTGTGAGAACTAAAGGTCACTAAAGTATCTGTGAGAATTGCACCCAAGTGGAGGTCTGGTCAGCATTCCCCATTTCTGTAAATCACGGCTTGAGCTATTTCACAATCTACTCTCACACACAGAGGTCTGTTAGTTCCCACACAGTTGCCAAAGTCCTGGCCTCTTCAGGTCTTGCTGTGTCCGTCAAATATGAGCTATGTCAAAAAAACAAACTCTTGTGCTAATTCTGGAAGAGAGATGCACAGCTACTCCTATTACCTGCCCACAACTACTCAGAAAAGCATTTGAAATGGAAGAAACACAAAAATCTTGCTAATCCTTTGTAAGTGCTTAAGAGTTTAATCTGCATTTGTAATTAATTATAATTGCCTATACACATGCTAGCAATAGAAACATTATGCTACACATTACAACCTACCTCCTGTTCTTTTTGTTATAAAATTGTTGTTATTCCTGCTGTGCCCTGAGTAAAATGACTTAAAGGGAATGCAGGAGACCAAGCATCCTAACTACAGACAAGGAAAAATAGGTAACAGCAGTAACAGAGTTCCAACAGCTTATTCTCATTTAAGAGCTGAGAGCTGTTTTAGGCTAATCTGTTTTGAGCAACAAAAAAGGAAAGAACAGCCTCAAAAACTCAAAACAACACTTCCATCAGACCTCTGCATGATGAGAAACCTGGGCTGGTTTAAAGTTTAACACAGCCTGTACCATTGGGAGGAAGTGTGACATGCTGCCACCAAGCAAAACTTCGGCAGGATCAAGGGCTCGTAAGTTCTGCCTTGTTCCTTCAGTGAAAGGAAGCAAGCTCCGGAGGAACTACACAGTTTGTCATTTTCTTGCACAACAAGGAACGCCCTGTGAACAGACTCTCCAGCAACATCTGCGTGTGAAAGCCAAGTAGCTGTGGGTCTTGGTGGAAGATGTGAAAGTATCACCCGAAACCTTATGAGCACCGAGACACAGATGGGAAAAGCATTGCCCTTCAACTTTTGATGTCACTGCTCTGTACAGATCACCTCTGACCCTACATCTCCCACAACAATAACTGTTTCTGAAAAGCATGAACAGTCTATCTGCACACTTACAGCCTTCTGCAACAGGTAAAAAGAGACAATAGTGGAAGATTTGTTAGAGCACATTCCAGCTGAGCCTACAATAACCTGAAGTTGTTTCGGTTAACACATCTGTAGTTCAGAAAGCAGTACTCTGCCTAGGACTCCATAAACTGTATGGATTTTAAGACACAGACAAAACTGCTCATGAACTTCCTCTTTACTATCATGTTACACTACAGAACAGCAACCAAAAGAGAAAAAAAACCCAACAACTACAAAAACTAGCCAGTACCAGGAAGTTAATGAACTTCCCCTACTGAAAAATTCCTTATCTGGTTCCTAATTACACTGAAAATAGATTAAGACATAAAGGAAAAAAAAATACTAGCTCCTTTTCACAATGGAATGTTTAAAAGATGCCTCCATACAAAGCCAGTCGTTTACTCTCTGTTAGCACATCTATACATTTAGCTGGAGTGAAAGTTCATAGTTTGCTAAGTGGTTATAAAACACACACCCAAGTTTCGAAGCCAGAAAGTGTCTTTCCCTAGAAATGCTGTTCTAATTCATGTTGCCAAGTCTTAGAGCTTTGGTGGTTTTTTTAAGCCCTACCAAAGATATCAGAGACACTTTCTGAAAGGATGACAAATTTAGTTTAATTTAGCCTAAAGAAACTTAATTGTGCTTTTTGTTGTAATTACTCAATGCACGATCCCTTATCTACATTACTTTGCATTTATGTCATCTCTGTTTCTTACTCACTTGCTTTCTCACAGACAAGTTCCTATGTGAACAGGACTCGCTGAGCATCAGAGTCTTCGGCCTATTGATGCCTCTAACCCAGACAGAAGACCCCATGTGCTTATTTAAGACTTGTACATCTTAAAACCTCAATTTTATAACCTGTAAGATCCATCCAAAACAATCTTATAAGATCTTGTTGCAACTCATCTGAACACCTCCATGATATTACTTAATTTTTTTCCAGAAGCTTGCTTCACAAGCTGCCCGGACGTGGATTTCATCTCCAGAGGTGATACTGCGATTAAGAGCACTGTCACCCTTTTTCACACTGCTGCTCACCTACCCCTGGGTGCCCAGGGGCTTCGGTCAATAAAGGAAAAGCAAAGCACCTCTCACAGCACAAAGTAAGAACCAGCCGACGGTCGCCATTTCCCCTCAACCGGCACCCGCTTTTGTAACGACGCACTTCAAATAACGAAAGCGCCCGAAGCGGCAGAGAGGAAGGGCGGAGGGGGCTGTTTTCCGCCGCCCGGAGCGCCGCGGGGCCCCGGGCGAAGCGGGACCGCTCCACGCCGGCCATCCCCGGCCTTCCCACCGGTACCGCACCCCACACACCGACCCCCCGCCGCCGGCTCCGGGCCCGTCCCGCCGCTCACCGGCCATGCTGACAGCTCCGCGCAGCCGCTCCGACCCACTGCCGCCGCGGGGCTCGCCGCCCGGGCCCCGCACGCCTCGGAGGGACGGCCGGAGGAACGCTGTCTCGGAGGGACGGCGGGCCCGACTCCGTCCGTCCCGCCCTGGCTGGCTGGCTGCCCCGCCGCGCCCCGCACGCCGCCCTTTTCAGGGGGAATTTCCCGGCGGGCGGACGTGCGCGGTGCCGCCCCCCGCCCCCGCCGCGCCCCGCCCGCTCCCGCCCGCGAGCACCACGGCTGCCGCCGAGCGCAGCGGGCACCCCAACGCGGCCCCGACACCCCTCGCTCAAGGACGAGTTCCTCCGCTGCCTTGGCTTTGCGTCGTGATAGGCTCAAGTCAAAAGTTACACGGCCTTTCCTGGAGCCCTCGCATGAGAGGCGCAGCAGAGGTAGGGAGAGCAGGCTCTCCCCAAGCAAATGTCCTTTTCAGCACACTTTGTCAGCACCAGGAAGCCCCCTGCCTTTGGAGCATGCCTGTATCACTCAACTCCCTTTTCCTCTCTCTAACTATATAGAAACCAAGCTGTCTTGTTATCCACATTTTTTCACAGTTGCATGGGCCATGGTAATCCCACACTACCAGCAGTAACAGAAAACTATGTATTAGGGACAGACTGGTCATGTTGCTCACCCAAATGAGCAACAAGGTGATTAAGTCACAATGGTCAACTTAAAATCTACCTAACCTTCAGAGCATTCCAGCTCCAGCACTCAAAGGCATCTCACAGATGGGCCTCAGAACAGACCAATTCAGTGCTGGAGATGAGCACCATGGGAACAACGGCACAGCCTCAGATTTAAATCCCTCAGGCAAGGGACCTGTATTCAGTGAGCAACAAGACTTTTTTTCACCTCGACTCTGTCAGTGCAGTTCACTTTCCCCATGTGAAAATGCAGTTAAATGAATTTGTGTTCTGAGAAAGAAACATTAATGAAATAAAAATAAAAGGTGTATATTGGTAGGGTTTTTGTTTCCATCATTTTGTTTTAAAGGAAAGGTTATTGGGATGCACAGAAACAAACCACAGCAGAAAACTGTTCTATCATCTGCAAGTTACCTACACTAACACAGGTTAAGCAGAATAGATTGTCCAATGCTCCTTCCTGCCCTGTGGTCCATCCTCAATTTTACATGACTTCTTTATAACCTTAATTTTGCCCAGCTACCAGAATACTTCCTACAAATGGAAATTATCTTTTTCCATCCCACAAGCAAAGTTATCGCTATTTAAGATGCACAGTGTGTCATACATTAGGACTGGTTCACTCCTGTCAAATTTATAACTGAAATCAGAAGAGATGAATCCTAGAGGGCACACAGGATACATCACATCTGTGACATTAGCACTAGAAGGTAAGAACAGCTACACAACTCTATTTAGATATTATGCTGAAGTAATTCTATGGTTGTGGGTTAGTTTCTTACCAGAACAATGTGATTTCTCTCAGAAAAAACAATGCAAGAAAGGTACAAACCAGCAATGCCCTAAAACTATAACAAATCAGGATTAGATCATCTCTACACGAGTTTCTTGGATTCCTTATGACTGATGATGTAAAACAAAGCAGGAAAGTGGTTCTAATGTTCCAAATGAAGCTTAAAACTTCACCTACACATACACACAGAACCCTAAAGCACACATCGACCAAGAGACCTCCAACAAAACATTCTTTAGGGTGGTTGCTGGGGGCTGAGGTGAGGGGAGTAGCACAAGCAGTGAGATGCTGAGCTCTGAGCACCTTCTGTGTTAACATACCAGCTCACTGGCATCTTCTAACTCCACATCTGAAAATGCAAGAGAAAAGCGTCCAAGCAGTGAACAGGATAACCCACCACCCAGATGTCTCTCCATTAAGTGCTGCCATACAAACACATGTAGCTCATCCATTTCCAGCATTAGAAGCTCCTTCAGGTTGTTTTGGGTTTGTTTTTTAACTCATCACCTAGCTGGGGCACAACAGTCTTGGACAGCCTTCATTTACAAGGCTGAAGGGCTGCAGAAACACTCCTTTTTGAGGGCATCCCTGCAGGTCACAGGAATGATCTGGAGAGCGTTTTTTAAGAAGGGAAAAGGCTGCTACTCCTCTCTTCTAGCTGGAGCTGGAAAAGCCCTGGGGAGTTGTTGCTCAGGAACTAGAGTATAGATGTGAGTTTTGGTTTGGGATGTAAAGCAAGCTGTCAGTGTAGGAATATGGAGTGACTAAACACTTTATCTTCAGTCTGGCTTGCAAAATCTCCAGATAGTGAGCAGCAGCCTTTCAGAAAGAAAGAATTTAGGTGCTTCCCTAAATACAATATCCCTACTTCCCACCTACTTGTCTAGCCCATTACACTACTTAATAGACACAGACCAAGGCACTTGGGAAACTGTGGCTCAAAACAGAAGTGTCTGCTCATTACTTCAGAAGGAAAATGTTATTGTGCAGTTCACTCATGAAACCGATGTGAAATTAAGGGCAATATTCCAGGCAATCCAAATACCATAGTATGACTAAAACATCAATAAACATACCCTATTTTTCCCCCAGATCTTTTGAACTGTAACTCTCAGGGCTTGCAGGAACAGGCTTCTCCCACTTAAGGCTGCATGTTAGAAACTGATGCAGTATCTCACATATACACCTCTCATACACTGCTCCTTGATACTATTTTAAAGAAAAAGATGAGTAGGTTGCACTTCCTATTGCATCCCAGGAACTTAATCTCTATCCCTTTCCTTGAAAACAAGAAAATTAGAGGAAACAAACCATATGAAGTGTTTCACAGTGTCGGATGCATACACTCCCCATCTTACAAATAGAGACTACTAGATCGTCTCAGGAATTCCTTGAATAAAGTTATGGGAGGAAGGATAGTGCTGGTAGAGACATTTCCTTGACAGTTTTTCTCCTCTCAGCAGTAGCCATAAGCAGATGCTCAGAGAAAAGCTGATGAGTGGGCCAAAATGATCTTTAAGTCTAAGCCCATCTTGGCTGTTTTGTAACAGATTCATGTTCCTAAACCAGTGAAAGGTTCTACAGAAACTAAGTTTTCCCAATTAAAAAGCAAAAACCTGAGCAAATTAAAGAGGCTTTGCTCAAAGTCACATAAGAGTGCAGATGGTATTTCTTTGACTACCTTGGACTGTCACTTTCTTCTCCTGGGACAGGCACTTTTGGACTGGGATTATCCCATGAAAGTGGCGTGGACTAGATAATTGTAGTAGAGCACTGACAATTAGAGAAGCCTGGTCAGCAACTGACATGAAGTGTAACAATGTGTCATAACTTTGGGACTGGGCAGATCTTTTTTGCAAAAACCAGGATGGAATTCCCCTGCCTTACCATTGCATAACCAAACCCAGGTGCATCACTATTATTTTTGTCAGCTGACTTGGGCTATTGCCAGAGACAAGATACCAGAATCCTAGACCAGTTTGATCCAGTGCTTCACTTCCTGTCTTCCAGTTAAGTAAACATTTTAAGATCTCATTTCTCTCCACTTTTCAAGTCTGAAGATAAGTCCTCTCTCATGCTCTCCACTGACCGCTGCACTAGCACAGTTAACACCTAGGTCACTGCAAGGATTTAAGCTTCTCTCTGGCAGGGAATGTCATGGGGCAAGCAAGAAAGGAGTTGGGGAAATAAAAGCCACAACCAAAATTTCTTGCAACAACAGACTAAATGTTGGACACGGTATTTGTCAAGCCCAGGATGATGGCTCTTCGTGGTGCTCAGCACAGGCATTGCCCAATGAGGTCTGCTAAAGCCTACTGTGATAAAAGAACAGCATTGGCAAACTGTTCACTCTTAATTTCCTGTTCCCAGCTATCTGCCTTTGATCAAAAGATAAGCCACTTGTCACTGGCCTGGTTAAGCAAGCAGGCACCAAGGTACTTTCAGAATATGGCTCTCCTAATAAGGTATATCGTACTAGGAATAATAGTAATAAACTCATTCACTTCTCTCCTTATGGAATAAAGTCCTGCTCTCTTATCCACTGTATCTCAAGCCTCACATACTCCCCTGACTAGTAATTTCCAATCCTCCATGCCCTAAGAAATCTTCTGTTGTTTGAAGTATGTTTTTTCATCTCAAACATGTCTTATTTAAACACTCGCAGGCCTTTCAATGGTTAAAGCTTTTGCAGTTATTGATCCTGAGGAAGGTTCTAATGCAGAAGCCCTTCCAAGAAAAGCCGTGGCTTCCAGATTAATGATAAACTCAAAGGTTGTTCAAGCTAAGCTGCTGGAAGCACTCCTGTATCATGCTTTGAGCTTGACATAGAACAAAGCTACTGTGCCTCCTCTCAAAACAGGGTGGAGAGAAAGGAAATGCTACAAAGAAAGGTTGGTCTAGTGGATAAGGCATAAGGCTATGATTCAGGAGACTGGAATTTGGCTCTTGGCAAATGAGTCTTTCCGCTCTCTTCAGCAAGTTGTTTCACTCTGAGCTTCAATTTCCCCAACAGAAATCAGAGAAGATACTTCCTTGCTCCCATATTTGTATCTTATCCACTCATGATGCAACTTCTTCAGCAGACAACCGCTCATTATAAAGTGCCAAGCACATCAATATGATAGCTCTGTGAACACCTCACTCTGTGCTACTGTCAGAAGAGGCAGCCTCTTCCCTCTTTCTCTCCTTACCTCCAGGCAACTCTCAGGTGAGCTCTTATGCTGTTGCAAGCACTACTTTGGCCATACAAGCTTGTTTAAAAGTAACCCGGGGGAAACAAAAAGACTGTTTTCTGCTGGTTCAGTGTTTCCTGAGCCAGTTCCATGTACAATCACAGAAATGACTGTGCCTACAGTAAACTATGTGGTGACACAAAGGCCAGTATAAGCTTCTGGAAGATAGATTTGGGTAGAGGTGTCAGCTTCATGAAAATGTAGCATAACACTGTAATTTTTACCTTGAGAGTTGATAAACCTCTCTGAAATTTCTAATCCAATTCCTCCCTTCTGAATGTTAGTTTTCACAGCACCTTTTCCCCCAGCCCTCTCAAGTGTTTCCTACTCCTTTCTCCTCATTCCAGTGCTCTGAACACATGCCACACATTTAGGAGTTGCTGCACTATTTTAATAGAGAAAAATCTTTCACTTTAGTTGACAGGCAAAAAAAACCAAACCCCAAAACAGAAGAGTGTTTTCTTTTTCTGTTGTTCTACATAAAAGTCTCTTACTACAGTGAAGCTAGTCTAGTGATCTCTGAAATGGACAAACTGTAAACTTCTTCCCTATGTCACGGTCAAGATACACCTGCTGCAGTTGTACTGTAGGGAGAGGACTTAAGGAAGAGATGAGCTCAGGTTGAGCATAAGGAGCTAAACTAGTAGAAAACCACCATTTCCCCCCGCCCCCCCCGCCCCAGATTGACTCTTTTCAAGTGCGTTACCTCCACAAGCCAGACCACTATTGCTGGTACGAAGGAAAGCAATAGAATTGCTCCAGCTGCAGCCACAAAAAAAAACCAAAGAAAGGGAGAAGGAATCATCCCTTTGGTAACAGCAAGCTACTAGAGTACCTTAGCTGTAACATGACAGCTACATACTGAAAAGAAAGAGACTATGTACATGCATAGTACTTCTGCTCCCCCAAACCCTAGCACATAATAGCCAGCCACTATGCACTGGATCCACCTACAGAAGATAACACTCAGTCATCCAGGTTTTTACTACAGGACTTCCTTCCTTTTCTCTTCAGGACTCACAAGGAGTTGAGGCTACTTAACATCACCTTGAACTTCAAAAGCCTCAGAAAAACATATTTACAGCCAATAAGAAATAAAAACACACATTGTTTCAGTACAGCCCCCCCCAGATATATCTACTTTTCATTTCAAGTCTTACACCTTGTGCTTAAATCTCTAGACTAATGACTCATGTAGTTCTGACTTACACAGTTACAAGATTACAGCCCGGAATCACAGAAAGTGACACCACTCCTCAGAGTGAACAGTAGCACACAGCACTTTGTGGGACCGGTTTATGCATAAAGTCTTCCTACACCTACAATTTGTGAACTGGCCAGCTACTCATCTTATCTGGACCTGCATTTAGCCCTTTTTTTACAGATGGCCTGGGGCTGTGGCTCACAGTGCCAGCTCAGCCTGCAAAGTCTTACCGTCAGTAGCTGCGGGTGAGCCACAATCATCACCGCTGCTTCGCCCACTTGAACAGTTGGTCTCCACAGTGTCCCTCGGGACTTGGTGTGAGCATGATACATCCCATTTACTAGTATGCTGCAAGAAAATCATTTACGTTTACTAAAAGGCCAACATTCTACTAAGGTTGCAATTATTAATCTGAGCTTTCTTAATTACAAGGTTGGAACCCCTTGCTTTCTCATACAGAACAGTGATGGGGTTTGCAATTTCATGGTCTTATTCATTTGGCAGTTGCTGAATGACTTGTCAAGTTTTGCTTTTAGGACATTTGAGGAAAGCTTGACATCCTTTTTATAAATCAGTGTAGTGGTTAACCGCTCAAACAACAATACATTTGACAAATATCCATCTGCACAGCAATTCTACCTGTAACCTTAATATTACTGAATACAGATAAAACCCAAACAACAGGCTGTAGGTTTTCAGTCTCAAATCTTGTGCCCAAGATACACTAAATGTCTCAATCACTGCAAGACTCAGAATATTTACAGACACATAAAGTACTTTTCTCCAAGCATGTAAAGGTAACACATAATCTTCCAACTTAGAATTAAAGGGAACAATAAGCCAGGAAGAAAGAAGAATTCAAGACATCTGTTGCACAATACACACGGAAAGGAATTGAACAGTTTCTTTGCCCTGTGTCGTGGAAAAAGCAAATCTAGACACATTGTCTGTCGAAAGGAAACAAAGCAGACATGAAGGGAGAATTGCCACCACAAGCTGCTTCTAGTAAGTAAACCAGAGGAAGGAGAATGCCTAACCCAAGAAAGAAGTGATAGAGATGAGCCAATGGTAAGAAAAGTTAATTAGAACAAGGCCCAGAGGTGGTTAGAAGGGCAATGCCATGTAAGAAGTTGAATGTAAAGAAAAGCTAAATACTTAATGGAAAAGCTTTTTAACACACAGATGTAGAAAATACAAATTCAATACAATAAAGCCACCAATGTGGTAGCTCACTTTCTGATAACTCTCCTATGAGGCTGTGGAGTGCAAGCCAAGTCATCAGGGCTAAAGATCAACCTGTTGAAACACCCATTTCACAAAGACTGAGATGGGCCATTGCTAGCCAGCGTTTTCCACTGCAGCAGCCCCATCCATTAAAAGGTAAGTGTTACAGGCTCCAATATCAAGAGTTGAAACACTAAGGGCAGGGGGAAAGGAAATTTGGAATCAAGTGCCTGTTTACTTTCTATTGGCCTTTACTCCTGGCCATCACCACAACCTGTCCTTTAACAGCTTTGATGCCACGCCTCAGTGATGATGACAATGAGTAACACAGTTGGGTTTGTGGTGTCTTAATGAAATGCCCCCTCGTGGTCACCAAAATGATTTCCTGACACTGTACGTAAACTGCTACCTTCCCAGTAAACCTCACTACATCTGCTGCTAACTTCATCATACTCGTGAGGTTTCATCATACTTGTGGGGTTTCATGCCGGTTCTAACACAAAAGGGTAAAGATTTTCAAGCATAAAGTTGAGAGTATTATAAGCTTCATCTCCAAGGAAAGTAACCAAAGATATCTGACATTGCCTTTTCCAGGAGCTTCTGTTAAAAAGATATGCAGATCACTATTTATAGAGGTAACAAAACCAACTGAGATCAAAGTTCCCACTTGAATTTGTAAAGTATTTCTGTGAATCTACATAATCATTTGCTTTAAAGAAGAAAAAGGACAAAAAAGTTAAATCTATAGGTCTACTTAAAGAAGTTGGTTACCTTTTAACAATTAACACAGCTGTTGTAGTTTGTTCCCACCTTCTCTCACCCTGTAAGTGCAAAAAGTGATATGTAAACCATTCTGGAAGTAATACCGCTTCAAAGCTTTTGAGATACTTAGACACAGGTCAGTAAGTGAGCTACCAAACCTATTCCAAATGGCATGGATGCTGTCCATGTCCAATGTCCAGTAAGAAGTGGATTCCGTAGCTGGCTGATTCCAGTAGACTCAAACACTATAATTGCAGAGAGACTTGCCTGAAGTACAACTAACTGCTACACTTCATAGCATTTATTATGGTCCATAGTCACCTATAAACAGTGTGAAGAAAGAGTGGTGTAATTCAGAAGCTGGCATTGAGACCCAATTCACCTCCAGATACTTTTACTGCTCCAAGTCATCAAAACCTCTATAGGATACCAAGTAAGACTATAGGTCCTGGGAGGAAGGCCTTGCAAGAAAAGCTTTGATTTCAGCTTTCTTGATAGAAAGTGATCAGCTTGCTGACAGATGCTGCCTTGTAAATTGCTGGTGCTATCCTATTTCGTCATCTTCATCTGTTTTCTTGCTCTGTTTTTAGGCTGCTAGGAGTTTGGGGCCATTTGGTAGGGATTTATCATCCTGCCTCCACAGCAGAACAGGGCTGTGGAAGACTACAGCTCCTTGGCTGCGTGGCCACCTCATGGTCAATCTCATCTCTTAGATGTATGGGAAACTATATGTGACGCTACCTACGTACTGCTACACAGTCTCTTGACAAGAAATATCTCTTGTATGCATTCCCTCATATGCTCGGATCACAAAAAAAGGCCATTAAGAAGTTAACTTGAAATAAATACAATGTTTCTTCAAAAATCCATTTCATTGTTGTGACTGGATTTTGAAAACTAGAACTTATACTCCTTTCACATGTCTCAGTTACACATGGTATTGTTTCTGCTTCCTGAATAAGCAGCTTCAAGCTTAAATGTCAACATAAACACTGCTATAGCTATGCAATTATTCCTTTTGCAAACATTCCCAGGACCTACAGTCACAGAAAACTTCATGACAGGTGACCCAGTTGCTACAGACTCGGTCAGTTCAGGACTCCACACTTGCACCACAGTTAAAACCTTATTTTGCAAAACATCACTGTCACAACTGGTAGAGTAGGAACCATGTGACCCAACATGTTTTTAATTGTAACCTAGACAGAACTTTTCATTTCCACAACATACTTCTGTTCAGATGCCAGAGGACACCAGAAATGTAGGAAGTGGAAAAAAAAAAGGCCATTTGGATAATTTACTCAGGCAATTACTGCCTCATCATTACTATCCTTGCTTGGAAGAAGGTTTACTAGTGCCCCTAGAAGAAGAATGGAAAAATAAAATGAAATATATAGCCAAATGGAACCACAGAATAAATTATATTTAGCATAGCAATTAAAGTTTCTCCCAGACTACAGGCATTATGAACAACCTACATTTGTGTGGTCAAGAACCCTGCCTCATAAACATCCCTGTCATTAATTTAAATTAACAAAAACTTGGAGTAAGTAAATGTAGTGTTATTTTTGTTCCCTTTAACAGAGTGTTTGGCATCTTAGCTATGCACAGACAGTTGATTCACCAGAACTGACGAAGCAGAAAGCTCCAGCCAGGAAAGAAGGACTCAGACGTGCCAGGGATGTCAAAAATCTCCTAAAGTGATAAAAACCAAGCTGGTTATGGCTTATTAAAACAACCAACAGCAAAGTAGCTACTGCTTAACAAACTGAAGTGTTTTTTTCCCCCTTAATAGCGACCATGCCCACGCTGTTCTTCACCAATTCTGTGCAGTTCTTTTGTAATATCCTCCCCTTCATAAGCCTCTAACACAATTCCTTCAACTTTTGCAGAAGATACTGGTCATCTTCCAACAGAGCTTTCTAAGGCAGTGCACATAGCAGTGCTTCAGGAGTAGAAGTTTGGAGCTTCAGAAATTCCTGTTCTGGCTCAGGAAGATGGAGAGAAACCAGAATTCACTGTAGCTCCCTTTGCAAGAGTGCCTCTGTGTTTGCTCATAACACTCTCCAGCAGCAGAGACTGACCAACAGCTCTGTGCAGGAAATCTTTAAGAGTGCGACTCTTCAAAGCTGGAGGAAAGAGATAAGTCATCTGTCTTCAATTGAGGGTTCCTTCCACCTTTACTGAAGGGGCCTTAAGCAACTCATTAAGCAAGAACACATGCCTAGGCCCTGGAAGAATGCTCCCTGTGCTTGTCCACTGCACTGAACAGGCTTTGATTGCAGGGGTACGTTTACTACATTCAGGGCTATGCAACAGTACAGTCATAGCAATACAGTACAGTGAAGGGCCAAGAACACAACCACATACCTCTCTTAGGGACAAAGTTTCCACTTGGGTTGACTGGAATTTTGTCTGACTGATAAGAATACACAGTCCTGCAAACATTCATTTATAAGGAAATTGTATTGTAAGGGCAAAGGCAGTACCTTGATGTAAATTCTGTCATTCAGAATGATATAACAATACACCAGTTCATATATATAACATTTATAACTCAACTGACCCAACTCAGCAGCTACAAACCTTTTCCTAAAGAAAAGAATTTTGCTTCTTTTGAAGCCAAGAATACTTTTACACAGTGTATCTAAAGGTGGATAACTTTGGGCCTACAATGTACAATAATAGAACAGTCAGATTTCATCACTGAGAGCAAAGCAAAGTGATGGCAACACCAGTCCTACACTGCTCAGAACTGAGTAGTACTTACACATCTTTGGGATACACATTTCACTGAGCAATAGAGCTGCTCCAATTCACATGGTTTGACATTATTTTCTGATACCCAAGACCTTTGTGGCTTTAAGGCATGACCTTAAGCATGAAGCCTCCCAGGCTGAAATGCTATCACAGGATTTTCTTAAGAGTCGACATGATATTTCTGCAAACATTTAATCTATCATTTAAGAGCTACATTCATCTTTCACACAAAAACTCTGGCTAGATGCTGCAGTAACCATTCAGCAGCAGAAAAAGGCATCTCTAGCAAAGGGGCTAATCAAGAATCTTGATGAAGGCTACATAAAAAACTAACTACAATTTGCACAGAACTCCAGTATTTTTTCCCTTTTTCTTTGTTTAAGATGGGCTTTTTTGTTGTAGGTTGTTCTCTTTCAAAGGACATACATACTTAGGTCCGTTAATTTTCTCTAGAGAACAACAGAAACTCCTTGGAAGATATGTCACTTTTTTGGACAATTCTCAGATCAAGAATTATTGGGATTCCCCTTGATCAACCCTCATCCACCCTCCTCCCCAAAGGTAAGAAATTGGAACTTACCCATCAGCACTTAGTAAGGTGTTAACTTGGATGTGACAGTCCCAGCACACTGCACGTTATGCTAAAATTCATAGTGAAATTTGTTTGTAGAGAACCAAAACCAAGCAAGAAACAAATTTGTGACTACTTTTTTCTTCTTAAGAAGGTAATCAAGTCTGAAAGGAAAAGTGGTTTCATATGCAGCTTAGAAAAAAAGCAACAAGAGGAGGCTATCACATTTATAGGGGCTTAAAATCAGTAGTTGGTTTCAGTTAGAGATAGTTACAACAGTCTTTACTGAATGCAGTGACTGCTCTGTACTAGGAATCCCCATTGCAAACGTGGACGTGACCCTGACATCAGGACTCTAAAAAAGGTCAAACACCACAAATTTCACACATTTAGGGAATGTGGCTTCAACTTCAGGTATTAACCACAAGATTTCAGTCTGAACCTTCATGAACTGTTTATCTCTGTGTCTTAGATTCCTTATCTGTTGGGGCAGATAGTTTTAAAAACTTCTCAGAAGCGTTGTCAAGAGTTAAATGCTGAAAGACCATTGACACTGTCAGGGAAGGCCTTGAAAAAAACCCACACAATAGTACTAAAAACTTCATACACATAAGGAACTTTTGGTGGGCAGCCTGGTTCATCCACTGTCCAATTATTTCATAGAAGCAGTCCTCTGAAACATTGATGTTAGTGGCATCCACTACTTGACAAGTATAAGATCACCTCATGGTTCTCAACAAATGCTGTCTTTCACAAGTAGCTGAAATCCACACCAATTTAACCTAAAGGAATACCAACTGAAAACAGGTCCAAGCAGAAGCTGATGAAACAAAGCAGTCTTGCTTAGGAGTCACTTAGAACATGTGTTATTTTCTATACTGAAGCCTTAAACTTTCCTAAATAGTTGCTTTGCTACTATTTGACAAGTTTAGACCTTCACACCAGGACAAACAAAAGTGCAGCAGGGTTTCCCCACTGACATCACAGCCACAGAAATCAGGGATGACCTTTAAGGTTGAACACACACAAGGTTTGAGTCTGAACATACGAACCTCAAGTTGAGCTCCCTTAGTTGGGCTTCTAGCTAATGGAACTCAGCTTACTCATTACTGAAAGGTGACCTGAAAACATCCTTAAATAAGTAGAGTCTGGAGAAAATGGAGATGTGACCTTGACTGAATTTTCCCCACTTGAAGTCACAACATGTAAGAATAGGGGAGAGAAAATTAACACACTGATGACTTATTTCTGTAAGAGAAACATAATTCAGTGTACAGACTTATAATTTCACAGGCACCGGCCCAACATTCACCCTGAGTAACAGAAAAGTAAGCATCTCTGTACTTATGCAACTCACCATTTGGCGTAACCCAGTGATTTGTTCAGTGTCTGAACAGAGGAACAGAAACAGGGGATTCCCTTGCCTTCTCATTGCTAGAACTTCACTGTTTGCAACACCATCATTTGCCTCAAAATATGACTCCCAGAGATGTACTTTTTTCTCATTTGATTTTCTCAAGTAATTTACTGCAAACAAGCACTACACAGAAAACATTGTGTCAAAAATACTGTGTCTATGATGTTCCTACTCTTCATAGTTTGATAGATGACCAAAAGCTACACCGAGTTGCTTCACAGACTCTGCCAACAGCTGTTACCTTACATAGCAAAGAAAAGAATTCTGGTTTCATGTGTGTAATTCAGAAGCAGGACCAGCTTTCAGTTTCCCAATGTGAGAGCAGAAAAATATCTAAACCAGTCATTACTTCTATTAGCTTAATTATTAAATCTCTGTTATATTGCTCAGTGACAGGCATCTGCCTTTCTGCTCAAGTAGTGGAAAATGCTGTACATAATCCAATGTAAATTTGGTATCAGAGAAGTGAGAGATGAAAAAGGAATCCAACATAAAACTCAAACACACTAAAGCAGAGCTGAAGGCATACAGCCAAGTATCTACACATTGAGTAATTCACAGAATCTCAACTTTTCTTTGTGTGCATGTACTCAGAATGTTTAGGATCACTTTCTGTTCTTGCCAAGTGACCACACACAAAAAAAAGGGGAATTGCAACTGCAGTGGCAAAATAAATGCTAGCATTTTCTATCTTTAGTTAATGCTACAGTGAGCAGGTTCTAGGGTTTGTATTTTGTCATATTACCATCAACGCACTTTGTTGGTTATAGCTAGTCAACACTTCCTATTTTAACACCACATTTTCAGTTACTCCAAGTTTGCCAAAAACTTTGGAGTGTGATCACATCTACTGTGCCTCCAGCTGATTGTTAGGAAAAACAGAACAAAAATGACTCAGTCATTTCTAAGAATGATCATGAGGAACAGATGTTGCTTTAATTATATTCAAAGAATTCTTAAAACTTGTATTAAGAAACGCTTAACTTCTTCACATTTCAGAAACAGGGACATGACATTTAGCACAGAGGCTGTGCTGCTGTCACTATTGGACTTTTTGCTCTTCCTCTGAAAAAAATCATACACAGATCTAGGCAAGTGTTGAACCTTTGAGAAGATGGAACTTACACATTTGCCAGACTTGCATAGTAGCCAAAAGGTTCAGCTTTCTCTCCATTGCACATACTGCACAGAGGGAGCTGGATGGTCCCCACAGGAGGTGGCTGATTGCCAGGCTGCAATATACTACAATAGGATAGGTTATTTCTCCTCTGGTTGCAGAACTCCATCAGCCCAAAGTCCCACTTGGCTGAAACACAGAGGAATCAAAGGTGGATTTGTGCAAGAAATGAAAATATAAGTTAGAGAAAAAGGAAGACAGGCGAGAGTCTGAGGTCAGATGAAATGAACAGATGAGGTGTGAAGAAGAATCAAAATTGGGTGAAGAGAGCAGGATGATTCAGAGAGGGCATTCCCAGCAAAGAGGAACTGCCCAAGGACAAGCAGTCTCAGTTTAATTTTCTCGATTTCTATCAATTTCTTGAATGTCAAACAGCTGAGAAACTGTACCTTCTAGAACAATAGAAAAAGAAAATCAGTCCCTAGGCTACTGTTTCACTAAGATCCCCCAGAAAAATACCAAAGGTCCAGCAGTCGGGAGCCCAAAGCCCCCATGTGCCATGCTCCAAGCTTGGCATCCCAGGGGCAGATGATGGCTGAAGAAACCTTCAACCACAAGGAAGGGGAGTCCATGCTGACCATCAGGTGAGGAAGCAACAAGAAGCACTTAACATCCTACTATTCCCTTCTTTTTCAGCTCTCCCTAGGCTAGAAAGCATCCCACTGTACTCTGCTTAGCCCAGCCTGGCCCAGAATTTGAGTAACCTCAGGAGAGTTGTCTAGGTAACAGGGGACTGCAGCTGCCTCCCCCAGGCCCCTCCAGGCAGCGTGGGGCTGCTGCCATGTTTCCCATGTGCCTGCCCTCAGAGCACTGCAGCGGTGCAGTCCCACACCAGCACCGTCACAGCACACGCAGCTCTCTGCCCCCAGCCCGCCTCTACCACAGGCCTTACGGCAGGAAACCCGCCCCGGCGTGAGAAGTCTGGGCCACAGCTCCCTTCAACCCACTGGCTCTCCCCACCAAGGAAAGGGCACACAGCCCCCACGGCCACTCTGCTGGGGGCAGAGGGACAAAGCAGCAGCCCACTGGGGCACTCCTGTACACAGGAGCTGGTTACTGCTCAGAGCGAGGTGACCCTGACAAAGCTTTGATTTCCTGTGGGGAGGGAGCAGGGAGTGCCTCCAGCCCAGCAGGGTTATCAGCCCCTTGGTTGCACACACATACAGGGCACACTACAACCACAGCTTTTCATTTCCTGGAATCATACACAGAACCAGACTCTTTGTAAGAAGCGTGATGAGGTAATCACAAAAACACAGCTAGGAGTTTTTGCTTGGGTTTTTAGGCTAAACAGCTTATGTCACTAAGCATTACAGAGAGACGGTATTAATAAGCCTCCTCCTTCCCAAAGTCCAGACTAACAATTTCAAGACACATTTCTCTCCCCCTTCACTTTAGACTCATTAAGGCAAAACATTGTATTACTTTCACTCTCAGTTTCCACAGGGACACGCATTGCAACAGCAGAAGCGTAGATGACTTCACATCATTTCTTTGCTTATACCTAACAAATCCACAGAAGACCTTAATTCCTGCAATGGAATTTCTTGCTCAGAGTTACTAGCCATACACAATTTCAATGAAGAGCTGCTCCTCTTTAAGGAGACAGACCATGGATCCTTCTATCTGGACCCCCAAGCCATGCATACAGCAACAGAAATGAAAGCAGATAGAAAACAACAAAGTTCGCAGGAAGTCTGACACTCAAGAGCCTCTCTTGCCGAGCTTTTACGCATGAGTAACTTCATCACTTTAACAGAGGACTTGCTCCATGAACAAAGGAAAACATATAAGTTCAATTCTTGCAATTTGAACTTTATTTAAAGCAGATGAAATCTAATTTGCATAGTCCTGGGGTACTATCAAACCTCTGCAAGATCCAGGGAAACTCCAGAACACTGATGTCACTCTGCACTGGGCCAAGCGTCGAGTCAGGGGATATATTAAAATAAAGCATGTAATTTCACCTATGCTGGATCAAATCCGAGAAACTAGGAATCTAAATTCTTCCTAAACATTCTTCTTAAAACCCTAAGAGTGAAGGGGGAAAAAAAGACAAGTAAGAGCTATTAGAAGATAACTGCAAAGCCAGCCTAAGGAAAAAAAATGTTTATTAAAGATGTAGCTAGGTTAGTTTGAGACTAGCTGAATAAATGCATATGCTGACATGGAGGTCAACAGCAAAACTGTCCATAATACTCTTGGTATACTCAAGGGGAAGAAATTGTTTCAAAGCATGTTAATATTGTAGGGTTGTAGACTCTTACAAAATACTTACTTTTTCATATCTGCTTTGCTGTTCTACCTTAACACATCCTTCAATTTTAATTCCTTCAAGTTCATGATAGATTTCACTTTACACTGTTGCTGAAATTGCTTACGTGCTGTAACTAGTACACAGACTTGACATTGTTTTAGTATTATGGTTTTAACACAGGTCACAAAACTGAGCTAGACTATTTTATAAATTCTAAGTGTAGTTCTTCTAAAAGCTGCTTAAATAACACAGGTTCTGTTTCTTCATTGTAACCTAAGATTAAACCTAAGCCTCACAGTTTCAGTTCTGGGATTTCTGGAAGGGAGAGGGAGCAGTAAGACCTCTCGAACCCACTAAGGTCCATTTCTAAGAGCAATTTTGTGCTTGAGGCAAGCTGGAAATCAGAGGTAATAGGGTAAAAAAATAAGCATATTGTAATAAATGTCATCATGCTGTCTCCACAAATTTGGAATACTATTAGTAGGGGGAATGCTAGAGAAGGAAGACATTACAGAACAGGTCTCCTCTTATACTTTTTGCAATCCTTCAGTCCTGTCACAAGGGTTTCTAGCAGATGTTTAAGACAATGAGCGCAGAATTGCTGTTTAAGCCAAGCAATTACCTTTTAAAAGAATTTAGTGGTATCTTTTGTCCACACAGCAAGCTACAACTTGAGTTGACACCACAGTTTGCAAACTGCAGTACTCAGAGGATATTAATTCAAAACCTGGAAATACTAGAAGCAGGAAAGCAGTGGTGCTAGTGCTCTCAAAGTTACTCTAGCAGGACACTATCAGTTTGCAGAACATAGTTTTGCTGGCACTGCCTCCCCATCACTTGACATTCGGTTCAGTTGTTTGGGTTTAAGCAGATCCCATCTATGTTAAAAAAAAAAGAGACTGAAGATTTTCCATTTCTCTTCAGAAGATCATATTTTACAGCACATACAAAAATACTCTGGAAGAAACATACAACTTCATTTACAAAAACACCAAACTAGAAAGAAATTACAATAGATAGCATAAATTACTTCTTATCATCAGAATTTCTCTTCACCCCTCAAAAAACCCTAATGCATTTAACTGGGTAAGCAGTGTTATATCAGTTTACAGCACCAGATTTAAGACTACTACACGTTTTCATGCAACCATTTAGAACAGCTTTCAGGGTTTCTCCGAAACCACTTTCTGCATGCCAGTTGCCTTTGAGACTGCAGCTTGCAGGTGGGTAGTAGTGTTGCAACATTCAAGGAAGCTGTTGCATTGTTTAAGTACATCTGCGGATGTGTGTTCTGAGTTTAGCTTCACTACCCCGTGACAACAGTAACAAAACCTCTCAAGTCCATGCTGGAGCAGTCTTCAGACAAAAAAATCAGGTAACACAGCATAGGGCACGTTTATCATCTCCATACCTGCATCCTCTGCTGCATTTTCTTCAACACTGATGGGCCTCCATGGGAGGCAATATTTGTGTAGTGCATGGCTGTGCCAGACAGTGGAAAGCTACAAGCTGAGGGAACTGAGCACCACTACAATAGGTGCACATGAGTGTATGTGCCAAATAGGACAATAATTTAAGATAAGAACAATATATGCACATGAACTAGGAAAGTACAAATGCGTACAAGCACATTGGTACACACTTGAAACCAGAACGTGGTTGCAGTGACTAGTTAACACTGTGTCTATACATTCTGAATCTAAGTCACAAGACAGATTGGAATTTTGTGGCTTTTTCAAAAGCTGATTCAGACTGAGACAATTAAGATTTTAAAAACAAACTAATAAGGATAACTGCTACAAGAACATGCAAAGCACAGCTCAAAAGGAAGCAAGCATCTGACAACACTCTAAAACAAGACCATGATTTTAACTAACCAATTGCACTATGACAACAGTAGCCTTCCATACTTTGTTACTAACTCCAACACACACCACCAAGCAAGCAGTTACAAGCTTTACCTGAAGAGATTCTGGTTACCCATTAAGGGTAAGTTTGATGGATCTTTTAATAATACGAATACTATTTGTTGGAACAGGAGATGAAGAATCTGGTAGTTCTTTACTGGAAAGCCTCTAAAACACACAAAAAGATGACACAGGAAAAAAAAGTTACCAATTAATTCACAAGTGGCAACAGATAAATCCATTCCCAGCTAAATATAAACAACATTCTTCATGTACCAGA
The DNA here is from genome assembly GCF_028858725.1 of Colius striatus. Lineage (NCBI taxonomy): Eukaryota > Metazoa > Chordata > Aves > Coliiformes > Coliidae > Colius > Colius striatus. The sequence continues at coordinate 118,602,049 of NC_084760.1, forward strand.
ACTGTATGGTCCAAAATCAAATATTTATAGAGAGAGATTTTTTCTGAGGGTGAAATAACTTACAGGTTGCTCAACAGCATAATAGGGGAAGTTACCATTCTTCTCAGATCCATCAGTTATCAGGAAAACAGAGTGCCTCTACTGTTCAGATTACTACCAGTTTCATTACCCCCAATTTAAAAACATTTTACATGGCACAGAAGGGCTGAAGCCACTTATCCACTTCAAGGCTTCCAAGTCTTGTCACAGAAATCAGTAAACAAGGACTTAAAGTAAGAGCTCAGATCACCTTATAGTAAACAGTACAGTTCTTTTTGCCAAAGAAGAAAAAGCAAATGAGGAAACAAATTCTATAAGTGTTTGAATACAAAGTTTTTCTGAGGGCAATAACTTGGAAACTTTGGCTTCACTTTTGTGATTCAACCTCGAAGGTCACTGTTCAACTACTAATTTGGTAGACGCATGACATGCAAAAGCTTACTAACTACTTAGAACCACCAAGTTTACAAGCATTAATACGTCTTTGCACATAAAATGTGTAATGCAAAACTAGCATTTGCATGAACACAAAGGCATAACAAGTAATACCTGTTGTCTTGTTGTGTTGATAATGGGAATCCGCATGGATTTTCCTCCAACACCCTAAAAAGGCACAAGGACTCCATTAGGCAGTACAGGCAAACTCATAGTAAGAAACAGCAAGGTCTGGCAGCTAGAACACTTGAAAACTAAATACAAATGTGTATTAACAACCTCAACCACACTTTTTTTTTTTATAAAGTCCTTACACCACACATTTCAGGTACTTGAACCTTCACTATACCAGCAAGACCATATATTAAATTGAGGGTGTGCCCTCAGAAGTTGGTTTCAGTAGCAAGCTACAGTAAACATACATCTTATCCTCCATTTGTGAGACTTTAGTCTTCATACTAGCTTCAGTTTACAAGTTGTTGGGAAAAAAGAAAAGATTTGATTTCAAGCATGACAAGAAGCTGCATCCTACCAAATCATCTAGTAGGAACATTCAAAGGATTGGTCATTTGGGTGTAACATTTGGGAAATGAAGATGGAAATGACTTAAACAGAAATGCATGCTTCACACCACAAAGGCATACAGTATTTTTGTGAGAAAATCTAGGTGCTAGAAGAATCTATTCAGTTTTTCAGAGTCCACTGAGTAAACCCACTTCAAAATTACATTTTCTGTAGATCTCCCAACATCTTCTGGATTGTCATCATCTTTGAACACTGAATCGTGGCCAGTTAACTAGAAGAACAGAAGACACACACATTCAAAATGATTCCTGTACTAAAATTGACTTCATATTTGCTTTCAGCCAACACATTAAGTCTGTCTATAGCCATTGATTAAACAACATTTAGACAGACTACCATTACCACACAGGCTTCTCAAGCATCTTGAAGTCTTACTACTGAAACCTTGAAATGTGTGCTTGAAGCATTCAATACTAGATAACAGTTTTACAAGTTGATTCCTTACAAACGTAACAAGTTTCTTTCCTCTAGTTGTTTGTTACCTTTGTCTCAAACCAGAGGTCAAGCTACAAGAACACTTGTATACAGAGCAACAAAATAAATCAAACATTACTCTAAGGCTTCCATAGAAAGATCTCACATACAACTCCACACTTAATTCAGTAGTGAACAACCTGTTGAGCAGGCTGTCAGTTTCTAAAGCAGCAAAACTATCAATAAGCATTCAAAAAAATAAACCATCTGCCAGAACAAGACTGGCTCATGCTTTTACATTTATAAGATTCCTCTACTCTTCCTTTTGAGATTATTTCTTTCTGATTTCTTTTAAGAACTACTTCTGAACAAGCCAGTTCACTCAAACTGGTCAATGCAGTAATAGAGGAGTACAGTAGGAGATAGTCATCAGATCAGAAACAGTCACCAGTGCCAGATTTTGGGAAAAAAAAAAATCTGTTTAATAGCTACACATTTTACTCAAGACAATTTCTCATATCTACCTTCTAGTAAAAAAATTGTTCTGCTTAAATTTAGATTCCTGAATCCATTGAGAATGTACATATATGTGTATATGTATGTGTGCGTATATGCATTTCTTTGCAGTTATTTCATTCATTCTACACCAATAATTACTTCAAATCCTCCCTGGCCTAGCCCCTTTTCCTTACCTTTTCTCCAGTCATTGTTTTTTTGGGGCATTCTTGTGATGTAGGTGAGTGACATCCTTTAGAAGTTGGTGAATAAGGTCGTTTAGGTGCAGCATTCTTAGGATCCACAACTGCAGTCCCGCTTAATTCATGCTGTCTTTGGACAACACGTGCTCGGAGTTGAGACACTGTGTTACATCCTGCAATGGCGCAACAACTTGGAGGTCCCAACCTTTTGATTGCAACTGTAGCCTCCATTTCTGCAGAAGACAGCAAGCTTTCAGAGTTCAGCAAGGACATTAAAGACTGCCTTCCACCCACTGCTTCAATACACACTTGAATCAGCAACAGGAATGGAGAGTCCCTTAGACATCAATGGCACAGCTACATGTGGTATCTTCTCTCTGCTGTTAGCACCACTAGATCTCTGATATACACCACTTCTGTAAGAGCCAGATGCTAGAGTTAGGAAATGTTAAGTTTGCAAAAGACTATACATTTCATTTCCAGAAATTTTATAAGGCAAACATCTACCTTCTCAGCTCATTGTCACAGCTCCACTAAACAATACAAACTCACAGACAATCTAGCATGAGACCTTCATTTTTTTGAACTTTAGATTCTTAATCTGAACTTAAGCATTTTCTTTAGCAAGTCTCTATGTACTGGAACCATTTTCCAGCTTAGGATAATCCAGCATTCCATGCTGCTTTTAATTAATGGATCTGGTCTGCTCTGCCCACACATTAATCCAATTTTAATTATTTTCCCATTTATTTTTTTATGCTACTCCTACAGTACACCAAACTGTCTGAATACAGCAAACATTACGTGTTTGGTAGGATTGGGCTTTTACTCTCAAGACTACATATTTCTCCTGTGCTGAAGCAGCTATGGACAGACAGACTTCCCAGCAACTGATAGACATTTACTGACTGAGTTGTCATACTGTTCCACTAAGTCAGTAGTAGCCTCATGTTTCTGCCATCAATATTGGCACTTCATTAGTACTCAATACTGCTTGGCATCAATCATACTTGTTTGAAAAAAAGCCAGAGTTATCTACATAAGAGACTTTGCTTCAAGTCACACACTAACCTAAGAGTACTTCTATTCAAGACCAAATAGTTTCTCTGGTATCAAGTTGTTCTTCATTCCTATGTGTTCATGTACATTAAATTGATTTTTTGGCTAAAGAAATCCTTGATAAATCTCCCCTCATGTGCCTAAAGGAGATGCCAGCTTTGTTCCTGAAGCCATCAGAGTCCTCCACATGCTTATGAACCACATAGATTCCAACCAAAAATCCTAGATCTCATTTACACTGTCAGTTAAAAGCAGCTTCTAATGCCATGGTGCTAACCTTTCTATTTCTGCTGTAGAGGTATCCAGTTTAGATATCTTATTTAATGAAGAGGAATTATATGGTGTTCTGGAGTCTGTGTCTCTGGAACTGTCCAAACAGTGTCCACCTGAAGAAATCCTTTTGCACTGAAGCCCACTAGCATTTTGGCTATTATCTGGCATGCTTTGCTGAAACAATAGTTAAAAATGAAGTCTTCAAGTAATTACTCAAGAAAAAAAAAAATATTGGCAGAAAAGCCAAATTTTTATTATACCTTCTTTCTTTTCTGTAAGGTTTCTGCAGGCAAAAAATAGTGGAGATGCTTTCTCTTCACATGAGCTGCCTCAATCTTCATACCTTCCTTTAGCACATTGAGATTGTTAGCCTGTCTGTAAACTAATATGACATTTAGAGTTGTAGCTCAGTGAGGAACTTTGTATTAGGTATTTGTTCAAGTTAAAGGGTTTCTTTAGAAACAGCAAGCCTTTAAGTCTGCCGAGCCCAAAAGAGCAGCAAGAAGCTTCCAGTCTAACTCAATATGAAATGTTACTCAAATATCCCAGTGTCTCAAGATGAACATGATCTAAAACTATCATTTCACATCCAGTACAGACCACATACACAACAGCTATTTAAGTTGAAATATTCATTTATGTGCTCAGTTACAGATGTGGTTTCCTAATCATGCAGCTCACATCTGAGCTGATTTTAACCAGGAGAAAACACTCCTTAACCAGTAGTTTTCTGGTTGCAAGCAGATCTAGAGGACTTTCTGAATCAACCCAATGGTACACAGCTGATTAGACCACACACTTCACTCAAGATTCAGAGTAACTGCTGGCTGATATTTAAGGTGGACACAATGTTTTTTTGATAACAGTTCTGTAACATCCAATAATTTTCACATCTGAACTATTCAAAAGTTCTATCTGTCCAAAGACTGGATTTTAAGGACAAATGACTTAAGAAAAACCTGTTTAAGTTGTAGTTATTCTAACTGCCTACAAACAGCCCTTCATGCAACTTAAAAATGCTATTCTAGCACAGCAATTATGTTGGAATTAAGTCACATTTACATAAGCTTATCTAACAGACCTATCATGAGCACAACTGGAAAGCCAGCTTATATCCATACAGAAGGGCAATCAAAGTAAGGACATGCAACAAAAAGGTTTACAAGTCTTTCTACGGGAGACCTGGAAGTGAAATAAAACCACAAATATGAATACTCACACCCATATTAACAGCTGATTCAAAGCAAATTCAATGCTGTATGTATATATGTGAGATGAAATTCACTTAAAAGCTTTCCCAACAATGAGCCTTATATTCTTGAGCCCATCAGTTTGAAGTTAATCTTTGCTCTCTAAAAATATTCTCTAAGTCAAGGCACATAATAAAAAAAATTTCTTCAGAGTTAACAGATTATGGAAGAAGACCTATACCTTAGAACAACTTCTCACCTTAAACCCATTTATTCTAGCATTATCTATCACCATGTACAATGTTACTTATTTCTACCACTGTGAGTGTGCTTACCTATGATTTGCAGAAATATTATTTCTTATGGTACATGGTATATGACTGACACACACGTCAGTTTCAAGACAGACTTCCAAAGTGTCAAAACAGTGTGTTACTTAAGTTGATTTTCTAGATACTGCTCTCTATAGAAGTATCCAACAGGTAATACCAAAAGGAAGCACAATTCACTTTATGAAGCAAATTCCACCACAAAAATCCCACGTGAAAGCCCACAAGACTAGAGCAAAATACAGGTGTACCTGCATCTGTGAATGACTGTATAACATATGTTAAATCAATGTTAATGCTTTCTGCATTTTCCACTTTCCTAAATACGATTCCAAGGAACCACTTTGACACATACCCACTCCTAAAAAAAGAAAAGATAGATTCATAAATCTGTATTATGCACAAATGCCAGTTATTTGGATGCTAGTATCTACTCTCAAGAAGGCATTATGCAAAACAGTTTAGTTGTATGCAGCAGCTAAAGATTAGATCCAGGCTATACTTCACTTCTCAGAGCATTTCTCTCAAGTTCTCCCTTCTTTAAAGAGATCTTGCAAGCTCCTTTGCCTGGCAAAGCTCATACCTACAAAAGGGTAAGTAGGTAGGTAACTGAGCATCTCTCAGATGAGCTGAATTAATATAAACTAGCTACAATACATAGGCCAAACTGCATTTCACAAAAGCAATGAAACTCACTGTTTACACAGTTCTTGGTTGCCAGGGAAAGACTGTGGCTTTACATGTGCAATAGTTATAAATTCATTCCTCTCCAAGTTTCCCACCAGCACACGGATTTTCGATTCAACAAGTCCAATCCTAATAAGAACAATAGATATTTATTGATTTTTTTAAGCTGTATGCAGCATGGGAGATACACAATACTCATACAAAAATGTTAACCAGTAATTAAGTAGTAAGTTTCATTCAGCTGAGCAGATATAAAAATCTTTTATCACAGACACTGTAGTGTGAGATGTTTCCAATGACATTTGAGCTTTAGATTTTGCCAAGATGAAGGTAAGGAAGTTTACCTTCTAATCCTAACAGTTCAGATACAATACTTCAACCTATAACAGATTAATAAAATATCAATAGACGCAGATCCTTGCACCTCTGGCTTTGTTTCGAAGCACAGTAAAACTTTTGATCCCAAATATCAAGAGCAGCAGTCTGGAAAAGGTTCAGGCACAACTGCTCAACTACATCTGAGTAAAGATGCAATTCTTCTTGTAGATTGATCAGTAAAAAGAGTTTACCCTCTTACAAATTTTAAAATATAGGTCCTTTAATAAACCCATGACCTAGTCAATGCAGTTTCCTCAAATTTAGCCAAGAAATTAATCACGATCAAAGACTTTACATTTGTATCAAAATACTGTGGCTTTACTCTTTTACACTGCACTTATCACCATTCAGATGCACTGTGCCTGCTGTCAGGTTTCACTCAGACTGAAACACTCTTGTTTCACTTCACTGGGGAAAAAGCAGGCTCTGGAACAGGCTGACTACACAACCAGAGCAACTTAGCATTGAGTGCAATCTAGTCCTAAATTAAGTATTACATCTGGTTAAAAACAGTTATTGAAACCAATTCCTCTAAGGCTCCAGAACAATGGTCTTCAAAATGTCTAAGTGTGTGTACCCCAAGGGGGTTAAGAGATCACTGCTCTTTAAGTTGGCAAAAGATCTTTCTCCAGTGTTCATTACACATAAGATTACACCAAGAAATGCCCATTTGCTTCAGTCACTGCAACAAGGAATATCTTCCTAACTGAAGCAGTGCTGCATAAGCCATCTCCTCACTCCCTGCATCTTCAGACTACACAGAGTATCTGACATTCAGTCATACACACATTAACCTCCTTTGTTCCTTCTCATCATGACCCAGATCTTCAGGTCAGCTTCTTAAATGGCAAGCATTATGTTAACTTTCCTTCAAGAAAGCTTATAATTTTGCTGAGGAACTGTCCACTTGGTACTCTATTCCATGCTTACTGGCACAGTTCAATACTTTGTTACTTAATGCAGTTAACAAAAAAAGTACTACACTGGATTGACTTTCAATTATGTATTGAATCCATATTTAAAGCAGGACTTACCACTCTAAGTGATGCTCTTCTGTAGCAGCACTAGCAGTCAGCACAATATAATGTCTAGAAGAATGGGAAAAGGAATATATTAGCTCAGGACTTCATGTTTCTACAAGGGAAACCAAAGCTCTCTTGACTTCCAATCAAGACAGATTACATCTGGTACTCAGCACAGTATTAATTCAAGAAAAACGGATTAGAGCGTTTATTTAGAATTATGTTCTACTACATGCTATCAGAGTTGATTTTTTTAATACATTAGCAGTAGCATAACACCTACAATTTTGGGTTTTTTACATCTACAATCTTCCCTATACTTATTTATCCAAATTCATGTAATTATCCTGTTTCTGGAAAACAAATATTAACATAATTAATACTAAATTAATATATTAACATAATATTTTCTTTATGCTTAGTGAGTTTAAACTCACAATGCTAACCAATAAATCATTTCAAGCTCATGCAATAGAGGTCATACGTACTTGTACTTCTGAAAGAAGTTGAGTGGTTCAAAGAGCTTTGACCAGTCTGACTTTCCTTGAAGAATGTCATTTGTAACTGTAAGTCCTACAATTAAAAGTTGAAAACCTTATTACCAGTTTGTTTAAGACTAGCAGAACACGATCTGAACTTTATAAGAGAAAGGTTTGGAAGATTAATTGACATATCAAGAAGCAGGAATTCCCATGGCACAAAGCAGGTCTGCTGCAACAGTTCATTGTAAAATTGGTTCCTTGTTGTCTGCAACATGCTTACTCCCCAGAGACCTATTCTGCCTAGAAGGGCAAGAATCCCTCATGGAAGATAACTGGTTCTGCTACTGTAGTTTCATAGAGCAAGAATTTTACTTCTTATCAGTCAGTAAGCATGGAAAGAACTTTACCATGTTTGAGCTCCTCTACTATTACCGCTCGTGTTGATGTAGATACGTTGTACGTTGAGTTCTGCTGTGGATAGGCTGGGGTAATGATAGGCATTACATGATATCGGTCTAATGGGTTCACCTACGACATGAAAACAATTTTTCTTAGGATCAGTTTAGGTCACAAGAAGCTTTAAGGGTTTCCAAATTCAATGTCTACATACTCTAGGGTCCCAAACCGGTAAGTTAAGATCACTCTCTTCAGGTTGCTTCAGTAAGACAGGATTTGGCCATTCCCTAGAGAAGAAAAGCCAATAACTAACTCTCCATTAAAAGTATCAACAGGTAATTCTGGGTAAGGTTGAAAATTCGTGGTGTAAATCTTATTTCAAGAACTACCTCTAAAAGCATTACTTCTTTATGCAAATTAGTCAAATAATAGCTCTTACCATTTCGAAAAAACCAAGAAGAACTTGTTAACAAGAGTAGAAGCCATAGCATTTGGATAGAGCTGACAGGTTCTTGCTACCAGAATCGCCCAGGAAACCCCACCAAGAAATCCCAACATGTTGGAGTAAATGCCACGTCCTAGAACAGATACACTGTAGTTAGCCTGTAGTCTTTCGAAACACATCTAAGTCTTTCAATAGCCAACTACATTCATTCAAATTTACAGCATCAACTTCACCATCTACAGAATACTTAGTGCACTTCAGATACAAAGCCAGTTCTTTTTTGCACTGCAATGAGGCCAAAATTGTTGGTCCATACAGTGATGAGAAATAGTATAATCTCAAACACTTCCTAACACACTGGTACATCAGTACAGCTACTGCTTTACTCCAACTTCCCTTAAGAAAAAAGGCCTTTGTTCTAGTCTCTGCTCGAGCCACATATGCAAAGAATATTTTCTTATTCTTTATGTATCAAACTATTATACTTTGCTTGGTATTAATAGACAGGTTCCTAAGAAGCAATGCAGCACCTGGTCTTGTAGACACTTCCATCTTATTCCCACTCGACTCCCATAGAAAACCACACAAGGACAAGCCATGAATCTAAACTAAAAAAACTGTTTAGTCATTTCAACAGCTATCCAAAGCTGAAGTACTTCTAATGGGCTTATTTTTTCAGTATGAGGAGCCTTTGAAAAGTTGAAAGATCATTAACAACCACATTGCTCACGTTTTGCCCACAGTTTAATTGCACGGAGCGTGAGCCGGAAGTTCTCTTTGTTTGGCACTAGATGTAATATTTCATCAGTGACTCTGCAGCCTGTAAGAGAAAAGTTGAAGTACAGGAGTTCCTAGCAAGAGGTACAAGTCAGTGTTATAGTCAGCTATACAGCATCAATACCTTACAGCAAACTGGAACAATGTACATACCCTGATCAAAAAAACATGAAATACAGTCCTATCTAAACACACAACTCCTGGAAACATCTTAAGCCCATTCACTATCTCCTCAGATCTCAAGTATACAGGACATGAGTTTCTGCACCTTCTACAGAAACTTCAGCTGTGTCATGTACTTTCTCTACTGACTTTAGTAACATTTTTTTTAAAAAAGATGTGTAAACGTGCTCACCATTTAAGCTCCGGATACATCTTATATCCAAGCTTCTGAGATGTGAGTCATCTCCAAGATCCAAGTTGTCTGAGAGAGTTTGCATAGATAACCTCGCAAACACAAGATCAATCTTAAGAGAAAATAAAAGTGCCAACCATGAGTTAGAAGGCTGCATTTGCTTATAAAATGCACATTAGCTGGGGACAGTTAGTCCAGTCTAAAAAGAAGGGCTAACATATGTATTGAGAATGATGTGGCTACAGATACATCTGCCAAGTGATTTGCCAGAAAGCTGAAGAAAATGGCTAGAAGTTCCATATCTTATTTACAAAATCTTTATGGCATCATCCCTTTCTTTAGAAGTGAGGGAAAGGAAGCAGTTTTAAGTTTAAAAGATTCCTCTAAACTTAGAATTTCCATTAAAGTAAACTTAAAATTAGTCATCAAATTAAGACTTAAGTTCAATTACATCAACTCTACTTCAGCAAAGCAGCTTTTTTATGCAGTACGCACTTCTGATACTGAAGTGTTTGGATATAGTACTGCCTGAGGTATGAAAATTATTCTGTGAATGTCTGTACCAGACAAAGGCCACAAAAAGGCCACTGAATAAGTGTCTTCATGATAACAATACCAAGCAGCAACTTGTTTAGGTACTACAGCATGCAGGCCTTTATTCACTGCATAAAGACTCTAGATATTAGGATTTCTGCAGCTGCCAAACCTAGGCAAGACTGAAATGAATGCTTTTCATTTTCCAGAGTGTCTCAACCACTTCTTTTTTTGATTGGCAACAAAACATTTTGTTTGCTCACATGATTTATATGGTGAACTACACTATGCACATCCCTCTGTAGAAAGCCAGCTTGTCAGAACTAAGAAGAGTTACCAGACACACTAAGACAATGACTCTGCACGATCCTTGAGATAAATGCTACTCGGCAGGCTACTCAGGTCAGGTTTGGAATAAGATGTCCTTGATGTTCTCACGCCTGCCAGGCTTCCTAAGGCCTTATTTTTCTAGAAGCTCCCATTCTGCTGCAATGTCTTCTCATGGGATAGCTTGTGATCAAAGACAGCAGTCATGGGTCCCTGGCAAAGTTATCCCATTCCAAAACAAGAAAATAAAAAGTATTCACTTCATTTAAGTGAAATGCTTACCTCAATGCCATCAAACACAAATTTGACAACAGGCACATAGGCATCTTCAACTGCCTGTAAAAAAGAGGGTAATTGTGTAAGAGAATATTTTGCTACTTTAATATCTTTCTTGAACTACAATAAAACCAAGAATTTCCACTGCTAAACTACTGAGTATAAAGACCAATTTGCTTCTGAACAACAACAAATTGTTAATAAGCTGCAAACAGTATAGCAATAATATGGTACCAACTTTAAAAGTTTTGTAGGAAGAGATTCAGAGGCTGATCATGTATTGTTATGAGCACACTGTGCTGCAGCCCACTGGGAATCTTGTTTTCAGGCAAGTCACCTCAAAGAAAAGCTCTTTAGCTATTCATATGAAGTCCTTCAAAATGTCTGTAGAGGAAAGTTAGGTTAAGAGAAACATTTCTCAGGAGTTCATGTTTGGGTTTTTTTCAGGTTACCCCTTCCTCTTTATGCACACAATTACCTTCTTTTCAAGCTCCTTAATACATCTACAATAAAAGCAAAGCTCCCAGAGACAACCTTGCTTTTTGCTACAGCTGCCTCAAGTCGAGGGAAGAAGTGTATCACAAACATTCTGATGGGATGTACAGTCATTGGGGAAAGAAAGCAAATGCTTGAGTTCAGTATTTTCAAGCAGCATAAACCATTTTTTTTAGAAGGGAGTCAGAAACAAACACTTCTTTAATTTTGGCTTGGAAGCCATTCACTACCAAGATGAGTCTTTAACACGAATATTCTCATAGTAGCAGCTGCACAATCTATCGAGAAGAGAGCTTACTCACTCTTAGATTTTTTACTTCTGCCAGATGTTTTAGTTTTTGAAAGAAGGACTTAAAAAAATCTGATCGCTCTACATGACTGGGCGCCACACAAAGAGCATCTATGTCAGCACCTGCAAAGAGATTCCATTTCTTCTGTTATTATTGGAAATCACTTCCAAACTTTACAGTTATGATTGGACAAGGAAAGTTTTCTACCTTTGGTGTGTACTCCCAGCCTGTAAGAGCCAAAGGTAAATATCTTCCCACTAACATTTTCTGTTGTCACATTCTGTAGGCAGAAAAGGAAGTCTTTCAGAAGATATACACTGACAGATGTGCAAGTTTAACTAGCATACAAGTTACTCAGAAAGATTACAACAGCCTCCATAAGCAATGTCTTCTCACTTCCCTACCGAGATGTTAGTCTACGAGACAGATACTGTTTTTCTGAATTGAGTGCTTGCAACTCAAGAGTAATGTTGCAGTCCTTTCATTAACATACATGAATTAAGACCTAATATTAGTCTTCTGCGCAGGAGATGCAAATAAAATAACACAACCTAAGAGCCCAGAAGGCAAATTTAGCATCACATTTGCAAACTGCATTGTATCCTGTAGACTGTCTGAGGCAAGATTAGTGCTGATTGACCATCTATCTCTCACCCAATAGGTTGTGGCAGTTAAAGGCAAAGCAAGTCAGCAGACAGAGCCACTTCACAAGCTAATTCAGAGCCTCAAAGACTTCAAGATCTTGCTCTGAAGTAGCTTTTACACCTTATTTCAATGGATACTTAAGAAAGTTAAAAGTCTAACTTTTGCAAAATCCTAGCAGTACAAGCTTTAAGAGAGATAAGAAGGTTTCAGCTGTTTTGATAAGAGCACATAGAAAGGCCCTACCTTGCTCTCACCAAGTTCGAAAATCCATTCTTTCACCAACTTATTCAGTCTGTCAAGAACAGCCCGCCTGTAAAAAACCCTCATGTTAAGTTTGCCCTAAAAGACCCGAAGAAGTTAACAAATTTTATGGTCTTGTTATACCTATGATTCAGATCGTCTTCTTCCTCAAATACATCAAACACCTTCATTGTTTTAATCAACTTCTCTGTATGAGCGAAGTCTATAGCCTTAGGTGTTGCCAGGCTAATCGGTGTCGTAATTCCATAATGTCTCTGAGGCTCATTCTGAAGCCTGGAAGTACTAGGGGAGAAAATAAAATACTGAAGACTTCACAAAGAAACCCCACAACCTTAAAATGGAGTTAAATTTCTAGAGTTCAGAAGCTTAGCTGCACATATTTAGCTGTTTTGTCTAAAACCAAGAAACACGGTGTGTTTAAAGATATCTGCCACCAGAAGCAACACGGGCATGGCAGGATAACATTAAAATACAGGCATTATAAGCTTTTTTTTTTAGTTTACACCATAAAATCCTTGTTTACAAGGAGGTAAAAGAAAAAACTCTACTTGGCATTACCAGTTGAAAACGTAAGAGAGAAAAGAGCGGGACAGGAAGCAAGAACTGTATTTAAGGGATCATGAATATCTACAGAAACAGTAGTAGCAAAAGAGGGTGACATATTAGAAGGTATCTGCAAATCATCATGCTTGTCAGACCCCACATCCAGATCCCAAGGCTGAAGGGACTAATTGGGTCATTATTCAAAATGGCTCTTTTTCCTCTTCACATATGGACAACATCAAATATTAGCTGGGTTAATCAAGAGATGCTTATAGCTACTGAAGGTGTTTGACTCATCTTGGGTGGAATGGCATTAGGAAAGGCTACAAACACAGTCTCAGCACTTGTTGTTTTCAACAAGACTCTCATTGTTGCCTTTACTTTTTCATTCAAGGAAGATTTTTGTCTTTCAGCAACTACAGATATCATCCTGTGTGGGTTTGGCTTTTTTGCCCCCTCTCCTATGAGCTCATTTTTTAAACTTGCTTCTGTGTTCTCCAAAAAGCTGAGGGGGGTATTAGGACTGTAGTCCTACCAACAAGAATCTGCAGTATGAACAGTGTAACTAAGCCTTGACCTGATTTGCCTTGCTTTGTTTTTAGGCATTGTCAACTTGTACTTGATACGGAAAAATATTAAACATCAACATTTTTCCCTTCTTAGGATATCACTTTTACAATAAATATAGAAGGAAAGCCTGTGTTCAATTGCCACACATTACACCTAAACTAAAACACCTATAGTGGCAGCTTCCTATGTATTTTATGTATTACTTCCACTGTATATCTTGCATTACAAGCAGTTTGCACAAAATAAGAATGGGTTTTACACTTTGCTAGCACTCAAAATCTTTCCAGTGTACAGAAGACCTCCATCTGCCTTTCTTCCTACAGAAACTCTAACCAGAGACTGACATAAAAAGCAATGTTAATTAAGTATATCAAATATTATTAATATCAGATTATTTTAGTCAAGAATAGATATTTTTCAGTAACTTGCATTTACTAGAAATTTGATCTCACAACTGAAAAGCTAAGGAAAATAGCACTTGGAAAGCCTTACTGAAAGAGCAACTTATGCCAAATAGAATTTGTTCCTTTTGGAATTAAAGACCAAATTAAAAATAAAATCTTACTTTGGTGTCTCAGGTGTAGAGACTATCAGACATACACAGAAAAGTGATCTTAGGAAACGAAGTAGCACACAAGGAATGCTACCTACTCATCTACCAGCCTTCTACTTAAATAAGAAGTCTGGTGCCATTTCCCATGTAATATTTGCTAAACCTTGCTATGATTTGTCCACAGAGTGGATAGGTCCAACATACTTCTGTTTGAACAGATACTAATTTATACAAGAATTTTACTTAAAGTAATTTATTCCAGGTTCTGTCACTCATTTATAGCTTCACAAAGCTGCAAGCCGTTTCTCCTGTGTACTCTCAGAGACAATGGACAAGTTCACTTTATTATAGTTCAAGGAATTGCCTTCAGCCCTCAGCGCAGTGTATAAATGTTCACTGGGAAGGAATTTCTCCAACTCATGAGATCAGCTTCCCTTCAGCCAGACGAAAATTCACCAGCCCGCCTTCTACCCTCACCACTCGTGAGGGGAGCTGACTGAAAACCAGCTCCTGAATAACCAAAACTCTAAAAAAAAAATCCAACCCAAACCCCCCAAACCAAGCCAAAACTCCAAAGGAATCCACCAACGCCATGACATTCACTAAAATAACACCTTTCACCGCCGTTGCACAAACTCACGCTAAAAAACACCTGCCACCACCTCCTTTCCCGCCCAAGCACCTTGCTTCTGGCACCAGCATATTCACAGAACTCCACGTTTCTCCTTCTTTGTCCGCTGGACTCGCAGCCCAAGGCCGGTGCTAAGACTCCACCGTTTGCCCACAGCCAGCCAGGCCATTACCACCTTATGGAGACCCCAAAATACAGAAACGGGCGCAGAGATCGTTACCCAAAACCAGGGGTTCCGATAACCATGGAAAACCCCAGAGAGCCTGTGGGCCTTGCCCGCCCTCTCGGCCCTCAGGCAGCAAAGCCCAATCCTTTATTTCCAGTACTTTTCCCCTGAGGAAAGGGCGAGGGGTGTCTCCCCCCAAGCCCCCCCCCCCGGGGCCCGGAGCCCCTCGCCCCGCCCCGGATCGCCTCACGGCGGAGCGGCGGGAAAAGCGCCTGAGGGCGGCGCGCGGAAGGGAGGGGCCGCGGCCTCACCCGCACGTCTCCTTCATCGCGCGCGCTGCGCCACCCCAACTGCAGCCGCCGCCTCGGCCGCTCGCGCGCCTTCAACCCGCCGCCCCGACACCGCCTCCTTCCCGACGGCCACCGCGGCACACGGCCAATGGGGTGGGGCCGCCCGGGGAGACCACGCGCGCGGCCGCCTGACCCCCCCCCAATCACCACCCGGCGCCCCCTGGCGGCCGTTGGTTGACTGCGCCTGAGGCGGCTCTACCCGCCCCTCACGCCCCTCGCCTCACGGGGACCGACGCGCCCGCGCCCGCTTCACAGACGGGCGACGTGACCGGTCGCGAAACGGGCTGAGATGCTACCGTACCCAGGCGAATGTTCCCCGTGGCGCAAACCGGGAGATGCTGCCGCTCTTTCTCCTCGCAGGAGGGAGGAGGTGGACAGGTGAGGCGGGGACGCTGCGGTGGCTGAGCGGGCGGCGGGGGGAGAAGCGTGTGTCACTCCTGACGGGAAGCTGTGAGGGAAGGGGAGGGCTGATTCCCGCTCCCGGCCGGGGTTCTTACCCTTCAGCGCGTCGCCAAGGTGCCTCTCGACATTACTGCCACCCGTCGTCCCGCTTGGAAGCTGAGGGGAAACTCGTCGGCGGGCCGGTGCCCTGGCGGGAGCGAGGCGCGGAGGCAGCGCCTGCCGTGAGGGCGGACCCGCGGCTGAGGGAGCTGTTGGAGCGCGGGAAAGGGGCCCCGCCAGCACACCTTTCCCTCACAACTCAGCGGCGCCCTCGCTCACCGGACACCTGCCTGGCACCAGAGAGATCACAGTTCGGATTAGTTTCGTCTCCCCTAGCCAAGTGCTGAGCAGCAAGCTCAGTGTCGTTTGATTGAAGCTACTAGCGGAAGGATTTAACACACAGGTAGTTTAGGCTCCTCGCTGTAATTTACTGCTATATATAATTTGGGGCCAACAGAATCTTTTACAAGAAGAGTATTAAAGCAACCAAACTACCCTAAGACTATTCTGCACAGGGATATTTAGATGACAGTCTTCCAGTCACGTTCGAGCCTGCAGAAAGTTAAAAGTAAAACCATGACGTTTTTATAAAGTTGAATAAATCTTTGGAATAAAGTTTGCTTCCCAAGTGCCCTGATGTCTTGCTATACCTGAGTCTTTCTCTGATAATAGCACATGTGTCCTTTCTGTACTTGTCTGGATTGTCTGTATTGCCTTTGTTGAAGTAAAGCGCATTTTATTTTGCAAGACATTTTGAAGAAACACAAACCTAACATTTGTCCTGAGGTTTCAACACACTAACAAATGTTTGATGTTTAGAGACAAAGATACTTTTAAGAGAATAGTCTTATCTACCTTATTCCGATAATACCACACTGCAGACGGTTTAAAATGGCTTCCTTCATTTCTTGTGTATTTGCATGGCAGTACTTGTGCTGACATTTGAAGTCTGAAAATCAGATGCCTCCACAACAGGTTGCACTGGTAGAATTAAAAAATATCTTTTCAATCAAATTTATTGAGAGTTTTTTTAAACCTCTAGTCATGTCCTTGTATTCTCTGAAGTTTATCAAGGTTTTCGTTAACATTTTATGATCCTCATAACACTACTGCAGGCCTAGAATCGGGAAAATTATTATTTGTGTACTGCTTCTTTTTTCTGTTGGGTTGATAACATGGATTGTGTGTAAGGTAAACACCTGCCTTTGTTTTTTCCAAGTTTAGATGGTTAATTAGTCACTTTTTTTTAATCTGCTTCCTCTACCTGCCTCAGTAGAAGCATTTGCCTATAGGTGTGACAGAAGGTTTCTGATGGAGAGATATGTGTGTTATCCAGATAGCATATTGAAAAAGTAAAATATATTTTCTTAGAGTGATATGGGAGGGAGGTGTTCTGGGCTTGTCGGTGTTGCTTCTTAAATTGCTGATGTATTCTAAAGGAGTGAATATCCTCTGTAGCATAAATGGTATCTGATTACTTTTAGTTTGTTAGAGGGTATTATTTTATGGAGATATACCATATAAAGATAAGCACACAGGCTGTGCATTTTCTTATGTTATAACCTCGACATCTTGTATTTTAATCTCATCTGTAAGGTTAATAGCAGCATGGTGTGCTTTAGAAACCGCTTGTGAGAGACTATGTTTGATAAACTTCTAACATTCACCAGTCTGAAAGTTTATTCTTTACTAAAAGAAGGTATCTATGTTCTTGTTACACATTTTGCTGTTGTTTCGTACCCTTTTTCTACTCTGATCTATTCAGATGCTACTCTTGTATTCCACAGGGAATATTTTCTTGTAAAGGCAATCTTGTCGCAATCTTGTCTTTTTTCCCACTTACAAACTATTATTGTCTATTCAAAGTGAGCAAACTAGCTTTTTGGCTAGATAAGTCTGTTAAAATGTCTGATCATGTAGCTGTATGGCCAGATATATTGACTCAAGGGATGGAGAAAGAACATCTTGTGAGGAGAGAGGAGGATGAGGTGGTTTCTTTCAATATCCCCAAACTAAATCGTTGGTTTTACAGATACTTCTCACTTTTTAAACTATACTCTGATATGATATTTCCATGGCAAATTAAAGTGACCTAACCCAGACTGATGTGATTTATTTTCTCTCCCTGAAAGGTCTGTGTTGAATTGGTGTTGAGTTAGATGAGTTTCCTAATTGTTAGATAATATGCAGGCTCCTGAACACTACTGTTGGTTGAGAACCACAAACATAATTGTGGCAGTGAAGAGGTGGGATTATAAATAGCTATCTGGAGTCAGATTGGGTTGCAGTATACCCAAAGGCTTGCATATTTTTCCAGTATATTAGCTGATTTATGTAAAGTTATAATCTCCCTCTACAATTGCTCTGGTTTTCGCTTCTGCAGTTCTGTGCATTGTGAAATGGATGCAGCTTAGGTGTGCTCATCTGCCTGTCATGTTTGTACTGGTACACAAGCATATCTGTAAATTCATAGATGAATGCCAGTTCTTATGAAGTATGTAATGTTTCTATATGAATAAGATACTTGTGTTCTCTATCATAAGAAAACCTCCAAGCTCTTAGCTCTATCGAATCATCTCGTATCGGTAGAGGGATGTACCACAATCAAATATTTTAATGATGTGTGCATCACTGGCTGAACTCTTTGTATTTATGCATACGTGGAAGGTTTACATAATCAGATCTGTGCTTTAACATACATGCCATCGATCAGCTGAACTCCTGGTCCTGTTAGTTGTCTATGTTTGAGAGCTCTTATACTAAGTGCAATGTCTCTGAGGGGCTGATATTTATAAGAGTGTAGTGGAGTCATATGACAAGTAAGCAGAGTGCTTATGTGAATGGCAAAGGTGTGATATTTTACTGTTTTCTTACTTTTGTACCTTTTCTCAGATGATGTATACATTGCAATCCATAAAAAGAGATATCTCTCCGTCCAGAAATATTTTTATTGTCTTTTATATTATTTTATTTGGCAAGTGCTTCATGACTCTTACTACATTTTAATGTTCTAACATTTTCACGATTAAAAGAGAGTGAAACTTTAAACAGCTTTTCAAAGACAGTTTTGGAGGAACTTTAGGTATATGCATGAAAATTTGTGTACCAATTACTGCACCTGAACCATCCTGCTTCAACATCCAAAAACTAACTGAAAGGTGAAACTGCTACAGAGAAAATACTTGTGTGATGTTAAAATATTGTCCATATAACAGAGAAAAATTTATCAGAAAAAGATTTTATTCCAACTTCAGATTTTTCTTACAAATGCAGAGGATCTTATCTGTGTAATGTACCATATTTCACTAGAGAAAGATTTTTATCAACAGTAATTTGTATATATACATTTATGGCCTGATGAATATCAGCTAAAATAACATGAAATTCAATTCTGGAAAACTGCATTTTGGAATAAATATCTCAAGATTTACTCATCTATCACATTATGTAGGAAGAAATATGGTAAGAGATAACGGTGAACAGTAGGATGTGGGGTTGCTGAACACAGATTTCAGATGGATGCATTTAAAGAAGCGATGGTTGAGGATTTTTTGGTTGGTTGTTCTGTTTTGTGTTTTTTCCTTTATCTTTGAATATCATCAATTTACTTAAGGAACACAATTCCGTATTATAGGTATTGTTTACCTAATAAGCTACTCAGAGATATAAATGCATAAGCCGTTGATATTTTAAGTCAATGCAAACTTACTGCTGAAACACTATGATTGCCTTGGAAGGCATGACTATGGGACTGTGTTATTACACTGTTGTGTCTTTCTAAGCTGGCTAATGGCTACTAGTTCCTCACACTGACAATGAGTTTCTAGCCTGATTGCACTCACTTGCTGCCTTTTCAACTTGCCACTGGATGTTGAGCCAGGAAAACAGTACCTCTGCTGTTTACCCAGGGAAGTCTTGACTGACTGCAGTTAGTTACAGCTCTTCTCCTGGTCAACAACAACAACAAAATACTATATATGAACTTGTGCTGGCTGTAGGGCAGGTGCAATGTCATCAGGAGGTGGACGGGTCACTTGCTTGTTGAAACTCAGATTAATTATGGTGTTACCAGCTTCTAAAACAGGTTACTTAATGGGAGCTAACTGTGAGCTCACTGAAGCAGTGCTAATCTTGCTGCTTTCAATGAAGTGCCTTTCTTTGATCAGCTCATTCTCTCTCAGCAGGCCAAAAAATAGCCACAGGATACGAGTGCTTAGTTTACAATCATGTTAATTTTGCTTTAGGTTTGTCTTTAGCTGTTGGAGATTAATGAATCAAAATGGTGTTTAAATTTACAACCAGCTCTCTTTTAATCACTTGGCAGTATTTTTCTAGCTGTTTGCTACTTTGATTACCTGAGCCAATAATCTAAAAGACTCTGTTCTGCCATATGATAGTGGGATACAGGCTTAAATGTCCAGGAACTAGCAAGGTGATAACGGAGGACGTTGAGGGGTTTTTTTTGCTTTTCCAACATTTCTTATGCTGTATATTTCTTTCAACAATGTCCAAATCCACTGTTTCCCTTTCTTCTCCACTCATTTTTGCCTATATAGCAATCTTCTCTGACCATAGAAGAAAGGCCTTCTTTGACTCCACCAGCAAGTGTCAGACATAGTGACAGTATGTTGGCGATATTAATTTATGTGGAAGTGCAGACAAGACCTTTGATACTTGACAGCTATGTGCAAGCAAAATGTCTTCTTAACAAGGTCAATGCATGCTAGGATTTGGATAAGCAGCTGACGTATAGAATGGTAGGTTTCCTTCATTTCTTGAGGTTTCACTGTAAGGGGAAAACTAAGATGGTGAAATTGAGTGTCCTTCTGAAGTATTTGCTTGTCCTATAGACAACCTAGATGCTCTGGTTTGGTAAAGATTTGATTTTAACTCTGATATCCTCCAAAGGTGGTATGTGCATAAAATTCTTTGCCATTGCAGTTTACTCCTTGAAGGAAAACACCTTAAAGGCAAATTTGAGTGGGAAATGCACTTCTTCTAGAGAAATAATCTTAAATTATAAGAACAGTGATCCCTGCTAGGTAACACCTGAAAAAAGAAAGAAAAAATCTTATGTGGTAGGTGTTGGGTCAGAAATAGTTGCCAGAGAGGTGTTTGTTGTCCAAATTTAGTGGGATATGCCTCTTGTAGTTTAGGATTTTTTTTCTGTACCATACTACTTTAATTTTACAGGTAATATTTTACAGGTAGTATTTTTTTATAGGAGTGCTGAAGAGATATAACTTGTTAATGTTTAAAAAGTGTTTTCTCTGACCTGAATGGAAATGTCTACAGATGAATGTGCTGTATCTTTGCTTGTTTCTTCTCTCTACATAAAGCTATTAATACTTTTTTTTTTTCTCTTGATAGAGGAGGAGAACAAATGTGTTTAATGTTTGCATTATTCTTTACTTTTATTCTAGGTGGGAACCCAAGTCCTTGGACAGTGGATATTGTGTAGCACTGGTATTTGTTCTAGTCTCATTCTAGTTTGAACGTGGCTGTGAGACTGTTTTTGAGCATTAAGACCTGATGCTAATACCCCTGATGCACTACCTCTTATCATGTCGAGGAGTCTTCTTTGTCATGAATTCATTAGTTTCATGCAGAGATCGTATATAATTCTGATTACTTGCAGAGAAACTTTAAAGAGAGGACTGGATACCGATAATTACTGAAACACCTCAATTTTGTGTGAGAATTGGGAGAAATTTTTATATTCATTAGCCTTATAGTAAGTCCTTGCTGAAGGTTTTTTTCCTTGCCTTTTACGTGATAGCAAGATGTTCAACTTCATGTGGAAACTTAGCACGTGTCAAAAAATAGTCAATTTGATTGCAAACTTGAGCCCATAGCAGGAAATTCTCAGCTGGGCAGCTTCATCTAGTGGATTTTCCCATGCTTGAGGAAGGTATGGCCTCTTCAACTGGGAAGGCTTTAGGGAGGTTGTGGAGTTGTGCTTGTTTTTAACCAGGTCTCGATTTGGCCCATTGTTTGAAGTGGAACAAAAAAACCTGTAAAGCAAATAATAAATAATTTTACTCTAATGTAAAACACAAGTAAACTATATTGATCCTTTTAGAATTGCTCCCTTGACAACACCATGGATGGACAGTGCATCCAAATATGTATAATTGTCTGGATGGAGGCACACTCTTGTAGGGACTTGCTGTCTTGTGGAGTTTATCAAGGAAAATGCTGTTTGTTCTGCTGCTGTTTGTTCACAGTATCTTTTTTTCCCATAGTATGTGTGTGTTTTCCCATGTTTCTAATACTGAAACAGGGAGGAAAAGAATAGAAGGTAAAGACAACTTTCTGATGTTCTCTGTATGCTTACTTCCATTCTGGGCTTGTATATTTGTGATGTTTTTTCTGGGTAACTGAGAGGGGCAACTCACAGGCTTTACATGAACCATATTACAGAACGATGAAGAAAATTAGAGCCTTAAAAGACTGAGAAATAAACAGTGCTTTGGCTTTTCTACTGTACTTATATCTTCAAATTTAGAGGGGAAAAAACCTTAAAAATAACTAAAGCCTACTACCATATTTGTCTGAAGTAAAAGTGTAATTTAGAGTAGTTGGGAAGGAGCTAGGAAAGAGAAGTACAAACATAGCTAGAGCTCATCTTTTAGAGAGTTTTGTGGTTTTGGCACCCATACCCACCCTGGTGCATTTTTCATGGGGCTTCTTCATTGTAAAGTAAGCCATAAGTACTTGTTCTTCTCTGTTTGAGCAGTTGTCTAATCAAGGAATTGGTACATGCAAGGTAAGCATGGAAGTAGTGCTCACTTTTTGAAGTCTTTCTGAAAAAAACCACCCTACTAATGGAGAAAGAAGAGAAGATGAAGCCAAGAAGAGTGACAAGTCATGGGCTGAAAAATCTGGGAAAGATAAAAGGAGCATTATGGGACAAAGTTATTACAATCATGTAGTTTATGTGAGGATCCTGTAGGACTTCTTGCATATCTGTGTTTGTACATGTGGCTTATGCACATCCAATCGCTTTTGCCTCGATGACTGGGAAGCAAACATATGGTACAGAATCAACATCACATACAAATATGAAAGGACTTCCAATTATGTTAAGAATTTTCTAACACATATATTAGGTATTCTCTCAGCTACAGGTAAAAAATGATTGAGAGAATAGAAAGTGAGAGCAAGAGATGAACAAAACTAAGCAGTGGAGAAGAGGAATTTCGTGTTTGTGACAATTGCTTGTAAATAAGGCAAGAATTGCCTTCAAGAATATAGTGCCTGAGGTTGCAATGCTTGGGAGAAGCACAGAAACATTTTGAGCTCTTGAAAACAGGGTTCATCCTGAGCCACATCATGACTGCTGAAACACAAAGGGTTTCCAGGTGGTTTAAATAGAACTTATTCCTGTTTTAAGTTTTCTTTATGCTTTAAGAAAAGAATTCTGCAAATAAGCCATAATCACAAGATCTTGCTGTGTATCTAGGAGTTACATTTCTGTCTTTATTGTACTTCATCTACCTTGTTCCTCATAAATAAATGTATATTTGGTCTTTTCCTGTTAACAAATTTCATTTTAGCCTGAAGGATTTTTCCTTCTGTTGCTTACTGTTTGCGTGCAGCAACGTAATAAAAGGGAGGTCTTCACAGGGAAGATAGCTGTGAAGATTTTGGATGTACTGTGCTATTGTTTTTTGATATTATTGCAAATTGATACAGTAGGAATTTGTTGCCAGATAACTTTTCTGTCTTTTGAGCACTATTTTCCCTGAGGAGCTTTTATTTAATTGATGATTACATATTTTAACACCTTTCTGGGATGACTTGGCTCACTTTTCAAAGAGAACTCTCTGAGTGTTTGTCATGGTTCCAGCCCAGCTGGCAAAGAAGCACGGTGCAGTCACTCACTCACTCCACCTCCCCACACCTCCTATGGGATGGGGAGGGGAATTAGAAAAGAAAACCAGACTCCCTGGGTTAAGATAAAAAATAACTAAAATATAATAACAGTAAGAAGAATAAAGTATAATAATAGTAATTTAAGAGTAATTTAAGAGTAGCAAAACCCAAGAGAAAGGCAAGTGATGCATAAGGCAATTACTCCCCATCTGCTGAGGAATGCCCAAGCAGTGATCAGCCCCTCCAGGCCATGGGAGAAGTGAAAGGAATAACTATGGTCTTCATTGCCTGTAAATTTGCCAAGTAGTCCACATATCTGCAAGTATCCGTGTTGTTGATTCCTTGCTGAACTTTTTGTTCATGAATCATCACCTTAACACAGTTTGGTCTTGGTGATTGGTGTACTGTACCACTTGTCACTTCAGTGTGCTGCTGCTGAAATGAATGATTCTTGTAGAAACTGAAAGCTTCGAAGGCTTATGCAGATTTTTTGTTGAGCACAAGATCTTTCTACATGTACTAAACTGTATGAAGTGGATTCTGCTGTGACTAGTGAACCTAACTTCTTTTGCTTGTGGTCCTCCTATGTCATGTACTTTTCAGGTCAGCTGCATGAGGAGCACATTAAGAGAAGAGCTCAGCTCTGAAGCTAAGAGCTGAGAGCTTCTAGCAACAGAACTACAGTGATCTTGCTGCTGTGAGATTTGTCTTCAGTGTGACATTGACATTTGTATAACAGTATCTATGAATTCTCTGGTTTTGCTTTAATGTTTCCTTCAATGCCTACAATTTCTGGATGAAAAAAAATAGAGTAAAATTATTTTTTTTTAAGCATAAATAATGTCATCAGGCATTTAGATGTTTGTGGTATATGTTCTCCACCCCTAGTTAGTTCTGGCTGCAGAAAGAGCCTGCTTGCCAAAGACTTGATTCATAACTATGCTGTGCAAATCTTGTTAATCATGTAATAGTATGAGGTAGAATATACTTTCTGAGTGAAGAACTCTCCTAAAAACTAGGTCTAAAGTGGTAATGTGTACACAGATCTGGAACTGTTACCCTGCAACTCATTAACTTGGTGTTTATTTTTACTCATTAGAAGTTTTTTGTATTTTTCACGAAGCAAGAAGCTAGTGTATAGTCTGACATCCCTCTTTCCTGAGACTGTAACTTCATAGATAGGCTGTTTTTTTTAAACTACATATGAATTTGTTTGATTTCTCACTTCGTGTACCCCATCAATGAAGCACGTAGGAAGATAGAAGTGTTAATTACCTTCAACTGCTTAGAATAAATAGAATTCCATATTGCTAGTTTCATACTGTACAGTAATTAATGATGTTCACGAGTTCCCGCCAGTGTGGAGTGCAGAACTGGAAAAAGATTATAAAAGAAACCTCAGTGCTGTTCGGCCTTTACCTCCAGCCCTGCAGCTTTCCAAAAAGTATATAGCAGATTTCTAGTCTAGTGAATATTTCTTGTCTGGCAGCAGATAAAAGCCTTCTGCTTCCTTGGAGAGGACGGAGCATAGAAAATGCTGATTGCATAGTCACTAGTGGAATCCCTTTAATGCTGGTTAGATGGTCTTGAGAATTTTTTAAATAATGATAAGGAGAATCTAATTTCAGTGAAGCAGAGTTCATGCTTGATAAAGGTATTTCTAGAAACCAGTTCATTGTAACTATAGAAACACCTAAGTTTTCTAATCTTTGATGGAGAATGAGAACAGATTTTTCTGAGTTCTCGGTTAATCCCAGAGCTGATAGTGAATGCTGAACACATTGAATGTAGTAGGAAAGAGGCTCTTTGGAACTTGCTTCCAGCAAAACATTCTCTAAATCAGAGTAATATCCTCACTAAGCTGTTTAATAATGAAAGCAGTGGTCAGAGGAGTGTAGTGGTAAATGCCCTTGGAGATGAGAGAAAAAGGCTGCAGCAATGTAAATTAATTTTCTCAGTCTTTTATAAAGTAACTGTTATCTCTGATCACAGCCCTATTTTAGGAATCTGGAGACAAAAGCAAGTATACTTCTTTTCCACTTAGAAAAGAAGAAAAAACTTCCCGTAACACTGAACAGGGAGTAGAAACGATACAGACAGACTGCTATGTAGGCAGCTAAAAATCTGCATAATGCAAGGAAGGTGAACAGCTGCTTTATAGCTTTACTGTAAAAGATAAATCTTGGGTGAAAGTCACTAAGAAAGTGAGCACTCTACTTAAATTTGATACAAAACCAAGTTCAAACTGAAGTGGTACACTTTGAACCTGAACCAGTGCGTTGAATTCTGATAGAAAACTTGTTGCCTTTCCTTTGACTGTGGTCAAATGGGAAGGAAAAGCAAAAGATGGAGTGATGGGGAAAGATTGTCTTGAAGATGCTTTTGGTTTTAGACATAAGTGGATCTTTGCTCATCAAACGTGGTAATGTAGTGTGCTTCATGATGTTTTTGAAGGAATTTAGGCAGCAAAACGCAATTTGAAAATATTGATGTGAGCTAAGTAATCTCTCACTAAAATAAATGATAACGAATGTTAAAGCACAGGGTGTTCACAAACAATATGTTCAATCCCACGCTTTACAAAGCACTTCGATTCCTATTTTTCCTGTTGTTAATTCTGTAGATCTTGTCTACAAAAATGATGAACTAGATTTTCAGCTGTTGAAACTTTGCATATGTAATCAAACTTGCATAATTTAATTGCAGCTGCCTCAAGTCTCCCTATAGCACTGCAAAGACTGTAATTTTTAAGTGGGCAAGGCCTCTGCCACTTAAGCAATGCATGAAAACTTAGTTTGCAAGCAATATTGCTTAAGAAAGATGATTCCTTCCATCACTATTTCATGGAAGAGGGGAAAATATAATGTGAATGTAGTCTCTTAAAATTTCTCCAAGGTCTGCCTGTGTAGTTAGACACACAATGACTTTTATTTAGCTTTAATAGGAGATATGGAGCTGAATTGCAACAGGCCATAGTGACCCTAAAAAGCTCTTTAAAGCCAGGAACTCAGTGCCGTTAGAGGGAACTTATCTGACAATCCAAAACTGGAAATTGGAAATCAGTCAAATGATTTTTTTACCCTCACACAGAAAGAATCTTTCTTTCATGACAGAAAGACTTCTCTTTCAGGAGTATACAGCAGGATTTTATGATGTTCTTTCTTTTGACAACTCTAAGTTAACTTTGTGCGTGTGTATTTTTAGGATTTTTTAGCTTCCTTATTTGACCAGGTAAAAAAATTTCTCCCAGGTTGTCAAGCAAAAAGTTTTCTCCCAGATTTGACTTGACATCACCACAAAGTGTGATTTCAATTGTTGTTCCATGCTGCTTGCTTAACATTTCTGTTTTTCCAGCTGAATAAGTTATTTTGCAATTGTCATAAAAGTGTTGCATACTGTTATTTAAATACAAATGCAATTAAATACCGTAAGCATCTTTGCCTCTCAGAGAGGGAGGCTATCATTTCAGATAGTACTTAGTTATTATGTAGGGTGACTTATTCATGAATATCAAGAGGTATATACTCATCTCTGGTTTTCAGGGTCACACAAGTGCCGGGACTTATCTCTTGGTTGAGCTGGAGAAACATCCTGGGAGTGTGGACTAAGATTCAAACCTCGGCACTCTTGAAATAGTGCTAGTTTTCAGTTTGAGTGTGAGAGATTGAGACTGATATTTCTCTCTGCAGGTGACTTGCCTAACAGATCTCCCTCTAAACTTGTGAGTCACTTGGGCAGTCTCTGAGGTCAGGAGAGACAGATCCTCTGGTGCAAGCCTGTGCAGCTGTTCTTTTTGCTAGCTCTGCTGTCTGAGATGTGGGTGAGAACAACCATAAACTGGTATCTGACCAGTGCTTTCTACCATATTATTTCTCTCTTGGAAATACCTTACTTGATATGTTCTATGATTTCATTTGTGGGCTTTTTCCCTTTTGATTTTCACACTGAGATAATTGCCCTCTGGAAGAGCTGGAAAACACATGTAAATTTTTTGTCTTTTGGGGTTTTTTGATTCTTCCTCTGAGTCACCTTCTAGAAGACCATGTCATTTAGCAGTGTCTGTCTAGAGAGCTCACAAAGACCATCTTCTTAACATAAGTTGCTTGAAATCAGTGAGATTGCTTGAGAGGTGGTAAAGTTTCCAGAATTCTTGAAAAATTTCAAGGCATGCTTCAGACTTCAGATGAATCTGAAACAAAAGTGCATGCAACAGCCTTTCCTTTCAGCAGCAGTACAAAAGCCTCAAAATTTGGATAAGAATCTAGAAAAATTCTTATTTTGGCTATTTTTCATTATAATCTGTGTAACTAGATGCAGAAGAGTAGCAGGGTATATGTTTATTTGACCTTAATGTCATGTTTTGGCCAGGGTCTTCACAGTTACATGTTTGCAGGTGATCTGGATTTAAAATGTTATACCTTCGGCAGGGTAAGTGAGCACAGAGCTTGCACAGATTAACCCCAGTAGACACCTGCATATCTTTCCATCTATCAATGTGTAAGATTTACATATTTTTTACAGACTGTGTAGGTCTCATTAAAACTTCCTTTTGACATGTATTCTTATCTCGAAGTGCATTTTTTCTTGTGGAGGGGAAAAAAAACCCCTCTCCACAGTCTTTTAAAAAGAATAACGAACAGTCTCAGTCTGGTTAGGAACTGAATATAATACTTGCCATCCAAAGTAATGATTTTTCTGAGGAAAAATGCAACCTACTACTCCCTCTCCTGGCCTCAGAGGGGAAATATATGGAATTGTCAAAAGGGGGCATTCTTGCTTTTTCAAACAAATGAAAAATAAGTCATAGAATAAGTGTTATAGTTAGACCTGTCATTTAGGTAGAGCAGAAATTGCTCAAGCTGACGAAGTCTTTAGCCAAAGCAAATATAACAGATGGAATATTAAATATCAGAAGTGATCTGCAGACTAATTTAATCTCTTATTTTGTGGACAGAGGTTTTATCTGCCTCACCTAAGGTTTACCCAAAGCTTTTATTAATTGATGGAAATGCCAGCTGCACAGTTGCACACACTCTCTGTATATAAAACTACATACTCCCCCCAGCTGTCAGTTAAATCTCATAGAACAATTCTCAATACATCCATAAAAATACGTATGTAACAGTCCTGCCAGTCAGATATAAGGATTTACTACAACTGATTTTGCACTTTCACCTGATATGTGTAGAGCTGCCAAGTAATAGTTGGGCAAACCATGCGTTCCTTATAAAAATATCTTGAAAGGACAAGTCCTTATTTATCGTCAATCTAGATGTCCCTCTGGAAACTGAGAAATTACTGATACCCTGGGTAGTTCTTTCTCCTTGAAACTGGGAAATCCAGGACTGACTGTGCAAATAGAGAAGGATCTTGGTTTTAAGCTTCTCTGTTAAGAGATGTCAACAAAGACATTCACTTCTGAGTTTTCCTGAGCACTTATGGATTAAACCTGTTAACAAACAGGTTCAAACTGGTGCTGATAATCCCTGATTATAACCACGTTTTACTCTGCCTCTCACAAGTATTTGTAATATTTTTATTTGCTTTAGTGAAGAGTTGTTATAGTCCTTATGATGAAGGTAAAATCTTCCTATATGTGGTAATTGCTATGTTTTACCATTAATATTCTGGATTGACTAGGAGTAAGCAAGCATATGAACTTTATTAAAACATCATATCTGAAATTATATAGTTCTTTTCTTAGCTAAAGAATCATATGTTTCACTTTGGAATTTAGTTTATCTATCTAATGCAAATAAAAAATATTACTCCCATCTGCCCAAAGATTTTAGAACATTTTCATTCACAGGTTTGTAAAATGATGCTATTTTTTCAACCAAGATTCTGTTTTTCACACCTGAACTTGTAATTTGTGTAGTGCAGTGTTAGAATTGGGAAGGTTTCTCATGCATAATCAGAAGACATCATAACAAACAGGGGATGGGATCCTTTGAAATGTATAGCTTTAGAGCAGCTGTAAAGAGAGCAAGAAAGTAGTTTTGTTTTAAAACAAACAAAATTTTTCATTCATCTTTGCTACCCATCACCTCCTGTTGTCATTTACACTTGAGGATGGGGGATGCAAGGCACTACAGGGTACTCCTATTCACTTAACAAATTTATAAGTAGTCAGTATAGCTACAGTGAAATAGACAGTGTTTACACTGACAATTTTCTGGTGATAATGGAAGAATTGGCCTGAAGCATTTGCTTCTGAGCTCCTCACATCTCTACTTAGCCAGGGTGGGAGGTTAATTTGGAGTTAAATATTTGTGTCAAAGACTCAAGCTTGTTACACTTCAAATTGCTAGTGTAGACATACTTTTATAGAGACTTGGGCCTGGGTGTTTGAAAAAGATTGTTGAAATGAGAAGGGAGAACAGAGCAAGGGACTATAGAAAAGCAGCTGTAAGTATAAGAAGGAAATCTGCTAAGTGTAATCCGTGCTTGTTGTCAACTCAAAAATAAAATGCAAGTAGATAAAAGAATTGAGATTAACCCACTAAGCAACACAATGGCAAAAGGATCACAGAAAAAAGTTAAAAGGTAGAGAAAAAACAGAGGCAAGATGAGCAGTCTGCTCCTGTGGTTAAGTGACTTAATATATATCTATTGGGATTCTGCCTGCAAACATATTTTTCCTCTGCATGTAGCGTGACCATTTTAAGGCTGGCTGACTGGGACAGGGTGAGGGAGATTCTTCCATGTCATGGCTACTTTGCCTTGCTTTGCACCAAGTGGTACTCCTTAAGACTGCCTGCAGCAGGATATAAATATGAAGACTGTCACTTTGGGTCAGATGATGCCCAGCTGTGTGCTCTGAGCATGGTTTTATTCCACTGCAAGTTAGTAGGTCTCCTAAGATAAATGATATTTCATCACTATGCTTTTTCATTAGGAATCTATTATTAGTGGTCTTTTGGATAACAAAATGCTGTAGCAGCAATATAGTTCTATTTAGAATGTGTTTACTGGAGTATGTTTGTGCAGGTGTGAGGGATTATAAGATACTTAGCTGTAACAAAAAAAAGAAGGAAAACACCCACTCAAAACCCCAACAACTGTAAGTGATCTTCATACACCCCACAGCAGAGATCACGTAATGGGTTACTTAGATTACCCCAAAGTTATGTTTGTATGAGAACAAATTAAAGTGTCCTCAATCAAAAGACTTGCTATTGCACAGTTGTTCCTGGTCCTCTTCCTTAGTATTCTGAGTTGTCCATCACACGTGTTATTGAGACATGTGAGTAGTTAAGGATTTGATTCTACAAGGTGGTGAGTGCGCTCGTTGATTCTGTAGTGTGCTAAGGATGTCTAAGCAAATGAGTAGGCTCCAGAGGGATGACGTGTCTGCTTGATGCAAGCACACAACCTGCTCCCTGGACAGGTTAGGCTCCAAATGACCTTGATACTGAGAAACATAGGCCTAGAGGTGAACCTTCCTGCAGCCTCAAACTTGTTCTTGAAGTTAATCAAGAATTCTTTATTTCTGGCATCGTATCGCACTGCAGTTTCACAAATCTGAGTATGCTTTTCCTGTCTCTTTGTGCCCTGATTTGAAGTGTTTTCTTGTTCACTAGAATTCAGTGAAGCTTTTGGCTGCTCTTTGAACAGTTCCTTTATTACTGATGATTCTGCTCTGAAAACCATAGTGAGTTTGAAACAGTGCAGCTGCTTCTGTAGTTGTTTTATTGAGCTGTAGCTTGGCATCTCTGAGATGGTTTGACTGCTGAATTTGCTGTTGGCTTTCAAGTTCCTGAGGATATGTAGCTTATACACAGACATGCTGTGGTCCAGAGAACGGAGCAGTTCAGTTATTTCAGTTTCAGATACGGAACGAATAGATGCCTTGCACACAATGTCTTCTGCTTGCCACTGCCCTATGGTCAGACTTAAATCCAAAATGCAAAGGAGAAGGAAAAGAATTGGTTGTGACTGTAGGGAGGTGTCGATCAGGCCATAAGCCAAGAGGGTATAGGGCCATACAAACAGCCAGGAATAATTGTTTGTTGGATAGCTTGGAGTAAGATCTACGTCCTGGAGTTCTGCTATCAGTGATAAATTCAAACCATTGGTTACTTTGGTTAGACTTTAATTACACAGTGAAAGATCTGTATTGTTCCAAATACTGTTCAAATTGCTGGGGAAGGAAAAAAACCCACAACTGAACAACCTGGCGTGGAAACTGGGAAGTTTCTAAAACCTCTGCTGGTTCACAGCGCTAGAAAGACTGTAATGGCAACAAGTATTGCATAAACAACAATAAAAAATTGATCCAGCCCCTGAAAGCAACAAATTTAAATTGATTCCAACTTAAATATGGACACTAAGGACATACTGTTGTACCAGCTTGATCTGGTAAACCAAGCCTGCTCAGCTCCCAATAACGGAATGGATTTGTGTTTCACATTACCAGTCCTTTAGCTGACTTCACTGTGAAGTCACCAGGATGACAATTGTTTCTGGTTTATGTCAACACTATGTGCTAGCTAAACCAGATGAGGGACACAAGTATGTAATAGTCATGAGTTTGTGTCTATCCAGTTTTGGAGGAAAGTGGGCACACAGCACTATGCTAACATTTTCCTGTTTTAACTTTAGACAGAAATGATCTGATTTAAACTTTTTTAAGCTCATAGCATTTCTGAGGTCCAAAAAGAAACTTAACATGCCTGGTTCTTATTTGTCTGAATTGATACCTCTTTGGACAGCACAAGAGATAGCTTTTCTCACCAGTGTAATGGACTCCAGTTTAACCAAGAGTCAGCGTGAGAGATTCCAATACTAAATTTGAACTTGATTCTGTACAGAGTTAAAATTTGGTATCAAAACTACCGAGATTTGCATGTGAATTTGTCTGTGACTTTCCACACAGGCTGCTGGACATGCTTCAGATGAAACTGTACTCCTGTAGATCTTGATTTCATTTAAAGGGGAGCAAAAAATCTAAAAACATTGAGGGAAAGCCAGAGAGCTCTGAAACCAGTCTTTGAGTTTGTATCTGCAATGAATGTGATACAAAACTTTATTAAGACAGATCTTGATTAGGAGAATTGAGAGAAACCACACTGATCTGTTCTTTAAACTCCCTCACAGAAACAACTCATCTGATATCACACCAAAGATGAAGATAAGCCAGAATTTCCTGGTCAGACATCCACTCATCTCACAGGTAAGCGCGAATTCTTGACATTTGGGAAAATGCAGACCACATTCTGGACCTCTTGGCTTGGCTTCAAGTATTAGTGCAAATATTGTATGAAGTAAGAAACGAAGCAGAGAAGCACATTTGGGGTTAAGAGTGGTGGGTGGCAAGAAAAGGTAAGACAGAGCAGAATGATAAATAATGTGTTAGTCTCTGAAAAGAGAGGTGTCGTCTTATTCCTGACACACTGTCAAGAAGATGTTTTACTGATTTGACCGTCTGTGTTGAAGAACACCCAACAGTTACTTGGTAAGTGGTTTTATAGAGAATCTCACCCATGTTACAATAAACAGAGCTCAAAGATAACATATCTTTTATGCTTTTACGCTTTTTGGATGATAACTGTGAAAAATTACCTGGTGAAGGTTAGCAAGCTGTACCTGTGGCCATTTTCTCATGACCTCTGAGTGATAAAGTTTACTATCTTGGATCATGATGCATTGTCAAATGACAGGTTTGCCTGTCTGGCCAACAAAAAGTAATTGAGGAGTGTTACAGTTTCACAATCCATGTTTCACCAAATTTGTTGCTTTTTGAGCTGTTAGACCTGAACAAACTAGGTCAACATTGACAGAATAAGGTTGGCTCTCATTTTTCTTCAGTTTTTGATGACTTCTGTGTGTATGCACCTTGTGCCTAAAAGCATCAGATAGGAAACACATAATTTCCTGGAGATACTGTTGTTATAATTTCAGTTATAGCCTGTGTTAGGATTTTTGGTCTTATCGTTCAGTATTATTTTTGGTGCGTTGCTGTTCTGAAACTCTGTGTGTTGAATCCCAGATCTGCATGAATTTAAACAAGTAATTTGATAGACTCCTGTAAGTGGGGAATTGGGAAATCCCTAGCAGCTGGAACTGCTTAATAGTGGAAGCTTTGCTGACCTTAGGTTAGCTGTCCACAAGCCATTTATTTTTGTAGGTATGAGGCCAAGATATGGAACAGAAGAATTGTTTCTCTCTTGCTCCTTTTCTCACTCCCTTCTCTTCAGTAGTGGTTTCATCACCTGCACCCATGTTATGTCCTGAAGTACATGTGTAATAGAAGAAAAAAAACACCCAAACCCAAATGTGTTTTAGTTTTTTAAAAATACTTCTTAAGCTTCAAGGCAGCAGTATCTGTGTAAATAGATCCTTATGGCTGAGTTTCCCTGAAGCTGTTCAACACCTGCTGAGTCTGTGACTAGCTTGGTGATTTTTAGATAGCGTTATCCTCAGATACCTTCATCTGCATGAAAAGTCTTATCTTGCCATTTTGAATTTGTGTAAGTTTAGTAATGAATGTGTAATGAAGTATAAAATCTAAGGCAGGCTGGTTTATATCCGTTACACTTTTCCAGGCTAAGCTGTGTCTAGAAAGAGGAAACATTAAAGTAAAAAAGGTGCTTTGGCTACAGAAGATGACTTATATAAGTCATATTCCTGTAGAGAAAGAGGCTGAACAGTGGCACCAAACACACATCCTAAGCATGTTACTCAGAAAAGGCTTTGGGGGTGGTATCATATGGTGTAGCATAGCATGCAAAATGCTGTTTTCAGTTATGGTCTGAACTTTGGTTTCAGGGCTTAACAGAGAATTGCAGGTAAGGAGGAAGAGGTGAGATTTTTACTTGGTGAACTGACACCTCTCTGTGCGTTAGGATATTCTCATGGAGCTCACAAGTATGTTTATTCTTCAGGAAGTCTATTTAGATGCCCTTCCTTCCATGTGCTCCATTGCAACTGGATAGGCATATTTAGTCTTTGAAGCCCTCTTTGCCTTTTATAGGGTATAAGAGCCACCATCAGGAAACATGCTGTGATATCATGCTGGTAGCCAAAGGAAAGCTAATAATTCAGAACTTTCTGTAAAAAGATGAGATTTCTCAACTTTTCCAGAAGTTTGACTTCTACAGATGGACTCCTATGACAAGTCTTGTGTGGTGTTCTGCACTACAAAAGGATATTTAGGGAACATTTTAGATGCATTCATTTCTTGTTGACTGTAAAATGAAGCCTTACATTAGGCAAATGCTTTGATACCTATGTGGTGGTTGTCTGTTTTGGGCAGAAAAAATGGTAAATAGAGTTCACTGTAACCCCAAACCAATAGAAACACTGAAAATTCTACAATTCCATATACTGGAGTAAACAGGGATCTGTATTTGTGCTATAGCAGTAAAGTATTTCATAGTCAAACACAAAAGCTTCCATTCAGGGTGCTGGATGAACTGAAAGACTCCAAGATGAAAATATGTTTTTCAAGTTAGTTGTAGTGTAACTGTGGTAGCACAGCTGAGATGAGACTGATGTTCAGTGTGCATAAAACACTAGAAAAGGTGTTAAATGAGCTGGAAAAATTAGGAATAATGGAGCAAGTATGGGGACCAAATGCTGCTTCTTCACATGAAGTGGCTGAACTCCTTGATATGGACTCTGTATAAATATGTTAAGGGCAAATGAAGCAATTACAGTATTATAAGAATTATAAACCAAGATTCCAAAGTAAACAAGTGCTTAAATATATGCAAGAAATGAAAATATTGTTACATTAATGATGGTCTTCAGCAGAACACATCCTAGACTGAAGCAGCTTGGTAAAGGGAAACATTTGTGGGAGAAAAATATGTAATGGATAAAGTTTAAGCTTATACCTTGTGCTTGAATGTTTTAGTGTGAAATAAATGAAAGATAGACTGTTTGGAAAAAACCCATTTTATGGTGTTAGGAAAGGACTGTTTTCTGCTTATGTTTGATATTAGGAAAAGGTTTTCACAGGGTACTAAGTTACACTTTTTCCAGCCTGCAGTTATCACGGCTTTTCTTAAATTAAAAAAGCCCCACAACCAAACAACAAAAACCATCCCAACTTGAAGCAACTCTGAGGGATTTGCTAGCATATTACTTTGTCTTGAGGCAGGATCAATTTTACCTGTTATTCAAGAAGTTTGCCTGGATTCCCTTTAAAAAACATTATGATAAAGAGTAAGTCTTCCTGCTTTCATCTGTTCACAGGTTTGACTATTTGCATGCAATGTGTAGCTATCTGAGTCGATTTTTTGTCTTCTCTGTTGAATGATTAGTGAATCTTTTTGCCTTTTGCCTAGTGGAAGACTGTCACAGTGTCCTCTCCAATGAGTTTTGTTTCACAAAACAGCTTTGCTAAAGTCAGGCAGATACAACACAAATAGAAAAGTAAAATGTAGGAAAGACAAAGACGATAGTACCCAAAGCCAAACCTAAATGCCAGTTTAGAAACCCTCATCTTGTTTGCTTCCCAAATCTTTCATTCCTGATACAAGAATCGTTCCATCTAAATATCCCCTTAAAAGACAGGAATGATTTTGTAGGTTTGCAGCGCTGCTACTATTGTTAAAGGGTACAGCCACCTCCACGATGTGTGTGTGTGGCTTTGTAGCAAGTGGCTTTTTTCCATGGTCTGCATTGGACAGCACACAATCCTATGTGTATTTCTCTTCCACATTATAGAGGGGAGGGATTAGGTAAGTTGTTTCACGAACTAGTCTGTCAAATAGCCTGAGAGACACCTAGCCTCCCAAAAGACTTTGCGCGTTTGAATCTCATCTATCAAAGGAAAGTCTGATATTTTCTAGGATGTCACAATTTGTGGAAATGAATGAGCTTAATTAAGCTCATGGGAAGCTCTCACAAATGGCTAGAGATAAATATCAAATGGGGTCAATACACTGTCATGAGACTTTTGGCTTGTTACTGGATGTTCCCATCCCTTTGGGATGGCCTAGAGGGCAAGGACTTCTGAGAAGATTGGGGTCGGCCATGATTAAAGCTATATTTAGAAACTTTTTTAATTGCATACACTTCAGGCACATTAGAGCTGGCTGATTTTTTTTTTTTATGGAACAGTTTTGTGTTAGCAAATGCAGTTTAGTGGAAATCAGAATGTTTCATGGGACTGTGTCAATCTGGCTGTAGCTCTTGATAGGAAGGGAGAAAATTAACTCAATCTTTCAGTAATGTGAGAATGTGTCATTTGGACAATGTATGCCTTATTGAACTGTTTGACATGTTGCATGTTGAAACTCAAAGCAGAATGAAAGTAATCATACTATGCTACCAAGATATAAGTTCAAGCATATAATATTTTAAGTACTTTATCAATGACACAACAATTTTTTTACAATCTTTTTGATTTTGACAATTTCTGAATGTTGACAATAATTGATATTAAAATGGAATGTGAGTAGCCACAAAACTTTTCCTCAAATGTCACTTCCATGGACTATACTTTGAGGTTTTTTGTTCTAGGTTGGAATAAAATACAATTTTGAAATGCTGGAATTTCTTGGAAAATAGAAATTCTGCGGAGCTTGAGAGACACTTGGCAGAATAAAAAACCCTCAAATCCTAATATAAATCAAATCTATCAGTGGAAAAGGTATTGGCCAGTCCTCTGAGTCTGGAAAGACAGTGATGGGCTCCTGATGGAAATCAAGAGCAGGCACGCACAGAGATATGAGAAAATAACCATTGGCAAAAGCAACATCGTGGTCCTGGATGGACCTCAGAATTTTTTGTATAGATAAATCCCATCAAGAAACTCCTCTTAAGTAAGTTTAACTCCTGTACTTTCAACTTGCCTTATTAGCCCCTTTCTGAGAGGCACTGAGAAATGCTCCTGGAGGTGATGGGATCAGCTGCCAGATTTACTTTTGTGACTTGCCAGCTACTACAGTGGGTTGATTAGCAACACAATTATTTGCACTTCTTTGCTGGAGGGAGAAGGGTGCTTGCTGCCTATCAATTTGGAGTTTAGGTGAACTGGTCAAGATTAAAAACCAAACAACTAATTCATTATCATAGTGCTAGAAACACAGTTAGAAAGTGTAAAAACTACCACAAGATCAGGGTATCTTTCATTAGTCTCTTGTTTTAGCTTATACTTGAGATTTCCCCTAAGGTATTTGTTACCAGTAGCTAAGGGTTTGCTTGCTACTGCTGTTTCATGAAGAATTCTACATCTAGGTTTGATTCCTGTTTGGATTGTGTGACTGCCTTTGAATTTGTGTAGCATGTTACAGTTTTGGACATTTGCAGTCTTGCTTCTAGCTGTTTGGTGTAAGGGAGGGTGCTAGTGACATACCCGAGGCTGGCTTGGAAATGGATCACAATGTGTGCACAGTCTTAAGTGCAAGGAAGACCCTGCAAGGGTGGATGTTTCTGCCTTCATTCTTCCAGAAAATTAGCTGCATCACAGTTACAAATTTAGTTTAATGTTTTGTAAGCTACCTAGCAGAAGTGATATTTTTAGCATCATGGCTTATTTTTGTTTCCCTTTATCAACAGCATAATTGTGTGGCATTCAGGGCTCAAGTGTTTTTAAGTGACTCGCCAACACTGATTGATACCATCCAGCATAGCTTGGGGCTCCAGAATCTCAGTATGGTTTCACAGTCTCTAGATTACTCTACATAGTAGTGGCCATAGAATTAACAGCACAGAAATAAAATATACTTGCATAACAGACTTGGTTTGCTTATTCACCACTTGCACAGCTTTCTCCTCTTATGCAAATGGTAACGTGTTCTGGTGATTTTTTTCTTTTCTGAAACAAGCAGAAAATGCAAACAAAATCTACTCTTGCAGCACACTCCCTGGTAAGTAGTACACACCAGTTATACACGTAGCTGTGTCAGCGGTAGCAGATTGCAAACTGCTATTTCTATTTGCAAATGTACCTCTCATGCCATGCTCTCCTTTCCTAGAGCAGTTCTAGGTTAGCAACTTTGCTTCTACTCCTACATCTAGGAGAGTGACAAAGCCTCAGTCAACGTTTCCCATTCCTTCCTCGGTAATTATTGGTTCTTCACACATCTCACTTCATCACAACCATATTCTGGACCTACAAGTTAAAAGTCTGAAGTGGTACTGTTGATGGAGAACATAGTTTTGGCATTACATGGGCATACAGGAGGGTTTTTTCTTGGTACTTTTTTCACACCAAGAAACCACAGGAAAACGGTATCACAGAACTTCAGATATGCTACTGTGTCCCATCTTGAGTGATGAATATGTCATTCCATATGCTGTAGCTAAACATAAATGAACTGTTATTAATGATTGCCATAATGTTTTCTAGCAGTTAGCTGGCTGTGATTCTAGGAATTTTTTTCCACTGTGTTTTGAAGGGTTAGGTTATTTAAACTTACTATCAAATAGAATCAGATCAAAGTGAGCTAATTTTTCTTAAACACTAATCATTTTAAGGCTATTGAACTAAATATAGAGGCAGTTCATTAAATCATTAAAACAGCCTGCAATAATGCTCACAAAGTCATTATAGTGCTATTCCCCAGCCAGAGAGGTGGTGTTGCCTTAAGCACAGTTTAATCAAATTAGATGGTGGGCTATGTCCTGGGGTTTCTCCTATTGATATTCATTAAAAATACATGATTTATCACTAATCTCTGTAAGGTATATCCTACTCCTCCAAATGAATTCTGTAAATGTCAGGGGGAAGAATACAGAATAGTTTATTGTTATAGGAATTTAACTGTGGTGTGATCACATTTACATTTGTATACTATGTAATTTAGTGATAGATAATAATTTTAATGTGTCTTGAAAAATTTTGGCCTCGGTTAAAAAGTTAACAGGAATGGAGAACCCTCAGGAGTAGCCACTTCACATTTTAGTACTGTATAGGCATATGAATTAACTTTAGAATTATTTTGTAGATCATCATACAGTTTGATCTTACGGATTGTCTATAAAAGTTCATGGTTTAGCTTAATGTACTTCTTTTGGCGCAATTTTCCATTTTCCTTTATTTGATTTGGAACATTTCAGTGTTGTAACTCCTCTGTCATTCTCCTTTCACTCTTCATTTTCTTTTAAGTGTTTTCTTGTTTTAAATTGGGAGGAAACATTAATGAGAAGACCACACACTAACATTCCCCTCTGTGCAGTCACCACTACTCCTTTTTTTAGTGGTAATTTCTTCATTTATATAATGCTTAGTCCTGTAACACTGTGCAGATGAGGTAGATTATGTCACCTAACACCTAAACATGCATCTGATTAATGGTACAGAGTGAGACTCCACTACACTTCACACCAGGAAGAAACACTTCTGATTACAATGGAAATTTGGAAACAGTACGGTTTGAAATTTCCAGGAGAAACTGAAATTTGCCTGAATCATTCTGGCTCTTAAGCGCCCTGTACATTTCCTTCATTTTGGTGTTATTGTTACTTGTGAATCTTTGCCAGGTTCATAATATTCACTCAGTTGAACATCCCCGTTGTTCTGAGAATTTCTTGGTATTGTGTTGGGTCACTTCTCCTGTAGGAAGGAGCCACCTACTGAACTTAGTTGTGGCTGCCAGTGGTGTTTAGCCAGGGTCAGACTTCACTGGAGGCAGTTTAAAAAAGAAAAAAAAGCTGTAAGATTTCAGAGGGATCTGGATCAAGTTCTCAGTGTTCTGAAAACCTTCCATCAAAGCTCAGAGTTCACCCGATGCTGCTGAGCTTATGCTCCTTGCTATGCAAATGCAGATTAGTAAGAGACTATTTACTTGATTGCTGGGTATTAATCATGTTACCACAGAATTGCCACTTCATTGAGACTGACTTGAATATAAAAGGTAATAGTTTTGTTGTAATTACTGAGGTGGTGGTGTAATTACCAAGATGTTCATACAACAATCCTTGCAGTAGGAAATTCAGATGTGGTTTTCAGACACCGTCCCACTTGCATTTGTCAGATGTGCCAAAAGCTATTGTCAATTACACTGAGGTAAATTTGAGCAGATTGCTGTCACTGGCTCTGCTCTTGATTTACAGGAGCATGTCTGAAAGCGTATTTCTTTACTTTTTAGAAAGTGAAAACATTCTTCAAAGCAAATAATTACTCTGCTAGATGCTTGAATACTGGTGGCTTCGGTTTTGTTGGGCTGTAGCTAAATATAACTGAGACTCCAGACCAGCTGAAGCCTCGCTAAGTTGTTCAAGTTCCACTCTGCTTCCCTTACACTGGCACTGGAGCTTGTCTGTTCATGAACCTAAACCTACAGAAAAGCTTTTGTGTTGGCAGTTGAACTCTTAAGATGTCTTACTGGGGGATTTAACAAATGCCAGATTTGGGTACAAGGAAGAGGATAGGGATGTAGAAAAAAGGGGGAAGGTAAACCAAGAATAGTGTTAGCTGATGGTGGCTGGAAATGTCACAGAACTGTAGTCTGAATTAAAGAACAGAGTGCTTTTGCTCATAATCTTGTTTGTAACCATATGTGAGCTTTTTGTTTGTTATTGCTTTTTTTCATACTGAAGCACCAGCTCTTGGATCACTAAAATTTCTGAAAATCAGAGCTTTTGTTCCAAACTTTCCAGCCCTGCTGGTGTTGTGAATGAAAGCTTGAAAACCTGTCCTAAACACAATGTGGCTCTGTTGACTAAGACTTCACAAGAGTTGAAAAGTTACCCCCTTTTCTCAACTGGCTGCCAATGTCATGCTTTTTAAACCAGTCCCCTGATGGTTTTCAAATTACTGTTGTGATATTTTTGGTTTGTTTGTTTCATTTTTTTGGGTAAATGTCCTGGGTTGGCTGGAGTAAAGAAAGCAACCACAGAGATGGCTGAGTGGCACAAATGATGAATGTCCCTATAGGTGCTGCTCCTTCTGGGTGCAGCCTGTGTGTGTGCAGCTCTGGCTGCACGCAACCCCAGTGGAGCTTTAGTGTAGGTCTGGCAATCAGCCC
Source organism: Colius striatus (assembly GCF_028858725.1). Lineage (NCBI taxonomy): Eukaryota > Metazoa > Chordata > Aves > Coliiformes > Coliidae > Colius > Colius striatus. Next base: position 118,643,497 of record NC_084760.1, read on the forward strand.
ACAAGCCTTAATCCCGCAAATATACATCACACGCTTCATTTTATACTCGTGAGAAGCCCAGCCTAAATGAAATCCTATTAAATTGTGGGTCTAGAGCTAATTAAACATCTGCCTTTCAGTGATTTTTTTATTATTGTACTGAAATTCTGTGTAGTGTATAGGTGAGCACACATCCCTAGGATTGCTTCTATCCACTTTTAACGCTTTAAACAAAACGTTTGTATTGTGTTTCCCCATAATAGATCAGCATAATAAAAGTGCTGATGAAAGACATCATCTATTTCACCTAGTTTTACTTCTGTTTCAAAACTTTCCAAAGCAATGTGTGAGATATAATAGGGCAAATGGCTGTTATCTGTAGGCTCTTCAGCTCCAAAGTCTTTAAGGTGAGACGTGAGCAAGACTGTGCCTTAATTATTGGCAACAACTAGCTTTGCTTTTCAAAGTAATAAATGGGGGTCCTTACAAAGTCTTTTCTTAAGTAGCTAAATGCATAATCCACCTGGGATATTGTTTTAAAATTCATTTCATCTTCAGTAATTTGATCAGAGAAAGAGTTGTATTGGTCATTTCTCTTGTGTAAGAACTGTGTCGCACCTAGGGGCAAGGAACATTTATTTTCATGATTAATACCTGTGAGTTTCATGGCCTAATGAGAAAGCCCTAGATGTATTTGAAATTGCCCTTTTTTCCCCTCCCTTCATTCAATTCGTGTAAACACTTTGACTATCCTCCGTTTGGGTGCAAAGATCCTGTATTACCCACTGGTACACTGGCAATAGTATTTTTTGTATATGTAGTTGCAATATTAAGGTACGTGAGTCATTTTAGATGGGCACATGCATTCATTTGTGTAACTTCATGCATTTCTCAGAGATGAATAGCCTCAGAATTTTGAAAATCAAAGTTAATGAAATATTTTGCCCTACTTTCTCTGGCACACATCTAACTTCACCAAGGAACCTAGTACTGAGCTTTCCATGGCTGTAGGAAGTCTATCAGTCTTTTTACTGAGCCGTCCTATTCAGTCTGAAGTTCAGTCTGAAATGTTTATGTACCTAAAAACAAATGGAGAACAAATCACCTTGGAAATGGTGCAGGCAAATATATAATCTCTCATGTAATACCTCAGCTTGAAAGTATTTTCAGTGGGTTTTAAATTTCCTAGTCTTCCCCTTGCCCTAATGTAAAAGGAGCATCTGTGTACTTTATAGTTTCTCACTGCACTATTCTCTTGCCTCTTACGTTGACTCTTACACACTGTAGCTTGGCTGTGTTAAACTGAAGATCCTTGGGGTGAAGGACATATCTTAATTCCCCAAAATCCTTATACCTTTATGCCTTCTGCATGAATGTGAAAACATTCACATTATATTGGCTGGTGTGTGTTTCCATTTGTTTTACTTCTCTCTCTTTGCAAAACCATTCATTCAAAGTGTACCTGTTGGCTTGTTGGGTGAGACATTAAGAAGGGAAGGGAAGGGAAGGGAAGGGAAGGGAAGGGAAGGGAAGGGAAGGGAAGGGAAGGGAAGGGAAGGGAAGGGAAGGGAAGGGAAGGGAAGGGAAGGGAAGGGAAGGGAAGGGGGTTGGGTGAGAGAGAATGATGTGGGACCCTCACGATAATCAGAAGGCTGAAGGATAGGTTCACCTCTTGTTAGAACTACCAATATCATTGAATATTTATCCTATGGTGCCCTGAAGCCCAAGTGGCTTGCCAGAACTCCACTGTGTTAGGCAATTAAAAAAAACAGAACAAGAAAATTATTGATAACACAAGGGACTGGCAGCCTGAGCAGTGCTGGTATGTAATGCAACATGTAGCTGGTTTTTTGGGGGAGAGGTTGTTTGGTCTTGTATTGGCGTGGTTTAGTATGATGCATTTGTGTTTCTGTCATAGCCCCTGTGGTGATGAATGTCATCTTCAAAAATAAGAAGTGATTGTGCTTGTTCAGTAGGGATGACCTGAGAGAGGCTTTGAAGACTAGCAGTAGCCCGCCTCATTCAGCTCCCCTAGGTATTAGCATGATAATGAGCTTGTGACACGAGTGATGTCCAGCTGCTTAGCTGTGTCTGTACATGTCAGAATATGCAGGAACATAGCTCTGCAGAAAGAAAAAAGCTAGCTCAAAAATTAAGGGTCAGCATACTGGTGAGCAGCCTTGGATGGGACTGTATGGCATGGTTCAGTGCCTTATAGAAGATGAGCTAACTTTGAGTAACTAATGTCACCATTGGAAGACAATCTGTGTCAGTTCCTCAGTTGATAGGCCCTTGATGAGGAGCAGGCTGTGACACTACAGCTTTGTTTTCACCTGCTGGGCACTCTACATCTTTGGTCTAGATTGAAGTTAGTTGGCTCCTGTTTGTGGCAAATGTCATTAACTTCAAGATGCTGAGCCTGGTTAAACAAAGCAAGTGTTACAGTAAAACATAGTTCAGATAAATCACTCCAGTGCAAGCTACAACTTAAAATACGTAGCATATCTATCGTGGATGTTGAATATCAGAGCTATCTCAGCATAGCTATACCATTACAAAAGCAATGCTGGTGGACACAGTGCCCCTTGTTTTCATTTGAGATGCTGCTGTTACAATTCATTTGAAAGATTCATTTTTCCATGTGCAGAAGTGGAAGAACTTTAAAGACTGTGGTTGTCTGTACTTACTGTGTCCCAAAAGAAGGCTAGAGCAGCAGAGAGAAGCAGAAGTTTTATTTTACCATAAAAGAGGAAGTAGTAATCTTGAGAGTGTCTCTGAGAGGTCAAGACTGGAAGTTCAGGGTAGGCCGGAGTTCCCCTCACACTCTTCTCAGCGTATGAAACCTGCTTCTTGTGACCTGCTACGTAAGCATGGCCTGATGGTCACTTTTTTTCCCCAAAAAGCTTCTGCAAATAGAATAAAATATAATTCATGATGGTGTAAGTACGTAACAAACTTGCTTATACTTTAGTTAACAACTTATGTGGTAGATTTACCCCAAAATAGTGGTACTTCCACTAATTACATGATGATTACTTTCCAGCAGAATAAATTAGTCCCTGCAGAGCTCCAGGCTGCTGCAGCTAGTCTGTTACCTACGTTCAAGTTCAATACTTTACAGCTTACTTTAATATTTCTTTCACACGTAGTACCTGTCTGCAGGCTTCTAGATATAATCACAGACATATATAATTTCAGTAGAATGCCTGCCTTCTGGGCAAGTATGAATCACTTCCTTTCTGTTGTATTTATCTGAGATAAAAAGTAAACATGCTTACAGGACTTTCTTATCGTAGTTCCATAAGGGTTGTAATATCACATGTGTGTGCACAGATCTGAATGCACAAACATAAAGTGAGCTCAAGTTTTAAAGCATCTATTTATTTGATTGGTAAATCAGATATTGCCCTATGAGTTTGATATTGTCCTGACTTTTTTTCTCTGGGGGGTTTTGAAACAGTGTCCAGATATTCATAATCTTATAGGCTCATGGGATTTTTTTGTTCCACCACTTCAGTTGGACCAAGTATTTTATTGCTTTCCGCATTCATGTGTGCATCTGATACGTGTGGTGTATGTGAACATATTTGCTGTTCCAGTAAGAGATGCAACCATAGCCACGCTATGTAAATGAGAAGCTATCTATTCAAAGTGCTACTTAGGAATGCATGATTTGGCAAAGGAAACAGTTTTATCATAAGTGGTGTCTGATTTTTAGTTCTAGTTGCTCTCTTCAGAATACACAGGTTTCGGCTGTTGCACGTTTTTGTTCTGCTCTTTCATCCATTGTTCTCTTTACTACTAGTCATTGGGACAGCAACACTAGGACTCATGTGCATCTAAAGGAGAAATTTGCACCAGGCTGCTCTCAGCACTTTCCCAGATGTTCCCCATTTTGAATGGACTTGCCTATCATTGCTGTTCATAACTTACTAACTGGAGGTGACCTTTTGATGCACGTAAGGCGTAGTGACGCTGCAGGGGAACTGAATTCTCTTTTCTTGGCAACTGGAAATTTGTTTTCTGAACCTACATAGTTTGGGACACTAAATGTACAGAAACATTTTGAAATATTTGTTATGGTAGTGGAAGGCTACCTGTCTAGTTCTGGGAAGTCCGAGTAGTTGTTTACAATAATGATGATATTTAAATACAATGAGGTCAGTAGTTACATTCCTGTTTTACTTCACAGTCTCTTAGGAGTCTTGTCTATGTTCACAGCTACTTTTTGATGTTTTGCTTTCACTTCCTCATGCATTTTATCTTCACTCATCCTGATGTTGATATCATTTGACACACTTGGACAGTATGCAGCATCTGTGACTTTCCACACTGAAGCCTTTACTCCAGAACAGCAGAAAAAGAAGAATTCCTTCTTTTTAAGGCCTATGCCTCATGATGTGACTGCCTTATGTAGGACTTCATTCCTGTTCAATTCACACTGTTCCTGGGAAGCACATTCTGAGTTACTGTCTTTTTTGAGTAGCCATCTTGAAAGATGGATACAAACACTTGTAAAGTATTTGGTTCTGTAGGGTTTGTTCTCATATTCTTTCCATTCTTTCCTTGAGAGTAGCATACAAAACACCCTGAGCCTATTGATGTCTCACATCTATATTCTATCTTTGGAGATCTTGTTTTACTACTAAGTGCCACACTGCTGTCAGAAACTAAGTATCATCCTCTTATTAATTTATTTTATTGCTTGTATTTTAAAACTACTGTAGTAAGTTTTGTATCACATGGTGAAATTATTTTGGGTACCTAATTCTATTTAAAAGTATGTAATGGGGATGGAAGAAGTGCTGTGTATTGATCTGAAACAGAGTTGTACTGACCTGCCATAACCGTGCATGTGAGCCCTTGCTGAGCACAGCTTGTAAGCTCGCTAAAAGTGTAACTTGGTGATTTTTGGCTTCTTCTTCCACTCCTGGACTACGAGTAGCCAAATTTCCATATTTAAGCAGTGCCACAGCAGTTGTCCATTCCATTTGGATGGATGTATTTTCTGACATCAGTACTGTCCATCTCCTGGGAGTAAGCACTTCACTGAACACTCCTTTTTCACGTGGCAGCATCGTGAGGTTAGTGTCCTTCCTTGTTTACCAGCTCCTCATGAAGGCTGTACTGCACTGAATTTACAATGTCTGTATTGCAGTTTTGTCTCTTGTTCACATCAGTGGTTTGTCTGCATCTATGAGAATCCAAAGAAATGATGTCACCAAACCCTGATAACTTCTGACCCCAGCTACATTTTCAGCTGTGGTATCTTCTGAGTTGCTTTTCAGGTTCAGCTTGTACCTCCTGCAATAAAAATAAGGATGGGCTATGTGTAATTTTGCAGCTATTTCCAGTTACAGCTTGTTTTAACTTTACCATGTTAGTGCTTTCTAGCAAACACCTGAAGAAAAACAGCTGTGCTCTGCCACCTTTTCTGCCATTCTGTCTCCTGTGCCCATACACCAGAATATCATCAATTTTGATTCCGAATCATGGAAGTCCTGTTGGTAGATTTTGCTGATTACATTAATTATCCTTTGTGGCAAATTGGATCCCACATAGCATTCTTTGCCATCTGTGTTCACCGTGCAGTGAGGTAACTGTTATTCTTCTGCAGTAACTTGTGTCTGTAGCTGTCTTTGGCAAAGAGTACCGAGACCATGTTTGCTCCTGCCGAGTCAGGTAGTATTTCTTGATGAATACTTTTCAATGGCTTGGCAAAATTTCTGCGTCTATGCAAAAGTGCAGTTTACCTGTCTTTTCAATAGCCTCATGCTGCTTATGTAGCTTGTGGGTTCTATGAGTTTAGCAATGATGTCTTCTTCAGCATTAATTTTATTGCTCCCATTATTTTTCTCTAATGTGATGGGTACTTGGTGAAGCAGGTGCTGTATTGACTTGATTGTTCTGGTTGTTTTCATGTGTAGCATGCCTGGAAGACATCCAAGTATTTGAGAAGCATCTTGGTAATATCAGAGAGATGTCAGTCCTTTATGAGCTTGGGGTTTTGAGTGTGTCTGTCTATAACTGGTGATGTCTTCAAATGTGCTTATATTCCACTTATACTTGCTGATCTACTCCCTAAAAAGTTTAGGGACCCAAACTTTGACCTATACAGGCCTCAACTGCTGGCCTAATGTCATGTGTTTCCTAACTCTATGTACAGATTAGTATTTGTACAATGGGGAATTGGGGACCCAAGAGGGGAGGCTGAGAGAACTGTCCAAAACACCAAGTACCGTGGTGGCTGACGTGTTTGCCTGAGGTATGGGGAACTGAAGATTGTGTGTCTGCTAAAACTGAGAAGATTGGGAATCTGAATTTCCTAGAGGAGTACTCAAACCAGCGTGTAGATGATGACTCTGGGGACTTTCCCTTACTTCCTGTTTCCTTGCATGAGGAAATTGGTCTGAGTGCTGAATTGGTCTGATGCTGAAAGCAAATTCTTGCTTGACACTCTGGATGGCTGGAGACCATCTTTGTATAGTGATAGACAAGATGCTGAAATGCTGCCAATGCCCATACATTTAATCATTGGCCAGTTTAGGAGTCTGGTTCTGGAGCCTTCCCTATTTAAGTGCGCCTCTGTACTTGTGGAACAACTTACATCTGGGCAGCTTCATGTCTTTGGGTGTTGCAATGCCGAACACAGTGAAGGCTTTGAAGAATCTATAAGGGGACAGACTTTGCCTGAGATGAGTGCTGCTGCATTCATGCCCTCCCTTGTTCGGGTTTTTTAACCAGGTATTCTTTTTCTTAGTCTATTTGCAAATGGAATGGTGTGGTCATTGTACTGCTGTGTCATTTCAATGTTGCTTTTGTGCACACAGTGTTGCCTTTTTCTTTTGCACAGTGCTGAGGAAGTTCTTGCAGCTTAGCACTTTCATCAATGACCTATGAGCAATTTGGTGTCACTTTCTTTTTGTGCACTGTTGCTTTGTCCTTGACTGCTATACTATTTCAGGCTTTACAAATCACTTAACCTTGCTGTTTTGTATCACACTGATATTGCATATGTCCAAAAGTTAAAAGCAATTGTTTTAAGAGTATTAGGAAAGGCCTCCCAAAGTTGGAAAAGCCAAAGTCAAAACTGTTTGGAGAACTTTAATTCAGACTGCTTGCTAATAAGAAATATGATGCAACTTTTAAATGGTTACATGTTGTATCCTCCCTGCCATTGTACCCACCTGGTTCCTTCCTAAAACATGTACAATGATAACTTTGTAAAAATGTGAACACTTTAATCTTGCTGTACTGTTACTACAGGTTGCCTAACAGAACACTAATTCTGTAGTGAATTCAGGATATTAGCCTGTTTTCAGGGCAGCATTAATGGGCCTTAATTGTCTGGAAGGATGAAAGAAGCTAAAGTTTTGAAACCACGCTTTGCTTCTACAGCTTGCGGATGAGAGAGGAATCTGGTGGTAGGGGTAGAATAGTGTACGGTCATGTAATTAAAGACTGTTTCAGAATGCCCAAAGGACCAAACTCAAGTAATTACTGGTAATCTTGAGGTTTCTTAAACTTTAAGTTTTAAAAATTGGCAACTTAAAAGATTAAACTTATGTAGGTTTTGATGAATAATTTCCTGTGTTTTAAAGACAACAGAAGACACACTCTTTAGGTCTGCTCTATGGATATTCACTGTTTGCATTCGTGGAATAATTGACAGCTGCAGCAAACTATCTGGCAGCCTGAAAGCAGCATAGGATGTTCTGTTTGGAAGAGTTTTAGAGATGTTTTCTGACATTACAGGTAAATCTTATAAATATTGAAGTCTGTTCCAAAGTACAGATGGAAAGTATACAGGTACTCCAGTCCTCACCAAAGACAAGAGAGGCAGGATACAGGGATCGTTCACCTTGTATGTGTTGGCAGCCTCTTCCAGAGCTGGGAAGGCTTCTGTTCAAGTGTCTACCTACCAGATTTCTGGTGAGAGTACCATTCTCCAGTGGTAATGCTGAAGAGGAGAGCTCTTTGTGGATTTTCATCTACAATTGGGATCTCTCAAGCCAGTGGTTAAAAAATGAAAGCAATTGGTTTGCAACTTGAATCCAATTATGTTTCTTTTATCTAGATACAACAGATTCAGGATGTCATATCAGTATGACAAAAAAGGGAAGTGAATTATCATGGGCCCTAAAACTATTGTTGGGGAAGGAAAAGATTTGTAGATGCTAGTTAACATACTTTGACAACTGTTTGCCAAAGCCATTCATTACATCTGCCTCTGCATTAGAAAGGGCACAATATTTCATTTTCCATTTCCTTTCACAAATAGAAAATTAATTGCACAGACTTGCAGAAAGTACAGATGTAACTCGTTATGTATTGTTAAGGCTGTCTGTGATAAATTTATCAAGCTTAGACAAAAAATACTCTGAAATCACAATGGATCCATCCTAATTAACATTCTTTAAGTGACAGGTACACCTGTTTGGAAGTGGGAGGTAAAAGCATACAAGTTTTCCAGCAGCACAGTATTAGTGGTCTCTGATTATAGAGGAAGATGGAAAATATAAACTATACTTCAATTTGAGCCCTATTGCGACCTTTCAGAAACCAGATTCAAAGTTCTGTTTTGCAAATGGATTATTCAATGTGTCTGGAAAAAAAAGATACTGGACTGTTACATCCATGAGATAATGGTTATCTCACTGTTGACTGGTTATATAATCAAGCCGTTAATGTGTTCACCTTCACCCTATATAAAGTCCATCTCTATAACACAGTTATGACATATTCTGTTTATAGAACTCTCCAGCCATAAAACTATCTTACATCATATTTGCTATCCTTCATCATATTTGCTGATACAACTTATCTCTGCTGGTGCCATGCTGTGCACTGGAGGGGTGCTCTGGAGACGGTCCTTAATGACAGTAGAAAGCAGAATGTGAGGGGAAAACGTGACACAAAAGAAACAGCACAGAGGAGAAGGTCAGGGACATGCGGACATGTTGCTGCAACGTGCTAAGTTGCCTTAGCAAGAATATACCACAAGACTGGAAGATAAGGGAGAAAATGGAAAGTACTGCGCTTGCGAGTAGAGGCAGCTGGGTTTGCTGAGCACTGAGAAGTTTCCAATAAGCTTGCATTTTGCTCTGTTTTCCTCTCGATTCAGATTGCATCCTGGCTATAGTATCTGTGGGGGAAGAGAGTTAATGAACCAGCAGCTGGAGGCTCTCTGATGGAGGCCATACGTGGCTGCTTCCTCAAAACTAAACAAGGTTTGGGTGAAGGGAGTGTGTGGTGAGCACCAGAGTGTCCATCACTGTCAAGCTACAGTAATATACTCCCCATAAAGACAGACCTGCTATGTATTTTAAGATCTACAGTTGTTAAATTGTGATTTAGTTGTTATATTGTTATCTGCAGTCTCAGCTGCTACTCAAGCACTAGAAAAGGTTTCAGAGATTGTCTCCTTTTAGAGCTACTTGTTACAGGCCTCACTTTCAGCTGTTATGCTATAAACAGTTTCAAACTTGTGCTTTTCAGACACCATCCTCTGACCTACATTTCACCCCTTCCTGCACTCCTTTCTCCCACCTCTCTGAATTGTTGTAGTGCTGAGATCAGCCTTTTATTTTTGCCAGTGCTTTTTAGGTTTAAATTCTAACAACAGAAAATAGAACTCAGTTTAAAGCAGTTTATTTCTATTTTTCTTGATTTGTTTGCCAAGAAACTCAATTAAACTTTCAAAGAAAAGCAACCTGTGAAAGTCAGTATCAGTCTATTTCCTTAGCTGATTCAAATCCTTAGTTTCTTGAGTTTTTCTGCTAAGCTATGCAGATGTGAAACATTCCTCCCTTAGTCTGAGCATGTACAGACCTCTCAGTGGTGGAGCATGATGGAATCTGTGTGATGCACAGTAACTCATTCCAGTTGCAAGTGTCATTAATAGCAAAACTGTGGTACAGTTTTTACCAGACAAGCCTCAAGTAGTTTAAACTTCAAAACATAGGTGTTTTATTTTCCTGTAATGGCATCTGTTTTACTTTACTAACTCATGAGAACCTGAGGAATAATTCTGGGATCTATCTAAATTGATGAGTTAAAGTAATCTGGTGCAGAGTACCTAGTTACACTTTTCCTTTTGATCTATAGGCTAATGTATAAATGTAAAACTCTCCTTCGGTGTACAACAGGACTGCTGCTGGTGTTAGTGCAAGACGTTCACAAGATGTCTCAGTACACTCACTACTTTAGCAGTAATCCTATTTCCTCTGTTTAGAACCTTGTTACAGCCCTGTTCTGTAGGAAAACATGCTCTCTTTTGGGACCACAGCATATTTATTTCTTTTTTTTCTGTTTCTTTGCTTTTTCTCTTTTCCCCTGCAGCAGTTCCAAACCCCACTCTCTTTGCTATTCAGCACTTTCACATTTTATCATAATGCTGTCAGCAGAAGAACTGGTGCTGACCTCTTATGGGCCTTTGTTGTGCCTTGGTACTAACATTCCAAGGTAGGGGAGAGAGTGTTCTTTTCTTGGTCATTATTTAAGATTAACTTGGGTAGGTTTTACTGCCTTGGTTAAAACTCTGGGCATGAAATGAAGAGTCTCTTTAACAGTCAAACAGCACAAAAAGGGTTCAGACTTCATAGAATTGGGATATGCTATTCAGGCTCAAAAAATATACCAAGGAGGAAGAATGGAGATCTTGGCTTTGAATTCAGGACATCAGTAGTGTGTGGGCTTAGATTTATGGTATCTCAGCCTTATTATTCTCCTGCACTTTTCAGTAGTGGTCATGTTACTTCTGATCGTATTAGAAGAGGAGCCTGAGGTTTAGTCATATATGACTTTGACCTCTGACAGTGTCATTCCTAGATTAGATTAGAGATTAGGTCTCTCATCTTTTCTTTTTATTCCATGCTTCTCCTCCTATCTCCACATGTTTGAGTCTACTGCCTGCCAACCTGTTTGAGATGTATTTCCAATCCACTGCATTCAGCAAAGGCAAACCTGTGGCTGATTCTGTGTCATCTGAGCAGTTGCTCCCTTTCAGTCAACAGTTACCCAGAATTTTCTGGGATACACGTCCCTGTCTATTCCACAGTCTTAAGTCTTTCCCTTTCACCAACTCAGAAGACAGTGGAAAATGAATGGAAAAAAAGAAGATATCTTATAAGGAGTGGAATATTTTTGTCAGGTGAACCAACGTCACATAAGCCATGATTCAGCACAGCACACAACAGGTAGATAACCTTAAGCAACGCACTGATTTCGATTAGATCCTTATCAGGGCTACCCTAGTCAATTTAAGGAGTAGAAGGAACAGCATGTAACTCTCATGATGTAGATTTCACAAGATGAATAATTAATAATTAATATTATGAAGAATTTTAAGTGGTAGAGTTGTGCACAAATATCCTCTGGTCTCTGTGGATGAAATGCCTGATACAGTGAACCTCTAATGACTGACCCATATCCCACAAAGGTTTGGGTGAAAGATTCAAAGAAATGGGAAGTGCTAATTAAGTACCTACAGCATGAAATAGGTGGGTTACTCAATAAGATTTTGTGTTTTCTCTTAGGTAACTCATCTCAAACAATGTGTGAAATGACATGAAAGTATAAATTTAAACTTAGGGTGGCTTTTCTTTTGTACAAATAATTTAACAGATATAAAGCTTTATGTGGAGATAGAAACATTGGTGCAGAAGTGCCTCATTTCCACATTGCCCATCCTTATTCTTTCCTAGGAATAGCTGAAAGGTTTTGATGTCCCTGAGCAGTACAAAGCCATGGTGAGGTGTCGTCTCCACATTCCCTTTCTGCAGCCCCAAGGCAGCACTGGGCCTAGGTGCTGATCACTGGTGGGGGCAGCTGGCAGGGCTGTGAAGGCAGCAGAGGCAATGGCACTAGCACTCTTGTCTACTCCAAGCAGAAGTAGCCAGCCTGGCTTAACCAGTTCAGACAGCCAGCTTGAACTTAGCCAGCTGACTTTGACATGCCTTAGAAAGCGCACATCTGATCTGCTGGCATAACAGTGGATGGGGAGGAGCAGTTCACAGCAGCACTGTCCTTGGCTGGACTGTGAAGAATGTGTTTGTCAATGGCCTCACTATCTTCACAGGGTCTTTTGTGATACAATTAAAGTACTGCCTGTTGTGTGTGGACATGGCTGAGCACAGAGAAATAGATCTGCATCAGTCATAACCACATCTGTAGAGAGAAAGATATTTCTGATTTGGACAGATGTACTGCTGAAAAAAATAAAAACCCAGCAAGTAACAGCCTGCTTTCCCCTTACTCTAAAGTTAACCCTTCCTTCCTAGTCCCTGTATCTCTCTGCTTCATGCTGGCTTTCAGTAGATTATCTGCAGAGTCCCTATATTAATCCCTTTATCTTCTGTGGTTAGCTTTCAACTTTACAAATGACATTGAGAAATAAGCCCACCGAGGAGAGGGGCTCAGGAATTTCTTTCTGATGTCCTGGTTTGTCCCAAGTCAGCTTGATACAAGACATATGGATAACAGAGGTGGCCACCAGGCTATGTGTTTTTTGTGGTGAACAAGATGAGATTTCTCAAAGCCTTTTCCCTTCTGAAGACAGCAGGAGTGTGCAAAAAGCTTCTAGTTTTGGAAATTACCAGCCAACCATGATCTGCTTCCCTCTACTGATAACCAGAATGATGGGAGAAATTGGTGAAGATTTACTTATCCCAAAGGACAGATGAAGCTCCCTCTGATTCACAACCCAGCATGATTCATCCAGCCTTGTTTGCTTTCTTCTGTTTCATAGTATTTCACACTGAACTATATTCTCAAATGAGTTCAAAGCAACTTTATTTGACGGGATTGCCTATTTATAACAAATATTTTCTATTCCACAGCTAAAGCTTTGAATGTCAGGCAGTCACTTCTCTTTCATTTTGGAAAGACTATCTCTTTCTTTTTCTGGCAGGAAACAAAAGCTTATGGTACAGAAAACATTTCTTGGAACCTCAACTCTGAAAAGAACTCTTCTGCAGAGCACCTAAAATACACCAAAATACCAGGTCTAATACAAGCCACAGAGGAAGTTTATGCAGAGCTGCTTACTAATTTGACATTTGTGTCAATACTTAGTGTGCTTCTTCACAGTATAGCAGTGGAGAAGCCACACACTTCAAGTGCAGCATGACTGCACATTCTTGGCTGTTGCTGTGTTTGCAGCAGGACTAGGGTTGTATATCTGGATTCAGAGAGGAATTTTAACCTTTCTAGGTATGTGCCTCCACTGAAGTTATCACAAAAGGTGGAGTAAGACAGTATGCTGGACAAAAGAGAAGAAAATATATCTTATGTTGCTATACAGCAGCCACCAGAATAAAGGAAGTTGTGTTCCAGTTGGTGCATGCAGCAGCATCCTGTTGTGGAGAGAAGTGGTGACCACACTTCTCTGCTTTTTGGGATAGCTGCCTTCAGGTATTTTTCTATCAGGATCTATCTTCAAAATGCTTCTTGTCTTCCATCCTCCTCTGAAGTCTCCTTTCAGAGATGGTTGGTCTCAGATCCTTCCTGAGACAGTTGGCAGTCCACTGGAACTGAGGAAAGCTGAAATCATGACTTAGTTTCACAAAAACAGAATGCAAACTTTGAGGGTTTATTTGTTTCTGTTGTGTGTGTCTGGAGGTCAATCCAGTAGGCATAAATGACATAAAAAATACAAGCAATGGAGAAAGGATGGACTTAAAGAAGTGAGTTCCTTCCTTCCTTCCTTCCTTCCCTCCCTCTCTCTTTTAAAAAAAGCTGCTGTAACAGATTTTTTCAAAATCACTTAGCCCATTGTGGGGTCACCTCAGATGTTTTTGGTGTCCAGGTGGATTTTTCTTTAAACCCCTAGTTTTTCAGAAAATAGATACTTAACAAAGTTTTGTTAGAATGCTTCATTTTTTCTGAGCTAAATTGCCTATCACTATGCTCGGTTGCTCTTTTTGTTTTGCCTGCTGTTAATAGACTTTGTGTAATACAGACTGATTGTACCTAACTAGTCAGTAACATCTTTGTTATTAGTGTCACTATCAGTTTCTTGTGGATGTCACGAAAGCAAGTAGTACTTTGTTACGTTGTGGAGGAAGAACACAGCCTTACAGATGGATTTACGGAGGGAGTGAAGATGAGAGAACCTTCTGGGCACGTGGCTGTTGGCGTGTGACACTGGCAGTTGCTTAGTAGCAGAACTGAGGGTGCTGGGGCTGTGTGGTAAGAAACATGAAGGAATAAGTGGAGAGAGGAAGCTGGAATCTCAGAACAAGGCATGTGAAGATGATGTGATGAAACAGTGGAGGCTGTTAGAGGAATTCAAAGCACAGAGTAAAATGACTGGGGCAAAAAGCAAGGAACGTTACCTTAGTAATCTGTGTGGGGTGGAAAGGATCAAGAAGAGCCTGAAGGGGAAAAGTGGGCAGAAAGAAGGGTTATTGTGACATTCTGCCTGAAAATAGATGACTAATGTTTTATTCTCTGAAATGCTTCTACTTTACAAGAGCCTAAAAGGGTAGGAGTCACTTGACTAAAAATGAACACCTGCCTTGTGTAGTTATTAACACCTCAGCTTATTATCTAAATTCCCTGTATTGGGTATGAGTTGGGAAGGGGAGAGTGGAATACTTATAAGGCATGGTATATTTTGTATTCAGTTAGGCAGACTTACATTTCCAAGAACTGGGGCTTTTCCCCCAGTGGTCTCTGAAGGGAATATAGACAGTAGCTCACACATAGGTGGACTACTTATGTTTATGAGAGTGAACGTGTGTATATATATATATATGTATGTGTGTGTGTATATACATGACTATCTAAAGTGTGGTGAGATTAAAGACCCAAGCCCTCAATTCTAACTGTGAAAAGAAGGCAGTATGAGTCCTGTGACAGTATTTGTTCCAGCACCTTTGCTCTTTGGCTGCGACTCAAGATGTCAGTATGGGCAGAGAGTACTGCCCTGGCTGTCAATAGCACTGAATAGTATAAAACAGTGAGTGTACAGACTAATGCCTTTTAGGGCCAATCAGACAGTCATAAATGGATTTAATTCCTGAGGGCAGGACCTTTACAAAACTCTGTGGTAGTTCTGCAGTTTTAAAAAGTTTCTTTTCATTCAGCAGGTTCTGTTACACACAAAGTCCTGTGAGTTGCTGGTCAACTTGTGGTACCAGGTTTTTTCATTTAGCAGTGCATAAATGTCAGAGGAGTTCTTCTGAAAACAGGATAACAAAACAAAGGTTACCTAGCACATTTAAATAGATATCTACTCAGACCCAAATTTCACTAGAAGCCTGCAGTGTACCTGAAAATTAGAAAGCAAGCACCTCCAGCTGCTAAAACCGAAACCAGAGAACACAACACTGTGGTGACTGTAATACTATGACTGTATCGTGTAATAACTATAATAGCAACAGTATTTGAAAGTGTAACCTTTAATTACTCTGCCTATTTCTCCAAACTCTTTAGGAAGGAAAAATAACACCTATTTCACACATGTTGTGAAAATTAAATTTCCCAACAGACAAAAGCATAGGAATGTCTCTACAATGTCAAACCAAACTCCCTTCTAACCCCGTACTTTCATCTCCAAGGGTGACCAAAAGCAGCAGCATAAGGGAGAAAAGAGAAAACGTTGCAAGCAGAGAGTCACACTGTCTGGATTATTTCCTACTTTCAACAGTCTGCAGTTTAGGAATTCTCTGAGTCTGAATTTGCTTTCAAAGCATAACATCACAGAGTGGTGCTTTCCCTTATTAGTGTGTTTATCTGCTTCTGTCCTCTGGCATCCAGGTCTTCCTTTTCCGTGTGATGTTAGGTGCAGTGAGGGTGTTCCAGTTGACTTAGGACCTTAACACCTGTTTTCAGAAGCAGTTTGAGAAACCACATCTTTTGAGAGTCACTGGCCTCTGTTGCTAATGAGACCTGAGTTCTGCAATGATTTTGGAAAAATGTTGCCATAATTTATGCAGAATTTATTGCAAATGAAGGTAGTGAATCCATTTGAAGACTGTTTGTCCTTGGGGAAAAAAGAAATAGACAGTGAAAATGAGTTGTATTTAACTTCCAGGATTTAGGTAGAGAATTTGACATGTGACACTAGAGGAAACTGACATAAGATGGGCAAGTAACTTCTCACCTTTCTTGGTGCAGGAGGTGTTTGCAAGTACCACTTTGCAGAGTTTTTGTATCAGTCTGCAACAAATCTTTGACCTGGTAAAAAAACTGCAACCCTGTTATCTTCAGGAGAGCACAAGTGACAAGGGGGAATTGGGATCACAATCTGATGAAAGGAAACTGATAAGTTTGTGATATTGGAGCCTCCTGATTCCACAAGTAAAAAGTACAGGCAGTGAGGATATACTAGTAGCACACACATCTTACATGAGCCAGGTTAGGTCTAACGTCTGGCATGGCTAGTATCCCAATTGCTGATCAAACTCTGACTTCTCTGCCCTGCCTGGAAGCTCTTTTTATTTTCCCTCAGGACAACTGATAGACAATCTTGCTGAGGTCATTGGATGGTGTCTCCAGCAACGTGTCCTGAACATACTTTTACTGGAGGTTTTTTTGTTGTTGTTGCCACTGGTAGCAGCTATCTGTGAAATGCTTATGTGCTGGAGTACTCTAGTACCACTTTTAGATGAGGTGTAAACAAATGGAAACCTGTATCATCTATAACTGTTACACAAGAGCATAATACTGTAAAAGATTTAAATATCAGCCAAAACTCTTGTCTGCTGTACCTGTTATACAGAAATGGTAGTTTCTTTAGCTTTTGTAGGTGGTGGTTGTTGAAGGGTTGTTGGGGGGTGGAGGGGAGGATCCCTGCTGTTCCCCTTATTACCAAACAATCAGTAACAGGAAAGCACTCTCAAAAAGCACTCTCCTAACGGGTTTTATAGTTTAGAAAGCTGGCATTAGTTTATTGCAGCAGGTGTGGGGTCTCTCCTCCTAATTCATACACACCAAAAAATGCAAGAACACTCCTTACATACTTTACAGAAAATGAAGTCCCTGCTTCCCCCTTATTCGTGGTCTTCAGTGTGGTTTGGGTGGAGAGTTGAGAAATATAGTATATGTTTAGCAAGTGCTCTTTAGGGGTGTCAAAAGGGTGTTAATGAAGTATTAATGTTACAGTTAATGAAGCAATGATCTCACTTTGGGCACTGTGGCCTTGCTGAAACTGTTTTGAGGTTGTTTGTCTGCTTGGTCCCAGCCTCCTGCTTGCAGTTGTCAACAACAGATAAGTGGGCACTGGCACTTTTGAGTACTTTTAACCCCTTGCTTGCAATTCTCTCAGCATTCATCACTCAAATCCCAAATCATGCTTGTATGAAACAGTAAATGAGGATAGAGATTTGGGTCTATAAATGAGGAGGGGTAGAAATCTGAGGAATCTGAGGAGGAGTCTACAAATGAGGAAACTCTGAAGTCTGGTATCATGCCTATTGTACTGACTTCTGTCTTAGCACTTGCTGAAAGTAGCTCTGAAATCAGTCCAGGGCCCTCAGCTCCTCCCGAGGAGGGATATAGAGAGAGGTGAAAATGTCTACCACAAATACATAATTTTCTTTTCACTTCAGCATTCCCTCTCCATCTGACTTGGCAGGTGTGCTGAGCGGGAATGGTGTGCAAATCGATCCCGAGGCAATCAATGACATGGCAGCTGGCCAGAGCTGAACACCAATGCGTTGATCGCCTCCAAATCAATTCACACACTGCTCTTGCTCAGGTTACCTGCCATTTCAGAAGAAGGGAGGGATGGGGAAGTGAGAAGAAAATTGCACAAAAAAAGTATTCTGGGACCTTTCTAAATAGGCCACTTATTTGTAACCCTTCCTCTCTTGTTTGTGCATTTACACTAGATGTAAGTATGTGATATAAGGTTACATTGCAATGCCTTGTTTGACAACTGAGACACTGCTCAGAGGGAGCAGAGTGTTTGGATGTGTGCAAGCTTAAATAATCATGCAGGACACCGTGCCACGGGGAAACGTGGCTCCTAATTTCTGAACACTCCTCAAGGTGAACAGTTTTTTGTTCTGCTTTAAGCCAAGAGTTGTGCATGTCGAAAGTGCCTTTTGTACAAAGATCTCAATTTACTTGGCAACCTTCCATGCATTAAGTCTCCCTGCTTTGCTGTCAAGGAGTGAGGTATTGTTATCTCCATTAAGAGCTAGTGAGCCAGGAATAAATGCCTAGTCTCTTCGTATTTCTGCTGCTTCCTTTTGCTTTTTTTTCCCCTTCCCTTTCTTTGAATGGACAGTTGCCCTTAATTTTGAGTGTGGATTATTGGAGCCAGAGATGGTTCTGGCCCAGACAGACCAGGAATGGCACCTTATCCCCATGCCAACATGAGAACCTTTCCCTTTTTCCTTCCCCTGCAAGTGGCTAGCTGTGACTCAATTCAGTACCATCCTTAGGGATTCTCTTGTCTGTGCCATGGTTGCCATGGTCCCTAGGGAAGCAGTCAGCAAATAATTTAGGGATAGGACCACCCAGCAGCCACTTCTTCCTGCCTGTCACTGTCATGATGGTGCCCTTTGCCAAGGTCTCCTGTGTGGGAGCACCAGAATACGTATGCACAGAGGCTAATCTAGCAGGGAACCTTACCCTAGGCAAGGGTACCCATGAGTTGGGCCCTTTTGATACACGGTAAATATCAATCAGGGAGAGGAAAAATAAATGCAGTGAATTGCTCAGAGCAATGCTGAAAGGCAATGGCAGATCTGCAAAAAGACTTGAATATCGTATACTCCAGCTCATGCTTTTTCTTCTTAACACCAGTACTGTATGATTAAACATAAATTCAGGGACAGATACTGTGTAGGTCTCTCTTTGTACCGTCTTACAGCTTAGGGTACCACCAGGCCTTAGGTAGCATGGGAGCTGTGTTCCTCTTGGAGCAGAAGGTAGTAACAGCATGCTCAGAACAGGCACGGCCATGTCAATAAGGAAGAACTGGCATTTATGTTGTCTTACCTATTAATTTTAAGGAGTGCTGATGTGCTTGTCTCTTTTCAGTAGTCCGACTGCAGCTAGTTGTAACAGGAAGTAAATGTTGGCTTCTGCCTCAGGAACACATTGGACAGCGAACAATTTGTGGCACAAGCTGTCTTTTTGCTTGGCACCTGATGTGATGAGGGGAACAAGAGTTCAAAGGTCCTCTCCTGCTCTGAGATAAAGCTGGCAGGTGGAGCCAGGCAGGTGACCTTGTGGCAGGGCCCGATAGTGAGCTGTTGCCAGTTGCAAAGTATTTTGAGCTCAACGAGGGAGGTCCAGAAAGAATGAAGTGTCTGAAATGACATAAGCACAACATTTCTTGCTATTGTCCTAGAGAATGGCATATTCTGTTGCTTTATGGAAGTTCTAAGAGAACACAAGATAATTTGCTGCTTGTAGTCAGAGATATGGTGATTTAGGTTTTTTATCTACATTTGGTCATCTCCCATATAGCCTTAAAGTTTAAAATCTGTGAAGGGAGTGTGTATTTATGGCAGGTATTGCTTTTAAGTGATAGTCTGTGCTAGCAAGGGGCCATCTTCACAAGCATGGCATGGATCATTTCAAAGTTAATGGCTAGCAAAGAGATACTATCATTGCAGTGTGGTGTTGAAGGCAAGGAGTAGGAGCATACTAATGGCTTTTATCCTGGATTACCAGGCTCTAGGGCATGTATCCGTGCTAAATGCAACCTGGGGCATTGTCACTCTGAGATGCCAGCTCTGGTCCCTCAGAAAAGCTGGGGAGACTTTACTGAGCAAGCCTAGTGCTGTTGGGCCAAGGTCAGAGCAAGCAGAAGTCTTCTGGCCCTCTCTGACTCTCATTGGCTTGAGCTGCTTTCCAGGAATCTGAACACTTGAACTGAGCAACAACTCACCATCAATAGAGCTATTTACTGTAACCCTGGTGGCTGCAGAAGCAAGAGACTCCTGTAGATGCTGAATTTAAGTGACAGGGGTGCTGTCTTGAGGGGGAAAAAGAACCATAGTCATTTAGACACAGTATTTTTCCTGTAGAGGTGTGGGCATTTTTTTATCCTATTTTGGCTTGCTAAGACATAACTTTTAGAATCATCTTCTAAAACAGCTGAAGTCTCTTGAAGTTGAGCACTTGGGTTATGGCATTTGTTGGACTCAGAAGCTCTGTTTGGTTTATTTTCCCATCTCTAGGGAGTCAAACTGGAAGATAATCAGACCTATTGATTGCTACCTAGTGATTATACCCTTCACCATTCACATATTTGACTGTTACTTGGAAGACAAGGCCCCAGTTAGGACTATTTTCTTCTCACAGAGAACAGTATATATTTCTTCCATCTTGAATGTGATTCCTCTGCTGTTCCACTAACATACTAGGCTCATGACCCAGAAAGGTGGCTCAACTCTTTTGTACCTCTTCTGTGGCCTAACAGAGCCTCTCCTCCTGCAGGCCTTTAGTGAGTGACTGGGGGAGGCAGGCAGGGAAGCAATGAAAGGAGAAGAAAGGGCAAGAAAAGCCAGGTAAACTGGTCAAGTTCTGACTTTGGTCTCTAATCTTTCCAACTGGAAGCTGGTCCTTGAACCCTCATAGGGGACCTCTGTGGCTCCTGGAGCCTCTCCTTATTTCCTCTCCAGGGCTTCTCATCTTAAATTGCCCCATGTCAATTCTTCTTGCACAATTTGAGCCCTGACACAGAATGGAAATGCAGTGCCATCTGACTCAACTGACTGATAACAGCTGGGGAAATGGTACATTCATGCCTATAATCAGACTTAAGAGGTGCAAGGAAATAAAACTTCGTCTGTCACAATCACCATTCTTTCTGTTTCTCAGTCTAGTAATCTTAAAACCTGGCATAGGAGGGTATATGCAGTGTCTCCTGCACACTGGCAGGTGAGGAGTGTTAGGATAAAAGCCGATGGCTTAGGGAAGGGCATTGGCATGGACTCTGTGGAACTCCTTGGTGAATGTTTCCAGGAATGTCTTCCTGCTAGGCAGATTCTCAGTGAGATGTGCCCAAGTGTGCTGTCCTGGGGATGGACGTTTGGCTTTGGGTGCTTCTTTCCAGTAGTGCTGAGCTTTGAACCACAGCAAGGTTACAGCTTTGGGCCTGAGAGACCCATTTTATCTGGTGTGGTATGTCCAAACACAGGGTGGGAAATGTCCCAGGGCCCCCTGAGCCCAGCTCTGAGCTGTTGCACTGTGAGATATACCCTGATTCTGCACAAGTTTCTCTGGCAAAGGACAAGGTGCACTGGAGGGACATAAACCAGCATGCTACTGAGCAAAAAAGGTGGTGCTGGAAGAACTTTATAGAAGGATTTAGGTTTTGGTCAGCTTGGGATGGACTTCAACTACTCTTTGTTGTGGGCTGCACTCCCACCAGTATCATCCACCAGAGATGAAAACTCCTCAAGACTAAGAGCAGTAGTTAATTGTCCTGTCCACTGCTCCTGCTGACCATTCACTTGATCCGAGTGCAGACCAGCAGACCACCATTCCCACTTCCCTCTGTCCTGCAGTGACACCCAGGGGCCCTGCTCAGGACACACTGGAGCAACCATGTGATAAGGAGCTTACAGGGCCGCAGTGGAGCTGCAGGCCGGGCTGGGCGGGTGCCCTGCAAGCCCACCGAAGGCTCAGAGCTCCCTTCCCTTCCCTTCCCTTCCCTTCCCTTCCCTTCCCTTCCCTTCCCTTCCCTTCCCTTCCCTTCCCTTCCCTTCCCTTCCCTTCCCTTCCCTTCCCTTCCCTTCCCTTCCCTTCCCTTCCCTTCCCTTCCCTTCCCTTCCCTTCCCTTCCCTTCCCTTCCCTTCCCTTGCCGGCAGTGGCGCGCTCGGGCCTCACGGGGGCGCCGCCGTCCCGCGGACGCGGCGGCCGCGCCGGGACAAAAGGCCGCGCTGCCGCCGGGCGATGGCACCGCCCCGGGCTGGGGGCGGCCGGAGGGGCCGGGGAGGGAGCGCGGGGGGCGGCTCGGGCCGGGGGGAATGGCCGGCGGCGGCCGAGGCGTCGCGGTGATTCATGCCCGTCGTTTGCAGCTCGCCGGTTACATTACCGAGGCCGGAGGAAAACCCCGAGAGGGATGGAATTTTTTCAAGAGCAAATGAGCCGGTGCTTTTGGGCAGGATCCCATCAGGTGCTTTGCCAGGCCGGAGTGGGCCGGGGCGGGAAATCACTTGTATTTTCATTCCCCTTTTTGATCTCAGCCGGTATGTAAAAGAATTGCAATTACATTTAGGCAGCACCTTTTACCCCACAGCGTCCAAATTCAAATACAAACCTGCAGATCAGCTTCTTTTATTGTTTGGGGTTTTTTTTTTTCCTGTTCTTTTTTCTTTTAAGGTCCTGCAGAAAGTTACTGAGTGGGCTCTGGCTTTTCCATGGTCTTCCCTTTGCGATCTCCCTTTTGTTGGTTGTAAGGGCTGAAGTCCCCTGGGTGGCAGCCCGAGCTACTCATTCATCATCATAACAACCGTTTAGTGTAAAATTAACAACAACTTAACTACTACAGCAATAAACATGGTCCTGCATTACCACAGATTGATGAGGATTACTTAGTTACAATCAGCTGGGGCACAGACAGGAGAGAAGAAAGGCTGCCAAATCAATAGGTTTCCCAAAGTTTTAAAACCTGACATCCTCCCTTTATCATTGCTGATGCTCGGGGGCTTGTTGTGGCTGGACTGGGAGGAAGAAAAGGGAAGGAGGGGAATTTCCTCTCACCCTCAGAAAGTTAGCACTTAGTATTTGCTTTGTGGGAAGAAGAGGACAAAGTCTCTATCTCTTCACACACCTGATTTCTGTAGTATCTTGGAAAAGGTTCGATTGGTTGATTGTCTAAACATATTTTGCCTCACCTATTAAAATTTGCAGCTTAACCTCCTAAAATATGCAGCAAATGCTTAAACTAGCTGACAATGGATCCCAAATCAGCAACACTTGAGAGCCGCAAATGGGTCCGGGCTCAACTAGTACAATGTGCTGAGTATCTGTCTCCCATTGTAAACTCAGAAACGCTCATCACAAGAAACAAAGGACAAGGGGAAAATAGTTAAGTATACCTGGAACTGCATCCAAACAAAAGAAGAAAAAGCCTAAACAAACCTAAGGTTTTCTGTTTCTCCCTGAGCCAAGTAATCCCTTTGATTACATCTAATACCTGCCAAAACCCAGATGGTATGCCCACCCATCTCACAGTGTGATAATGCCACATTGTGAAATCTACCCATTAATATTAATTGTCAGCTAGAGAATCTGTCTGAACTACTAAAGCTCGAGGTTGCCTTGAGAAAGCAGGGCATGATTTAGCAGGGATTTTAAGATCATTCTTATTCTTCCCTTTCCTACCTCACATACGGAGAATGTAAAACAACAGCCCTAGAATATGATTCTTATTTCTACTGCTCTCAAATCTGGTCTTAAACCACTACGTACTTCGGGGTTTCACCTTGCTGACCAAAATATTACCTTAATATTATTTGCTGTGGGTGTGCAGGCTCCACATAGGTACACCATGCTGCACTGACTAAATCCTGACTCCCTGCTCAAGACAGATGTGCCCTAATGTGCACATGTGATGACTCTTCTTTCTTTCCATCCCTTCCCAAATAGTCTTTCAATGGTGGATTTGGTCATCTTTGAGAATTACTAGAGAAGTCCTTTGGAAACTCTGTTTTCCTATTTATTATACACATTGCAAACTCAACTGTTGATGGGAAAGGAGAGAGAGATAACAAGTTTAGAAAAAAAGTGTTGGTATAACAATGGAGCTGCCCTCCTCAGATTTTGAGGAACTACAGCTGGGGTTGAGACAAAAAGGTCCCCATAGCCTCTGAAAAAAGAGAAGTGTGAGTGAGTGAGCTAGTGAGTGAGTGAAGGTAGAATCAATATGTATTTGGAGTAACAGTAGTAGTTGTTATTTGTTAAGATGCCTATCTTTTGTCATTCATCTGTAGGCCTCAAAAACAATTTTAGACTAATTGTGGCTCTTCTGACATGAACAAAAGTAAGAAAGGATCCTGCTGTGGCCCAGACACAACCCAATAGAGGCAGGTTCTGTCCAGGAAAGCAGGGATAGATTTTTAAGTGTGCTGTTCTCAAAAAGACAGCAGCTCATGTCCTGTCACTAGATATCACCAGTTTTACCTGGATGGACAAGCTCTAAATGTTGGACCTGAAGACACGGACCTTTATGTTCCAACCCCTAGTCAAGCTGCTTTGTTACCAGTCTCAGTTATAGATGCTATAGGTGCTAGTGGCTCAATGTAGGCTGGCACTTTTAGGATAGAGTGAAAAACCCATGCAAACAAGACTCTGACAAAGCTATCAAGGCCTGGAAATTCAGGTTCCAAAGTCTGCTGTTCCATCCTTCATTCCTTTGTATCTGACTTTCTGCAGCAATTTAGGTAATAAAGCTCTTTGAAATGGGAACAGTCAGATATATAAATGTATGAATATGTAAACCAGATTTGCATTATCAGAGGTTCATATCAGTATAGGTGTGCATGAGGATATGTTTCTTTCTTTGTCTTTTTTTACTTCCCACCAAAAAGTTTGTGGCTCATTTGTCTCCTTGCAATGGGACCTCAGTCTCTCAGGGCCTTACCAGAATTATGTTTTGGTTGTTTTTTGATAGTTGCAGCTCCTTGGAAAGGTACAAACTGCACTTATTCAGCACTCCCAGGAAGTGCCTTGGCATGGGCTTCAGAGAATGCCTGAACATCTCCGTTGCTTTCCCAAGAAGCAGCCCCCACCCCCCTGCAGCAGCTCTTATGTCACAAGCAGCCAGCCTGGGCCTGCTCTGCGTTACTTTCGCATCCTCTCTCTGGTATCAGCTGAGCAACACCAGGAAGAAAGATGTGAAATAAAGTGGAACAAAGGACCCCTTTCCTGCCACCACTGAAGCTGATGGCAAGAGTCCTGCTGACTTCAGCAACAGTCATGTTGTTAAGAATAGGTCTATACCAAATTCAGCCTTGTGTCTGCAGCTCGTATAGACCTATCTTGACTTAGGACGTGTGAGCACATGCACGGTGAGGGGAAATGTACAGTTTTTGGCAATTGAAAGTTTAATCAAAAGGCCACTTTTCCCATCTGTTATTTTTGGGCCCAGCCTCCCGAGGGTCAGCTTGATGACATTTCATGCTGCTTCTAATCAATTTTATACTAGGAAGCAGTGTGAGAGCCGACTACCAGAGAGCTGGAGTGGCATGGAGCTCAGCACTGGGAACAGAGCTGGAAAAATATGTTGGGGATTTTGGGGCATAAACAAATGTTTCCTAATCTGGACTGCAACTCTGTCAGGCATGTACCAACAAGCAAATGTCGATTGGAGCTGAAAACCAGCAGGTTCTACCACAGTGTAACCTGTAAATCCACATCTTGACAGGCATGTTGTGGTACGCAGAGCTATAGGCTCCGGGAAATAAAGCAATACAGGAATCAGATCATGGAATCAAATAGTGTGATTATCACTGCTTTTTTTGCTTTGTATCACCAAAGGAAGTAGGTATTGGTTTATACCCATTATTTTCTCTATGACTGTTTAGATCAGATTTGATTTCCTTGGATCTTGCAGCCCTGGAGGATTAAATGATTTTGAAGACATAGACCTTTTTTCCCTTGGCCTGTTTCTTCTCTGTATCCTTTCCATCCTGTGGTTGTCCCTTCCATGGCTGTGCAAACACACATAGGTATGTACTCACTCCTGGGGACTCCGTTCCGTGCTCCACACACCTTGTAGAGAACCACAAGGGAACCACATGTAAGAAGAGGAAGAACTAAGAATAGTGGGGTCAGAGCTGGAGCAAGACTTCTCAGCAAGGCTGGCAAGACTGAATATTGCTTCTTCAGCTATGAGATCTGGGGACCATGCTTGGTGACCTTGGAGCTGACAGAGGTGAGAAGGTAGGGAAGGACTGCTGCTGTCAGAAGGGAGCTGCTTTTTCAACCTGGGCTGTAGCAGCCACCCCAAGCACTCACTCTGTGGCAGTAACAGCAGCAGTAACTCTGGCTTCAGGGAACTTGACAGACTCAGACTAGCTGTTGACAGGGGCCAGTTCTGTCCCTTGAAATACAGGAATCGATTTATCTGGAAGACCCTTAAAGTGTCAGGAAGAATCTGCAGGAAATACAGTTGAGCTTAGTGCCCATGCTCTGCAGTGTGATTTTGGCAATATGAAACTTCTGCCTATGGGAATTTCTAGCATGTTTGCAGGCAGAGAATGCAAATGGCACAGCTTCCTGGGCTGCACTGACCTCCCGTTTTCAAGTAGATTATCCCTATGTGGTTCTCAGTGGAACCTGCAGGCTTGTAAGCTAAAGGAGCCCCATTAAATTAACAACATATAGTTTCCATCACATGCAGTTGTGACTCTTCCTCTGTCCAGGGCAGGACAGGTTTCCCTCAGGTCAGGCAAAACTACCAGGGGTGCTTACTGCCAGGCTCAGCAGTGAGGGGTCCCGTGAGATGCTGAGTGACTTGATCCCAAAGCTTGCTTCTGGAGTAAGGGATGAGCTTCTTGAAGAGCTGGGACTGGAGCTCGCCCTGTTGCAGCTATTTGGAAAATAATCTGTGTAGTCTGTCAGGGAAGAGGAAGATTCTGTATTTTAGCACAGAAATGTAATGCTTAACAGTATATCTGAGGAGTGTTATCATTGTATCCCACCCTGGAGGGCATCTTTTTAGCAGTGCCAATAGCAAAGTTCTGACGGTTTGGGTTTTTCCCAGTTTAAGGAATTACAGATCTATCTTCTTGCAGAGCAAAGCTAGGAGAAAGCACTATATTCCAGCATTTCAGCTGCCTCATTGCCAAGTATTAGACCAAACTTAACCTTCATCAGCAGTTTAATCTAATGATGTGGTTCTGTAGCTGATTTAAATCAGTACTGCACTGGTTTGCTCTCTTCTCCGCCCTGCAGCTGTGTGCGCTCTTGTGTGCCGCTGCTGGTGCTCACCTCTCCCATCCCTTGCTCCATACAGCTTGCTAAACCAGCAGAAAACTGTCTTGAGAAAGGGTAGCAAATATATGATTTTTTTTTGTTGGCTTAGAAAGCTGAATGAGGTCAGCAAGGTGTCAGTGCCAAAACTGGGGTGGAAGCATCTCTTGTGTGGACAGGTGTGATTCCACAAGATGGGTGAGCCACACTAATAGCTCACCGCTGCTGGGGAAAAGTGTTCCCAAAAGTGGTGTGGTGCCACCCCTGGGGAGGGTGGATTGGCTGGCCTGTGGAGTCAGAGTTTTCCAGGTGGAGATCCCAGAGGATTCCCTGTTGTGGGCCTCAATGACTTGCCCAAGATGACACACTGTGGCAGAGTCAAAATCCCAGTGTAACTGCAGAGACACAAAACTTCATTCCTTTCTGGAGTTCAAATCAAAGTTTTATTCGGACTAGCAGAAGCCACGAAGGAACTCAGTGCACCTTAGAGTAAAGGTACTTGGAAAGCAACACCCTGGACTAAGATTGTTTTTTTCCCAAGCACCTTTTATTCAGGTTAAGGTACAGCAGTAAACCACCAACCGCAGCCTTTTAGCCCGTGGGAAGGGATGCAGTTCCTCTGAACCTCCACTGGGCTCCTCTGCTGTTACAGTCAACAGAAGTGCCAATTAAACGCTTCCTAGTTTGAACGGGGCTCGTTGCCAGTCGAGATCCCAGTGTGCAGACTCGGGATTGTTTCTGTCCAGAGGTGTGTATTACCAAAAGTGGCAGCTGTCACGGGGTTACTCTCTTCTCAGTACTGTTTTGAACTTTAAAAAATAATATTAAAAATATCAGAGAAGAAAACGTGTTTCTAAGATACTGGAAATCCTGTTACGTGGCACCGTCCTGTTTTCCAAGCTGTCTAGATGATAGGTTATGGATGATACTGAAGCTCAGAATTATACAATGACTATTGTGTTAGTCTTATACAATGACTACAGTGCCCTGGCTGAAGCAGGTTTCTTTTCCCATTCGTGTTTATTTCACTCCAAAGTGAAACAAGATCATAGTTTTATATATTCTTTCTGTCTAAATATTTCTCTATCTTTTTTTCAAGTGTTCATGAAAAATGTGACAAGATGTCCACCAAGGTCACAAATGTAAAGCATAAATAGCTGCAATTTAACATCAGTAGTTAGCAAACAAGATACCCTCGAGGTAAAGAGGCTGATAAAAAGAGGGCAGCAATGTATTAAAGATGCATTATTTGGGGGTCTATGGATATAATTTAGGCTTCACAACGAGGTCAGACTGATTTAATTCTCTCTGCAGAGGTCAGTCCGAGGCCTGGCTATACTAACCTCTGTGCTCTCCATCTGTCTGCACTCCAAGGCAGACACTTTCAATAGGTGATTGTGTGTTCATGACTGGGTACAAGCACACTGAAATTACCTCCAGGTCTATACTTTGAGCCTCTGCTGACCCCAGAGTAGCTGGTACCTATGGAACTTTACCCTTGGCTGCTTGCTGCTTTGAAGTGTTGTGAAGAACATCTGATGTTCGTGATCTCCTCGTGTCACAAGTGCTGGTGAGTATTCAGCTTCACAAAGACGTCACCACAGTGTCATAAACTCTTAATGCACCTTTATTCTGTGACCCTTGAAACGTGGCAAAAGTACAGTAAAGAAAAAGAAATCCTTACAGTAGTCACTCTCCAAAATGAGGAAAAATGAAGAAACTGGTGTTTGTGGACATCTTTATTTGATAAGTCCAGGTCTTTGTAAAAAATCTTCCCCTAAAACCAGGAAATTCTTTAAAAATAATTGACAGGACAAAATAAATATGCAATGTGCTGCTATCTGTTAGTCATTTTCCTTCTGCTTCTTTCACTTCATGCTAAACATTTCTGAATTCTCTTTTCATTTTAAGTAGGAAACTGGTTTATTAATATGAATGCAACAACTAGAGAAAACGAGGCCAGTGAATGCTTTGAGCCTTCAATAAATATTTAGCTCACTGAAATAGCCACACGCAGTAAATGGCACTTGCTTTCATGAAAAAACACCTCTAAGTTTAGTGGAAGATGCACTTAATTTTAAGCACAGTAAGAGACCTATTTTTTACCTGTATGATTGGGACTAGGAGGAGGTAACAAATTGATATTGTTTCCATTTAAGGTGGAGGGTGTAAAGGTAAAATGATATAAAATGGCATGAAATAATTGAATGTACTATGCTAAAAACCAAAACAAAGGAGGCACACTGATCTTTGAGGTACTGTAAGTCTTCCTTAGGTACAATGCTTATATGCACACAGTTTCAGTAACTGTTTTACATTTATTCAGTAAACAGTTTCAAAAGTAAAAAAGGGAGAACCAACAAAATCCAAATCAAGGGATTCAGAGCATCTCATCTTGTGCTGTCTTGAGACTGCCTCCTGAAAAGAACTACAAGAACAATACTACAGATCATAACAAAGTAACTTCCAGTCAGATTTTCAGATTTCTGCCTGTATTCCTCTGTTTAAATAACACCCCTGGTAAACAAATTCTGATTATAGATGATAAAGGTTTTTTTCCCCACATATCTTACGAAATCAGCTATTGCTCTTGTGCATGGTGTGCGCTGATGAATCACAGATAGTATTTGGCTCTTGAGGCTGTTCGAGCAGCCCTGCTTTTTTAAACTACATGTAAGCAGGGAGAGAGTGTGTGCAGAGAACACAAAAAGATTTAGAAAAACAGTACTTTGTAGAACGCTGTATTTTTTTAGAGATGGCTGGCCCCACACCCCCATGCAGACCA
Organism: Colius striatus; assembly: GCF_028858725.1. Taxonomy (NCBI): domain Eukaryota; kingdom Metazoa; phylum Chordata; class Aves; order Coliiformes; family Coliidae; genus Colius; species Colius striatus. The sequence continues at coordinate 118,673,150 of NC_084760.1, forward strand.
CTGTGAGTGCACGTGCATCTATGCACACACTTCCCTTTCTAGTAGACTGCACTGGTGGCCAGCTCACCTTTTCTCTAGGTTGAAGGGTTGCTGGAACATGTCTTCTTCTGGGAAGTGTGCTCCTGTGCTTGGATTAGCCCCTGGGAATCTCTAGGGCGTGCAATGTGAAGACACCCCCCTGTGAGGTGAACACACAGCCTCTGTGGGGTCCTGTTTCCCAGCTGAAGGAGCTGGTGTGTGAACTTGTGTTCTTTCATGGAGTGAGTAGCTTTAGAGTAATTACTACTTGTTGTCTAGCTACAGGAGTATGAAGGTATTCATTACACCAACTGTTTGCTTTAAAGTACTTTGTGGGTGAGCTTTTATTGCTCAGGAATGGCACCAGATGGACAGTCCTGAGGAAAAAATCCTCACACTATCTATGGAACAGGTATGGCACAAACAGTGGCACACTTAATTTTTCCTCCTCTCTTCTTCTGACACCAGCCTGTTCTCAGGAAGGACAAACTTAGGAGAAAAAGGGCACCTCAGAGTCTGTGCCTGTTAAGAGAAAACCAAAACCAGGTCTACCTACTGAGGTGATGGATTTGGAGACATCTTATGTGACACACTTGCTTATGGGGCTTTTGCCAGAGGCTGCTTGGGATCCAGCTGTTGACAACTTCAGAAATTGTCCTTCTGAGAAAGCAGAGGCTTTTTTTTTTGAGCAATTGCTGTCTATTGCATGAATCCACACCAAACAGGTTTTCCAGATGTTTCTGACTCCAGCACCTAGAGTTGTAACAGACCTTTCTGATTTGGTTTTATCCCTTCACTTAGGGGGAATGTAGGCAGTTAGGCAGGGTTTTCAACAGATCCAGCACTGGTGAGGAGCTGATAATGTCCATCCTCATGTCAAAACTGTAAGCAATTCAAGAAGATCAAAGTAACCTGTTGTGCATTGTTCCTTAATGACAATCCCTGTCCTTTGTTTGCCTCTCACAGTGGCACAATGCTTGTCAGTTGTCTACTATGGGCTGCTTTGTAACACTGTCATACACACTTGCCATCCCAAAATCTGGGTGGCTTCTTGCTTTCCTGAAAAAAACAAGCCCAGGACCGGCTGAAAAAGTCACCAGCTCTGTTAGCTCCCAGGATATATGCTCATCTATCTGTCTGACACAGTGTTTTCTAGAAAGCCTTAGCAGGGTCTTAGGCTTAGAATGGAAACACAGTATTGGCCATTTCCACCATAGGCTGGTATTCTGCTGTGGCATCTTGTTCATCAGGGAAGAACCACTCAAAATACGGCACTGCTTCTCATGCTTTGCTTACATTCTGCACTCTCAAAAAGGGAAACAAAAAGGAAAGCTATGAGTTCTTAAAAACATATGTTTTTCTCAGTGTAGCAGAGAGTTCTGAGTTGGCCTCACGCTGCACTCTTAGGGGCTGTGGGAGTTTAAGGGTTCAGGCTTATCTCATCTCAAAGCATGAATTTTCCCTTTGAAATAGAAAAATTTCATGCCACAAAAGTGGACAGCTACTTTTTGATCATGCACTTGTAGCATTTTTTCATGTGTGAGACACGACATGCTCTGTCAAGCCACTGTATTCAAACTTCCCCTAATATATTTCATTTTTATTGATGACAAAGGACAGGTGATTTGAATCTTAATACTACAGGGTGATCTGTATGTGAGCTGTAGAACACCTAGGTGTGTGCTGTGATACAGCTATTGCAATGAGCTCACATGCTTTGCATGTAAATCTCAAGGTGGTGTGCTGTGCCCAGCCCTGCCAGGGACATAGGTGGAAATGAAAATGTGAGTGGGACAGGCCACTTTGGTGCCATTGTATTTCCTTTTCCTATTGTGAAGTTTTTTATTCCTCTCTTCCCTTACTGCTTGTTTATACTCCTGTCAAATTCTAACAGAGCAGGGAAGCTGCTCCTTGTATTGTTATTCTTTTTAAGCAGTACTTTTGAGAAGGTTGTCTTTTGGGGAGCAGAAAGCATCAGGCATTAAGCAGATGAAGACAATTTTTGCATTGCAGAATCAGTCTGACACATGACACGTGCCTGTCCCATGGGATAGAACTGTAACAATTCACATTTCTCCTGTCCTCATGCTTCTTGCCAAATTTGCTCCAAGTCAAGATCTTCACGTGCCCAAACCTGGCCATTTGGTTTGAATGTCTCCCTGTGCTCCAGAAATTCTCTCCCCTCTCATCCTGATCTAGGTGAACCTGCTTCTGCAGGGGGGTTGGACTGGATGATCTCTAAAGGTCCCTTCCAACCCCTCTCATTCTATGATTCTATGATCCAGCAGTGCTAGGAGTCGCGTGTTGGGGATGGGTTAGCTGAATTGCTGTTAGGCAAGAAACAGAACAACAGGTTAAAAAGCAGACTGGGTTCCCAAGTACATAAAGCTGAAGGACAGCAAAGAAATAACTCCAGCTAAATAGAAAGGAAAAGAAGTCTTTTTTTTTCTTTCCATTGCAGTGTTTGCCTGGTGAGCTGAGTCTTGAGGAGCTGCCAATACAGCTGGTTCCCCTAAGTGCTCACAGGGAGTCCTGCTCATGGCATAGACCGAGGCAGGCACTGCCTCGCTGTGTGGCATTTCTCCTAGGACAAGTAGAGGTCTCTCAGCACTCTGAGCTGCCTTCAGAGCCTTGCCCCGACAGCTCTCGGGCAGGTCACTGAGTTTGCTGGTGCTGGAGGAACATGCCATCAGTGTTGGCAAAGCTCAGTATCAGAGGAAGCAGTCCCATTCGGTTCTTCAGTTTCACTCTGCGAGAAAGGGGCAGGGGTAGAGAGAGGGAAATATCAATTTCTCATGTGATGGACACTAGTGATGCAAAGTGCTACATAAAAGCTGAGTAACAGAAACCCTTCTATCTTACCCTCCCATGTGGAGAACCAGAATAAGTTGTACGCGTCGCTTTACCCCTCCATATTTTGATGTCTCAAGGCATGCAGAGATCTCAAGGCTAGCTCTCGATCAGGGACAGTTTCCAGAGTATCACGTGGGAAGCAGGTACAAGCTTTTAATCTCTGAAATTAAAAAGAACATCTTATTTAATAGGGAAAGAACCATTACTTTCGGACGTTTGCAGATCATTAAAAGAAAGAGCGTTTAACAGTGTGGACAAAGTCTTGACCTGCAGCACAATATAACTGCACCAAAGGCTTTTGTACAGCTAGAAGTTTATAGTGTTCTGGAGCGTTGTTTATGTTACTATAAAAAAAGGTGAGAAAATATATTCAGTTACTTTCTGTTTCCCCCCATTGAGCAGATGGCAATTCATAGCTCAAATTGGTTTTTAAGCCATTTCACATTTTACTAATAAGTACAATATGCTTTTCAACAACAAACCACTCTTATGCACTTCTGCAGAGGTTACATGATTGCTCAGGTTGCTCAGAAAGCAAAGAGCTGATGAATCCTGTGGTGTTAGAAGGGCAAATGCTTTCCAGTTACTTCTCACGTGGTGGAAAACACTAGTTGAAAACTCTCCTACTTCTTATTTCAATTTATTTCTACTTTTGGAGGCCACGCTAAAGCTGCCGAGGTCTGAGATTGTTTCTACCAGCTATGTTCCTGGTAGAACAAACCACGCTTTGGAAGGAGATGAATATTCTCTGTATTCTAAGCATCTAATAACACATGTAGATGGCTGTTGGGAAGAGTGAAGAAATATTCAGCACTTCTATTTTGGGAAGTTTTGGTGCTTTAGAATGAAAACTGTTAATAGTGCAGGCATTGGGAAATTCTCACCATTGCATCCGTGGTTTCATCAAAATCTGTGAAATTATCTGAGTGCAGAAATAAGCAAGAGTGGGTTTTATTATTAATTGACACTCATTTTGAGCTGGCATGTGGTGGCAAGTCCTCCAAACAAACCTGAGACACAGATTAGAGCTGAAAGTTTTGGAAATGTTCTAAATCTTTGTAGCACTACAGAAAGGAAGCACAATATTAAACTGACAAATTGAATAGATCTCTTTTTTCAATGTAATTCACAGGTTTTTTTCCCTATTTTTTTTCCCTACCCCTAGAGATAAAGCAAAACAAATTCCTCAAAACAGAAAGAAACATATTTCCAGATACCTTTTCCCACTAGGTAATATATCTCTGTTATACATATGCACTGTCAGATATCTCCCTGTTCCTTTTCTATGCCGCATCCACAGCCAGAAGTGTCGGGTACGCAAATATTGCAGAACCAACTCTTAACATATGTGCTGTGTGCCTAGCTATAGATATGCAGGAAACTATATAATAATTAGAGTCTGCATATATCATCTTGTAATTACAATTTTACATAATCTGTTATATAATCTCCAGGCCGGTATGCGATGAGGAAAAAAAAAATGGGGTGATGTCAGAATTCTTAGGAAGAAAAATAAAGTGATGGCTTGGAAGTGTAAGTAAATGTCCTGGCACTGGAGTATCACGCGAGGGTGTTCAGGCACGGAGTATAGCCCGTCGGTAAATGCCGTGTAACTCTCGCCCTAGGAGAAGGGGGAGTACCTCGGCAGCGTTACTGCTGCTCCAGCGCCGGAGGTGGCGGTGGCTGGGGGGGACCCACCGCTCCGGCCCCGCAGCGCGCCGGGGGCTTGCTCCTAAACACCCTCCGCATTTAAAAATAATCGTCTTGTCAGGGCTGGGAACGGGGTAGCCCGCCGCTCCCCCTCCCCAGCCCCTCCGGCAGGCAGAGCCTGGCAGCCGCCGCCGACACGCGAAGTTGGGCGCCCGGCGGCTCCTGCGGGGGGGCCGCGCCGCAGCGCCCCGGGCAGCCCGGCCGAGCCGCTGCCGGCTGCGCTCGGGCGGGGGCACGGCACGGGGGGAGCCGGGGTGCTCCCACTTAGAGGGTCTGGAGGAGAGAGGGGAGCGAGGAGCCGAGTGGCAGCGCGGGGGAGAGAAGAAAATGTAGCAGAACTAGGAAGATGACAAAGTGGCGAGCGCTGCTGAATCGCAGGAGCCTCTGCTCGTTTCCAGCTATTGCAGCGCGCCCGAGCGGGCCCGGTCGGTGCGGAGCGAAGCCGGACGCGCCGCGGCGGGGCTGGGGGCTGGCCGGAGCCGCTACCGAGGGGCCGGCGGGGCTCGGGCGCGGTGCGAGCAGCCGAGCTGAGCCCGCCCTACCCTGCCTTCGGCGGCACGGCAGCGGGAGCTGAGACAGCGTCGGTATCAAAACATTGCCCTACCGGCGCCGCTGCTGCCGCCGAAACGGAACGGGGGGAATCTACCTTAAAAAAAAAACAAAGAAAGAAAATAGAAAATTAAAAAGGAAAAAAAAAAAGAGAAATAACCTGAGCACGCAGGGGAAACAACCGAGTGAGTTGCAAATAAATACAACGCAAGGTAAATCAGATGAAATCGCCAGGCATTCATTCCCAATAAACAGCAAGCTTTATAATTTCCAGGTGTTGGGGAAAGCCGCTGTCTTATAGTTTATAAATCCCTGCTGGGGGAAGGGAGGGGGGGGAATGTTTGGAGGTGAATGAAATATCAAATCACGAAGCTCTATGTAGATTTATGATTGCATAAGAGGCTCGATCATTTCCATATATTGAAATGTGCTGTCCTTTCCACGACTGCCCAGCCCTTGGAGGGGGAGAGAGGCTCGATTCCGCCTTGATCAATGCTGACTGTGAAGCAAGGAGGAGGAGAAGGGGGGGACCAGGCTGGCACCAGATGGAGCAGGGTCTAGGGAAAGGTCAAGGTTAGCTCAGGCTGCTATTGAATCGGTTGCAGCCTCACAGATAGATCTCTGCCTTGGAGGCACCCACTGGGGCTTCTCAGAATCAAATCTAATAGAAAAGGCAGTCACAGAATGAAATCGCTTCATCTGAATGCTAAAATTGTTATTAGGCTACATTAGAGAGATACCGGGCACGTGATTACCAAAAAAGGAAGCATGCCTAGCAGTTTGTGACTGAAATAAAAGCTGTGAATATGTTGATACCATCAGCAATGTGCAAGGATAATAGATAACAGGAGAGAGGGGCAGGGAGGGATGTGTGTGTGTAAGGAACAGATTAACATATCGGTGTGTATGTATGTATCAGTATAAAATGATGTGTGCAGGTCCATGCGTTTGTATGGACTCCAGTAGCTGCACTTGACTTCTGGTGAGTCCTGCAGCAGCCTGAGTCCTCAGCACTCTGAGGACTGGTTGTTAATCGATTTGGATGGCAGTTACATTCCAAAAAGTGTGAGTTGACTTGGAGGAGAGATTTGTTGGTGGGTCCTCAGAGGACTCTCTGCCCACAGCCACCCTCAGCTTGTGCTGTGCTCGTGTACCATCACTGCGATTTTTGATTTTCAGCCCTCGTGGAGGCACGGGGTTTAGGCACTGCTCTGGGCCTCTCTTTTCCTTTCTCATGTCGGGCAAAACTCTGTGAGGAAATGTGAGGCACGTCCATGTGTGCACACACCCCACACACTGGACATGGGAGTGTGATGCATGCACATATATACATGTTTGGAGCAGTGATAGTGTCAGCTGGCTCTCTGAGATCAAAGTGAGCTCTTCTAAGTTCCCATCTCCTCTGTGTTACTGATTCTGTAACCTACAGCACAGCCTCATCTTAAAGAAGGATTTAGTCTTGTAAAATAAATGCTGGCTACACTAGATTAAACATGATGACTGCACTCTAAGGGTTAATAAATTTAGAATTAACAGATCATCCCAGCTTGATACAGCTACTATAGATGATTTAATATGCAGCCTAAGCAGGTTGACAGTCAGCTCACAGATGCAGATAAGATCAAACAGTCTCTTGATTCAATAGATTGAATGGTTGTACTGAGTGTCTGGAAGGTGAGTGACAGTACGTATATGGCAGGGGTTCTGGGAAAGAAGGGCTTCGATTCCCCACTGCTGTGCACTGCACTGGTTTTCCTTTTCTAGCAGTCAACCTTTTCCAGCAATCAAACCTGGAGTTAACATGAAAAAACCCATCTCAAATATAGTTCAGGAGAGTTATTTGAAGTTTTCAGTAATGAAAAGCTCTGCACTTTAATAGTAATCACTATTACTATTGCTAGTCTGCACTTCAGATTCCTTCTCTGTGGACAAGGCCATTGCCACCCACTCTGTCCCACAGGGAGTCTCATCTGTCTGCGGCCTCTGCCTGTCTATCCACACCAGTCCCCATCCCTGGCAGACCTCAGTCCACAGAAAGAAGGTATTTCAGGGGCAGAACGGTGACACCTCACCCAAATCATCCCTTGGGGCTGGGTGAGTGCAACCTTGCGCTAATGTGATCCACGCAGCTGTAGGGAACCTCGCTGGGTGTGGAGTGACAAAGACAATTCCCCCACTTGCTTTCTCAGCTCTCTTGCTTTCCTGGCTTGAAAGTTAATGTCTGTAGTAATTCTTCTGTGGTTTATGTTTTCCTTCTTGCTCTCTGTCCTATTTAAAGGGGAACGTAAAACAGTCCTCGTGGAGCCCGGTGAGCAATGAGATGACAGAGTGGTCTCTAACAATTTTTATTATTTGATCAAGAGTAAAAGCTCCACCTGAACCATTAGATTTTACAGTATGAATACGTTTCCAGGCAATTTTTAAAATGCATATTATGTATTCAATAGACCGTCACAGGGCTGAATTGTATCTTATTGTGTTATATGAGGCCACCACCATACTGATAGGAATATTTGTGCTAAAGCTACTGCACATCTGAACACTCGTGAATTAGCTTATTGTTTACTTTCATGGGTCTTTTTAAATACTCAAATGGTCCACGGTTTTGATCAATGTCTTGCAAAAGGTTAGTGTAACAAGCAATGCTGCTTTGAAATTACCAGCAGAGCATCCCCACAGTCCACACAAGGTCACTGTTTCTCCTCGTGATTTTTAAAATGATCTCAAATACTTTTTGCAAACATTTACCCGTGAATCATACTTTCATTTTCATTTGAAACCAGGTGATTCCTTTTAATCCCTCAAGTGCTGAGTTAGGAAAGAGAGGGCCTTAGCACGTGGTTCAGGCTACAAACCCATAGCTAGGTGTCCCCCAGCTTCTCCTGAGTAGGTCTGTGACAGGAGAGGGTGCAGGGATGAGCCCGTCCTTTCCCCACGCCGCGGCCAGGAGCACGTCTCAGCTGCTGAAATCTTGACCTTGTAACTGCGGTGTCAAGCTGCCCGTGCTTCTCAGGGCGCGGGAAGAGGACTCAATACCCCTCGCGAAAGGCATGAATAAGTAGAAAAGCCCAGCAAGACACACGAAGAGTGTGCAAGCCAGCCTGGACACAGGGACGGGTGAGAGAATTAGTGGGGCTCAAAAGGAGCGCGCTCCTTGCTCTCCTGCCCTTTGCCCAGTCCCGCTACGGCGGCCCGGGGGGGGGGTCAAGGCACGGAGGGGCCCCGCAGATCCTTCCCCCCCCCCACCGCCCCATGTGGCATCGCAGCTTCCCGAAGGCAGAACCAGCGAAACCAGTTATCTGGCAGCAATTTGCATCTTTATGGAGCCTCCTGCCGCTCTCCCTGATTGCTTTACAGGCAGGAAAGGTAACAGAAAAATACATAACCCCCTCTAAAAAATGGCAAAAAGGCTCCTACGTGCTCTGATAGAACAGTAAGTCCTGTAAAGCCCGTGGCAGGAAATTTGTTTACCAAACAGGTTTTCATCTGAGGATTTGAAGGCAGTTGTGGGGTTTGGGCTTTTTTTTGGTAAGTTCCGAGGCTGAAGAGGCGAGGTCTGTGCTTCCCTGCAAAGTGCTAGAGAGAAGCAGTGATCATTTCAGGGAAAAATAATTAGCCTCGTCATATTCTCTGAACGTATACATCTAAGGAGGAGGCAATCCTTGGAGAATGGGAAAAGCATTCAATAGACACTTTAAAAGTATAGTGTCATGGTACATATATTTTTTAGTCCTACTCATAAGCAATGTACAAATGTGCAGTACAGCTTTGAATATAAAAGCTAATTAGGTCTCAATAGAGAATAGTTTCATTTTTATTGGCTCTGACTACAACGGCTGTCTGAGATACACCTCAGCTCCGAGACACTTTTGGTCTTCTTGGCAGGGACTGCTGTGGCTGTGTCCCCATACATCCCTAGGTGTTCAGGTACCTTCAGTTCTGGAGAGCATGAACCAGGGTGCCAGGAGGTCTGTAGCTCACCTCACCCTGTGCTGAGGAGCCCTTCAGGAGGGGGAGAGTGCAGTGGACCACATCGGTCTAACCGCTTTTAGACCAAACTTCTCCCTACCATCACTGGGAAACAGCATCCTGACTGGACCTATGCTATGGCCTGTATTTACCCTGCATTCACCTGTAGTGCCTGTCACCCTCACGTCTGAGAGAGGTGTGTGACAGCAGGGATAGCCATGGATCTCTCTCCATGTGTTTACATCTCTCTGTCTCTCTCTCTCTGTCGGCACTCCGATGCTGTGAAACTTAACAGGATAGGGCAAATTAAAGTCTAAATTGTGAACACATTAATTTCAATATGGTAATATCAAACATTGCACATAGTTCTGATTTCTGTATTTAATTTCCCTTGCTTTTTTTTTTTAAATGCTGGGGAATAGTTGCTCACTGAACAATAGCATTAGTACAATAACTCCCCCCAGCCCCAGCATTCATACTTAATGCACATCAGCTTTCTATGTAACACTATACAATATACTTGCATGTTATTTTAATTGAGTGAAATCTTATTCATACTGGTGGTAGAAAGCATTCTTTTCACCACAGTCAGAATTCATACTGTACTGTAAAAATTATATGTGCTGACAATAACAAATGGTTGCAAAACTATCCAAACTGCTCAAAGAAGCAGGCTCTTATCACAGGTTATTCACCACCACTCCTGCTACCTCTCAGTGCTGCAGCTTTCCGGGCAGCTTTAGGCTACATAATAATATATTCTTCTGACTACTGAGAGATGCATTAAAATATTATTGTAAGCATTCTAACAATTAACCTGAAATTTTGCACAAAATAAATATGGCAAAGAAGAAAACCCACAGTAAAGCTGTCCTTGTTATTAAATGCAGAAACAGATCTCTGCTGTCTCCACAATTAATTTTTTCACCCAGTTCCTCGCAGAAACTCTGTCATGTTTTGCAAGGCATGTGCATTTCTTCTGTGCTAAAGCTGAAAGCTAAGCCTAAATGTCACCTGAAATAGCAATATAAAACGAATACAGAGAATGATGATTGTGTACGTTAAATTTCAGTTCAATGCTTCCTAAGTGAGTAAAAGTTGAAGCTCTAAAAAGCAATGTAATGGAAGTTATTTTCCAAAGATGTTAAGGCGGCAATGGAACAGCATGCTTGAGTACACGCTTACTTTGGGCATGTGAGTACAGCTGATGTGCTCAAAGATAAATATGTGCTTAAGAATTTCGCAGTACCCAAGGCCAAGGAGATTCCTCTGGCAGGGGATACATGGAGCAGGGTTAGAGGAGGAAAGGCCTTTTTTATTGCACTGTCCTTCTCTAGTGTCCCTCATGCTGAGTGTTGCTAGGGGAAGAATGGACTGTGTTCAGCACCATACAAGAAAACAACTAAACCTTTCCTCATCCTGTGTAGCGAAACTGTAGAAGTAACTTCTTTTTGATTGCTGATATTGGGTTTCTCAGATGATTTAATTATTTTTGTTATTCTGCCTCTTTTATAAAAGTGGATTTGAAGTGTAGTTTGGTTTATTCTTCAAGACAAAATGTTTGCAATTCCTCCCTTTCCCACCTGCCACATCCATAGTGTAGATTTCCAGATTTCCTCGTAGGGAGTGTTTGAGCTCTAATCTTGCACAGGAGTGTGAAAAGCTTCTCCTTACGATCCCGAGATCTTGTTCATAAACAACTGCTGTGCTCTAAGAGAAGCAGTCGCCCCACATATTTTATTTGATCAGAGTCAGACCAAGCCTGCCCAGCTCTCTTGCCCTACTTCACTGGTGAACAGATACTTTGGAGATGAAGTGTGACTGTGTGCCGTTCTTGGACATGCTGCTCATTTAAATCTCACAGGTGATGGCTTGGGATCTCAGCAGTGGCTCAAAAGAACTGACCTCTCTGTGTTTGTGCTGTCATCTGTTTCTGTGAGGCCAAATAGAGTAGCCCTGATGAACGTGGGATTTGGATGTGTGGAACGTCTTGTTGAGCAGAGTCTGGCTTCTCACAGCTCTTTGTTTCAGAATGACCTGCACACAGCCCTGCAGTGAGAGAGCTCCATGCTGCAGCCTGAAACCAATAGAGATGCTGCTCATCAGTTCAGGCATGCAGCCAGGTGTCTCTGCTCTGTAACTGCTCAGTGAAGTGGACATGGAAACTTTGTGGGGTCTGGCTCTATGAGAGTAATCTGTTTGTTTGAGGCCTGTGACTCATCTTTCTCTCCCCGGGCTTGTCATAATTTTCTGTTGGGGGTCAAAGAAAATGACAAGCCTCCACCTAAACCAATGGCTTAGTGTGATTTGAGGTGATAAAAAACATCTCTGATAAACAGAAGTTTTAAACTAGTGAAAAGCATTATGGAGAGCAATTCTCAGTAAAATCCTTTGTAACACAAAGTGATACTTAAACTTATACTCTATGTTGAAAGTCAAACAGCTCAAAGTGGCTGTTCTGATTAAGGCTGTTAAGGCTGTTCTGATGCCAAGGCAGACAGGTGGGACTCACTTCCACACCATTTTGGGGGAAGAAAAAGCCCAAGATGAAAAGATTCTGAAAACTGTTAGCAAAGATAACAGTGACGAACCCTCTGCCAGATGTTTCCCTGTCCCTAGCTATCCTCGCTGCTTCTAAAGCTAATGAAGTTGACCTATACACTGTGCTGTGCCAGAGCTGTGTTTTGGACTGTGGGTTCAGTGAGCGCCTTTCCTTCCCAGCATGAGGGTCAGTATAAAGGGACCTGAAAGACGTGCGACTGGCAGCGTATCACGATGCAGCTGATGTGCAAAGCAGACACATTTTATGAGCTTCAACTCCCTCCTGTTGGAAGCATTTATATTCTCTTTATCTTACACATTTAGGACTCTCTTTTGAGGTAGATTTAAGGGCCGTTTCTTGTTCACGGTCTCTTATTGGTGTATGGGTACGGAAGTGTGGCACGTATGCTCCAGGAACTCCCCGGGGTAGCTCTAGCTTTAACTTGGGTATCTCTATATATGCTGTTCAGTATGGAGCTTCAGAAGAGCTAGAAGTACCCAATTCATACCCTAGATGTCAGTAAAAGAAAAAAACATTAAAACCCATTAAAAATGTTTGATAAAGGTCTGTGAATCAAGCAATGAGTTAGCCAATTATTCATAAGATAATTCCCTATATGGACTGACAGTTTGAGTCCCAAGTTTCAGCTCAATCAAATTTACACAGCTCAAGTTATAACCTCTTCAAGATGGGGATTGTAACAGGAGCACTGGCAGACCTTAACTACTGTGCCTCTTTAGTAACGAAAGCTCAACTCTTTCACTCCTGCGGTGGCTGCTGGTGCTGCTATAATTAAGACTGTATGGATTTGCATTATAGGTCAGGTTCTGGGAGGTTTTAAATGCACATAGTTTAACTCATGTTGGCTTAAAACCTAGGCTGGAAACTGTCAGGGGCATGTTACATGTTTACTTATAAAAAGAGATATAAATATTAAACACAACAAAGTGACAAACAGCGAAGTACTACAGCAGTGCAAATTAAATCCAGTTTGTCTGAAATCACATGTTTGATTAAAAATGAGACTTTATGGGCATTTACTAATTCCTTCCTCTGCCTCCCCATGGACATGCAGAACTGTTTGTATGCTTCAGAGCAAGAGCTGCACCATTTGAAAATGTTTCCTGAGCACTTTGTGCCTTTTATTTGCTAGTCATCCCCAGAAAGTCCAGTCAGGGTTCAGGGCTCCATCGTGCTGGATGCTGTGCAAGCAGAGGCAGGCTGAAATCCCAGACCTTGCTGAAACCCCTGGGAGGAAAAAAAAGTCTCCTAAAGTTCAGGGGTTCATTTCTTCTGGGTCCTGCCTAGGGCAAGCCAGTAATGAAACCTTTCTGTCACCTGGCACTCGGATGTTTGTGATCCCGCATAGACTCACTGCTGTGTGCGCTAGTAAGCGCCTGCAGAATTGGAGTTTATTTTGAGCCCTTATTAAAAAGGGAAGGAGGAGGAAAAAAAAGAGAAAAGGAAGAGCAGCGTGCCCAAGTTTCTCATGCAGGAATACTAATGCACATACTATTTCTAGAACGTGCAAGTCCTCTGCTCATTCACGGGGAGTCAGCCTGGTATGATAAGAGTTCCGCCCACATTGCCTCTGCCTGATTGAGACTATCAAGACGGTGTGGGAAAGCACCCCGTGCGATCTGCCGTTGTGTAACGCAGCCCAGCGCTGGGGAACTGGCAGAGTTTGGGAATTTGTGTTTGGTCTTAATGTTCTGCACCAAGTTGGCAAGTGAGATTCCTGCTCTGAATGAATGACAGTTGGAGCTTCGAAGCAGGAACATTTGCCCACCAAAGTTGCTGAACTCACCCACTGCCAAGTCTGTCGCTAAATTAGCAGATAGGCAGGGACAGCAGTACGTGGTATGAATTGTGTCATGCTTCTTTGCACCTTTGGGTCCCGATCGTGTGCAGGAGGACTGAGTGCCTGCCTGCAAGATGGAGAAAGGCCACACAACTCAAATATAGGTACTTTTATGTCCTTTTCTACAGCAACCACATAGCATCTCACACGCTTGAATAGAGAGAGGACCACGCTATTTTTCAGAGAGAGATGAGGCATGAGAGGAGGGATGGGGACATACATTTTGGCAGATTTTAATGTCAAAATAATTTTTGCAGTGTTAATTTTCTCCCCCGAGCACTCTGGTCTGTCGATGTGGGTTACTACCCCTGCCCCAGGACAGCAGAGTGAGATGGGTGCCCACCTCTGCTCTCAGCTGCTCAAGAGAATTAGCTGGTGTCTCCAAGTTCTGGTTCCCATGGGATAAATTTAGGCAGGGCAGCCAGAGGGGACAGCGTGGGTACAGCCGCCTGCTGTCGAGGCAGATCCTTCTCCAAGGTTGGCTTCCACTTGTAGGCAGCCTGAAAAACACTGTGGCTCTGGTTTCAGCACACATTTGCTCACACACAGCAGAGGTGTGGGGCCACATTTGCCCTGGAGCTGGGAGCCAAACAGCAGCAGATGATGGGGTGACAAAATGCTGCAGCAGGGTTGTGGGGCATCCTCCACAGCTTGGGCAAAGAAGGGTTGTGGAGGAGCAGAAGGTGACAGACAAGTTATCATCAGTCCTCAGAGCGTGATCACTGGGCTGTCTTTCAGTGCTGGCCTCGGTTTGTCTTCACCTTTCCTAATCTACCAGCATTTCTCAGTCAGTGTTTAGGCATTTCTAACTGTTTTTATCTACCACAGTCATTAGGTTCATTAGGAGTAACCGAGCAGGGTGACACCGCGGTGCAAGGGATATGGGAGAAGGCTGGGGTTGCTCTGCCGGCCGCAGAGGTGCTGTGGTGGCTGTGGCAGGGAGCCGAGGGACTGATGTCCGTGGAGCAGGGCTGGGATGCAGTGGGGCAGTGGCGGGGGCCTCTCCCCAGCCGCCGTGGCCCTGCCTTTGCCGGTTCCCGAGGGGCATTGCCAGCCTCACGGCCAGCGCCGGGGGCCATGCAGCCTCCCTGCTTTCCCCGGGGTGTCTGCTCCGAGGCGTGCACCTGGCCGCTTGCAGAGGCTCGGGGGCGTCGAAGCGTGAAGCAACACCCCCCCACACACCCCCCCATCCAGCGCGGAGCCGGCTACAACGAGGCGGCGTTTCTGGGGTTAACGCGTCGGGATGGGGGGCGGCTGTTTCAGCCTGGTCCCGCGGCCAGTGATGGCCCGGTAACCCTCCCTGTCAGGAAGGCAAGCTCCCAGCGCTGGGGCTGAGGCTGTAGCCAAGTCCCTCGCAAGAGCTGTTTGTTGACCACATTCACGTTCAGAGCCCTGAAGCTAAAAGCACTTTACACCATAAAATAAAAGCACTGTCTTTTTTTCTAAAAGGTTACGTCTGGAGGCCACGCTGCTCATACTTCATACAGAAAACTACTGAAAGGGCTATGAAATCCTCTATGATTTACACTCCCTCTCAGTGCATTAGGATATAGATCTACTCGACTCTGAAAATACCGTGGAGTTTCTAACCGACAGGAATATATGTGCATTATTTCAGAAAGTCTGTTAGAAAACTTGTCAACACATTATAAAGCATAAACCAGGACTTGGCCATTAAATACAGAGATCAGAGACAGAATACATACTGCAGGAAGTGCCGAGAAAAGTCCCTCCGTTCAAAAAAAGGTCTATTAGCTAAAAGTTTACACACAATATACGCCAAAGGGTTTAGAGAGAGCCCGTGGATTGTAATTACAAGGCATAAATGGAATCAGTAAGGGCTTTACGGTCCCCAGCGCAGTTAACGGGGCTGCCAGAAAATAATTTTAATATTGTCATAATTTACTACCCACCGAAAAGCCACATCAAGGATTGTAAATATAGTTACTCTGTGTCCACCACTGCTCATTAAACAGCCTCTTTCCCTTCCCCTAAAAATACAATAAAATACAAACCCACCTGCATTATTAATCTGCGGTTATGCCGTGTTAAAAATGTCTTCTGACTCCTTTTCTTTCTTGAGGTTTATCTCCCTCCAATCACATGACAATGCGAAGCGCTGGGGGGAGGAGGGGGGGACGACGACGGGGGGGGGGAGCACAGCACTATTGCCATCAAATGCCAATATTAATAATTATCCAGCCAGGATGAAATATTGTTTTTAAGGCAGTGAGTTTCCATTTCATTCGAGGCATTTTACGGTGCTGGAATTTAAGGGCACGCTAATGGTAGGAACATCCTTGCTTGCCATTCATGAAAGCATCTGTAAAATTAGCTCCTGAGTGTAGGTTTTAAGATGCGGTCTGGGAAGTCACCTCGGGAATCTCAGACACGGTATGGAAATAGAACAGATTGAGTTGTAACCAAGTGCTTAATTTGCGATGATTTTTTAAAGAAAATCAATGAAATGTTGCCTGTTATTTATTGGGAATAACCAGGGGTAGGTATTCGGATACATACTGGCTTTCAGACAGCTCACAACTAATGAATTGTCATTCCGAGGACTGTTACCTGTGAACCACAGAGCCGTTCAGGGGTAATAAAGTCATTACTTTTTACATTGCAGCCACCTCGAAAAGCTTTATACGTGCTATTATATATAAATCAAATCCCATCTATATCTCTGTCTTTATCTCTCTGGTACACACGTATGCTCGTTTCTGTATGTTGTGCACAGGAACATATGTACGCTTGGATACGGCAGCCAACCCAAAAGCAGTTGG
This sequence comes from Colius striatus, assembly GCF_028858725.1. Taxonomy (NCBI): domain Eukaryota; kingdom Metazoa; phylum Chordata; class Aves; order Coliiformes; family Coliidae; genus Colius; species Colius striatus. Next base: position 118,689,435 of record NC_084760.1, read on the forward strand.
CTATTGTCACCTGAGGCTGGGTCTCCCCGCAAAGTCACGCCGGACAGGCATTTGCTTCCCCCCTGCGCCCAGCGTCCCCAGGTGCATCTTCGGCTGCCGGGCGACAGGCATCGCCGGGCTCGCCCGCGTCCGTGCCTGCAGCGGGGAGCGGCGGGGCTGACCGGCGGCGGGCGGAGCCGGGGCGGCGGGGGGAGGGGGGGAAGCTGCTGGCGGGAAGCTGAAACCGTCCCACGCCGGAGCTGCTCGCCCCGGCCTCTTGACAGCTCCGCGGTGGCGCGGCCGGGTTCGCCTCGCCAACAGGTCCCCGCCGCTCGCCCGCCGAGCCCCGGCCCCCGCCCGCCCCCTCGGCTCCCCCGTGCGGCCTCCGGGCCGTCACAGCTCTGCGCGTTCAAATCTTTCTTACAGTGGCGGGCGGCTCCTCGTCCCCCCCGTGCCTGCCGGCCGGCTCTCTCCTCCCGCGGGGCCGCCCGGCGCTCGGTCTCTCTCTCCGCCTCCGTCCTGGGCACGGTTATCCCCCTCGCACTCCTTTCGCAGCCGCACTTTGCTCCAAACGCCCGTTCGCCTCCGGAGCTTTAATTTCTCCTGCAACCTGATCCCTCCCTGCGCCAGCAGCGTCTCCGTCGCTCCGGGTGTTTTCGGCCAAGTTGCAGCCGCCGCCGCCGCATCCTCCCAACTCCAGCCACTTCTCGGTGCCTCCTGCCGCCTCAGCTCTCCCCCCGCCCCCAGCTGCCAGCCCGCCGCCGGCAGCCCCGCGTTTCGCTTTCGTTAAGAGACTGTCGCTGCGAGCGGGGCTCGGAGCGCCGCCGGGGGAGGGGAGCTCCGGGCTGGCGGGCGAGAGGACCCCGCGGGGAAAGCCGCGAGGTCTCGCCGCCCCCCTCTTCCTTCTCCCGCCCGGCTCCTGCGGCTTCTCCTCCCGCGCCTGCCGCTTCTTCGCTAGCGAAACTCCGCTCGTTTCTCCCCCGGCCCGCCCCGGGGCGAGGAGCCCGTCTCAGCGGCGGGGCAAGGCCCGCCGCTCCCCGCCGAAGTTTCCCGCGGGCCGAGCTCCCGCCGTCCCCCAGCTCCCCGCGGGGCCGCCGCCGTCCCCCGGGGCCGGGCCGCGAGCTCCCGGGAGGAGGGGACTCCGCGGCTTCGAGGCGGGGGTAGGGGGGGCGAGTGGGGAAGCTGGGAGCCGGATGGCCCCCCGCCGCTTTTTGGGTGGTCTCCCGTCCTACCTGTCTTCCCCCCGCTCTCCCATCTCCTCGGCACACCCCGGGGCTAGCCTGCCCCGCAGCCCTCTCTGCCTGGCTCGTGCTTCACTGATGTATTTGCTTTTCCAGCGGGGGTGTGCGTGCGTGTACGGCCGCTGCCTGACTGCCTGCTCGCTTTCTCCCTCTTTCCTCTCTTCTTTCTCCGCGTGTGCGTGTTTCATTTCTCCCCCTCGCCCCTCTCCCGGCTCCCCTCCTGCACCCGCTCCTCCGCGGCCACTTGCGGGCCCGGCCGCCGCCCCCTCCGCCCCCGGCCCCCCGGCTCCGTTCGGCATCGTGCGCCGGGCGGCCGGTGCACCCCCTCCCGCCGCGCCCCCTCCCCTCTCCCCCCTGCGATCACTGTCCATTGGCTTGTCCTGCTCTCTTTTTCATGTCCAGCCCCTGATGAGTGTCCATTGGTGTTGCCTTCGCCTTCCCTCCTCCCCTCTCCCCGGCTTGCCCTGCCCATGTTTTGTATGTCTCTGTCCATCCAGGCTCCTGACGTTCAAGTTCGCAGGGACGTCACGTCCGCACTTGAACTTGCAGCTCAGGGGGGCTTTTGCCATTTTTTTCATCTCTCTCTCTCCTTCTCTCTCTCCCTCTCTCTCCCTCTCCCTCTCTCTCTCTCTTTTTTTTCCTTGCACAAAAAAAAAAAAAGCCATGACTGCTATCCCACAATTCATCTTCCCTGCGCCATCTTTGTATTATTTCTAATTTATTTTGGATGTCAAAAGACATTGATGAAGATATTTTCTCTGGAGTCTCCTTCCTCTCTAACCCGTCTCTCCCGATGTGAACCGAGCGACTCACAAGCCACCGAAGCCACCAACCCACCATGTCGCGCCGCAAGCAAGGCAAACCCCAGCACTTAAGCAAACGGGAATTTTCACGTAAGTAACCCGGAGAGCAATTTATTTAATTTCTCCTTCACGGATTTAATTTTTAATTTGAGCGAGAGAAAGAGGAGGGAAAAAAAAAAAAAGAAAGGAAAAAAAGTGAGAGCGAGTGAGCGAGTCGGGGAAAAAAATGAACTCGGCGCCGGCTCGGGATTCTCAGCATGCCGCTTAATTTCTCCCTCTCTAATTTAATCACCTTGATCACTTTTCTTTCTCTCTTCGCCCCTCGCCGCCAGCCCGCACTCCCGCTCGCTTCGCCTCGCTCCTCCGCTCGCCTCCCGCTTTCCCCGCTCTTTGGCGGCAAGAGCGGCGGCTCTCGCCCCGGCACCGGCGACCAGCCGCCCCGCGCGGGCTAGGTGCGGGGCTGCCGGCGGGCAGAGCCGGCCGAAAGTGGAAAGAAATTCCTGCGGGAGCGGCGGGCCGGACTCCGGACACCTCGGCCGTGCGGGCGAGCGGGCGGAGCGGGGAGAAAGTCCGGTGGCCGAAACCCCTCCGCTGCCGGCGGGCTCGCCCCTTCGCCTCGCCTCGCGGCACGCTCCCGGGGCGGAGAGGGGGGGAGAGCCGAGCCGAGCCGGGCCGCCTCCCTTTTGTTTCCGCCGCGGGGTGGCCGTCCCGCCGCCCCCCGCTCCCCGCCGCCCCGGGCCGGCGCCGTGCGGGGCTCCGCCGCCCCGACCTCGCCCCGCGCCCGCCCCGCCGCCGCTCCGGCTGGAGCCGGGGCGGGGGGCGGCACCGGGAGCGAGGGAAGCGAGCCGAGCCGCGCCGCGCCGGGAGGGATTCCCTCCTCGCCCTCGCTCCGCGTTCTCCCGCTCGCTTACTATTTTTTGGAAGATTTTCAAAAAAAAAAAAAAAAAAGTACAAGTGGATTTTGATTGGGAAAAATCTCGTGTCTGAATGTTTACAAGCACCGCGTGTGCGGGGAGCCTCCTGCCAACAAACACAGGCGAGACTAGCCCGGGCTGAGCACACGCACACACACACGCACACGCTCGCGCACACACCCGCGAACGGCTCTTTTCTCGCCGCCGCGTTTACAGCCCCAAACCAAATCCGCTGTCCCCGGGAGAGAAAACCCAAATCCCGAGCCCAGCCGCCCCGTTCGCAACAACAACAAAAAAACCCTACTCCGGCCGCCTGCCTCCCTTCCTCCAGCCGCCACCACACACACCAGGGCTAGATGCAAGATAAGCGGGAGCGCTCTTTGCACAACAAAAGGCAACTCGAGCTGGAAAGGTTTGGGGCGAGGGGGGTGGAAAGGAAGGGAGAAAAAAAATCTCCCCCTTTCCTCGGAGTGAGCTGGGGGGGAAAGGGAAATGCTGCATGCTGCTTGGGTTTGTTGTTGATTTTTCTCCCCCCTCCTTTTCTTTTTCTTTCTTTCTTGCTCTTTCCCCTGTTACTCCCGGCGGGTTTTGTTCCCTCCCAGGCAGAAAACCCAGGGCGATTTCCTTCTGCCAACGATCCCCGGCTCCCTCCTCTTCCCTTCGCAAAACCCAAACTTTACGCTGCGATTCCCAGCCCCCCCCCCCCCCCGCTCCCTCGGCTGCACAGACATTCCCAGCCAGGTTCGCACATGGAGCCCCTGAGCCACACGCTGTCTCGCCGCAGGCAGCCGCTCCGCTGCGGGCAGGGCCGGCACAACAGCTCGGCCCTGCCCAAAGTTTGCCCTAGAACCCGAGAACTGTGTCGGGGGCTCAGTCCCTCACCCCCCGCCGCCGTCGTTTTCTTTCCCCGCCACTTCTCGTGACTTTTTTTTTCCGTTCCTTTAAATTGCCCAGCGTCGCGTTGGGGTGGGTGCTGCAACATCGGTGGGGCACGGTGATAAGGATGCGACCCCCCTTTCCCAAATGGGATACGAGCGGGGGGGGGGGGGGGGGGCTTTTCCCCGCGCCGGGATGTCCGAGCGGCCTCGGGAGTGGGGAAAGGGGATCACGACGGGGCTGGAGGTGGGAGAGAATGTTGGGAGGCTCTGACTCGCCCCCGGGGGCAGCGGAGACGGACGGGATCCCTGTGGCTCCTTTTCACGGAGACACCCGCGGGCCGGCGCGGAGTTTCCGCACGTGTGGGGCGGGAGCGGCGGCTGGGACGGGCCCGGGGAGGGCGGTAGGAGGGGAGGGGGGGCCTCCCTCCGGCTAGAGCCGCCCCAGGGATGGGGGGAGGAGGGAGCGATGGTGGTGGAGGGGGAAAGGGAGGCCGGGCTGGGGGAGCCGGAGAGCCGGGGGAGATGCCGGGCCCGGGGCCGGAGCCGGGGCCAGGGCCGGGGCCGGCGCGGCGGCGGGCGGGCTGCCTGCCCGATTCGGTCGCTAGGAGGCACAGCGAGATCAAACAACCGGGCAGCCCCGCGAACTTGAACCTGGCCGGCTCCTCCGCTGCCTCCCGGCCGGCGGGAGGGGGAGGGTGCCCAGCTCCCTCCCCTCCACACCCCCCACCCCCCCCCCCCGCTTCTTCTTTGTTCTTAATTTTGCGCGGAGTTTGCTTGCTCCAGGAGGCAGCGGGGGATGCTTCGCTCTCCTCCTCCCCGGGTTCCCCCCTTCCGTAAACGTGTTGGCGGTTCCCATTGTACCCCCAATTCGGTGTGTTCCCCCTAGGCCCCCCTCGCCTTTTTCCTTGCACCGCATGATCCCAGGATACAAACTTGGGATTAAACAGCCTCTCTCCATCCTTGCCACGGCGCGGTGCGGGGAAATGCCCCGGCTGAGCGGATGGGCTGCCGGGGCATTTCCCCGCAGCGTGCGATGGCATCCCACCCCCCTCCACTCCATCACCCCCGGTACCTCCTTTCTCCTGCCACTCCAAAATCCGTCCCGCTTTTGCCGGAGAGACGGTGCGGTTGTTTTTGGTGACTGGGAACGGGGAAGAAGGGGGGAGTAGGAGGGCGAAGGGGGGAAAGCTGAAAAGACATGTTGGTGGAAGGGCAATTTGCATGAAAAATAGGGACGGATGATTAGGGACCCAGGCAGGGAATTTTGATTGCCTCGGAATTAAAAGATAGATCCTGCAAATCAGTGGCAAGACCAGGTGAATTGTATTTTGGCGTTTTCTTTGTAAACCCGGCATTTTATGTTTTGTTTTAAAAGTAGCAGTAAGAATAAAACCCATTTTTTTTCCCCCTGGCTCTGCTTCCATCAGGAGCCAAATGTTTTGCAGTGAACACAGTGCCAGATGTATTTCATACCTTACTATATAATTCTTGTTAATTAGCAATAATTTACATTAAGAGCATAGAAAATGTTGAGGTTACAGGTTTTATATCTGTACATTTGATCATCTTGTTATTTTCAAGAACTTTGCCTCCTATAAAATTAATTAGGTGAAATGTGGAGGTGTAATCAGCAACCTCTGAATTACCACTTCATTTCCTGGTTTTGATTGTAAATCAGCCCCGGTCGGTACAGACTTCAGCAAAGTCTATTTTTGTTTAGCGCTACTTTTAACTGTCTGGTGCCGAAGCAGCGGGTTACCTTCCCCTGCTAAAGAACACTGACAGCGTCAGAAAGAAATCAGGCCGCGGGAAAACGTTATAATTAAGTAATGATTATGCAGAGCTCCTCACTAAGCCAGTTGTAAGGGGAATACGGGTTATTTTGCGCCCTGAGTTGGCGAGCTAGAAGTTAGATTTGCAAAATACCTTTGTCTGTGGCGTGCAGCGAGCTACTGGTGGAATTAGTCCTGCAATAATTTACTCCCTTGGTCCGAAGGCAAGGAAGGGCTGGGGAGGAAAAAACCGCCATGGCCAGCAATCCGGCAGAAACACCCTGCTCCTCTCCCTGCTTCCCGAGGAGCGCCAAGTGCACGTTGTGCGTCTGCTCCTGTCAATTGGCAAGTTTAGGAGAAAACCCCGTCGATTAAGACATTGTTTTTATTAATACGAATGTAACCTTCATATTCCTGTGGTTGTGACCTTACGTTAAATTAGAAGTAGTACTAGAGGCGAGAAACGATGGGCCGGATCCCCGTGTCCTAGTTGGAGCTGAGGTACGGCGAGGTAGTGTGCTCTTTCAGTATTATTTTACGCAGCACAACTGGGAGCTACTCCAGATCTTCCTCCTCAATATTCAGCCTGGGTAGGGTTGAAATAAATTTAACCTGAGTTCACTGGATTTTTGCACTTTATCAAAATCAGTTCCAATATCGTGCAGTCAAATTAAAATCTATTTTTTGATTCTCTGTGGCTTTAAGTTCATTAAATGTGAAATTGGCAGTCAGCTAAAGAAGGTCAGGCTGATTAACTGTTTAGGACTTGTATTCTGTCTCGCTCCTGTTACCTGGCAGTGTTATGAGGTGGCTTGTATTTGTAGTATCCTTTCCTCCTGCTCACTGCAGTTAGCATGTGCCTTGTGTTGCCCAGACAGAGGAATACTAGCACGCTGATGGATGATTTTTTTTTCCTCTTCTCGTGAAAGGCAATAGTGATGGAGACTGCACACAGACTGCCAAGGTATTCCTCTGCAAAATTAACACACACACAAAAAAGGCCAACAGAAAAGAAAGCCGTGTCTGCCTCGTTAGAGCATCCACTGACGATTCTGTGAGCAGAAATAGCCTCATAATGAAGCTTTTTGGAGCTCATTCAGAAAATTTGTCAACTTTGACAACGTTAGGCAAGGTATTTTGAGTTTAAAGAAAGCACTTCTCACTGTTGCAAGGAAATGTGGCAGTCGCTTGGCCACGCTGATTTTTAGATGCTGAGGGCCACCAGTGCTAACACGTTCATCATGATTTAGGCATTCCTTTATTTCAGGATGAAAAAGGGAAAAATGACTAATTGCCCTGTTTCCTTAAGTACTAAAAAATATCCCGTCTAGCTAATGTCTCTGGGTGGACTTGGTGCTGAATTTGATATGCAGTTGAATCCTGAGGAGCAGCTGAAAAGTGAGAGGTGCCTCCTCCTCCCACCCTGCAGGCATTTCTGGTGCACTTGCTTTTTATCATTTTGGTTTCTGCCATTGGTTTATTTATTTATTTGCCTCACCCCCCTCCTTCCCCCTTACAAAAAACTCCCAGCTTTAGAATTTTTAAATTGGAAGCTGCGAAAGGACTGATAGGGATGGTGGCACAAATACCTACGTACACCTATGCATGTGCCTTACCAAGGGCTGGATGTGCCCCTCGTGTCAGTGCCTGGGGGTGTGTGGCCGTGCAGTCTGGCTCTCCCTCTCTTTTCTCTTACACACACACACACACACACACACTCTGTCTGCACGGCCTGTACAGAGAATGTGCAATATCTAGATGTTGAAACACCTTTTGTCTGCCCCCGTGCTCGTTTAGTTCAGGCTGATGAATTTTAGAAAGTAGGTTTTGGCTGGTGGAAAATACACACACGTGTGTGTGTGTGAGACAGAGAGTGTGTGTGCAGTGCTTTTAGCCTTGGATTCATACACATAAATAATATATCCAGCAAGCAAACACCGTATTTGCTTCTCTCTGTAGTACCACAAGAGTTTCACAGTGTATTCTTTCAGTCTATTCATTTAATTTTAGTACCCAGTCGTTCTATCGAGTCAGGAATTTATCCTCGTGTAGGAACACGGACGCAGTTGCAGTGCTCGCTCTCCGAGTTGTGTATGCTTACAGCTGCCTCTGCAAAACCTCTTCCCTGTAACTGATGAATTCATCTCCTCGCTGCCGCGCCGATAGCCGTGTTGCACGCGTTCAGCTGGGGGGGAGCAGGCGGACTTTGTGTGCAGGGAGAGTAATATTCATGAAGAGGGGGCTCGACGCGTTCCTCCCCCCGCATCCAGTGCCTTTCCCGAGAGCTCTAATGATTCTCCTTTTGTTTCTCAAACTGCAGCCGAACCTCTTGAAGCCATTCTCACTGATGACGAACCTGAACATGGCACATTGGGAGCTCCGGAAGGGGACCACGACCTCCTCACTTGTGGCCAGTGTCAGATGAACTTCCCGTTGGGGGACATTCTTATTTTTATTGAGCACAAACGGAAACAATGCAATGGCAGTCTCTGCTTAGAGAAGGCTGTGGATAAGCCACCTTCACCCTCACCAAGTGAGCTGAAAAAAGCATCCAATCCCGTGGAGGTTGGCATCCAGGTTACGCCAGAGGATGACGATTGTTTATCAACGTCATCTAGAGGAATTTGCCCCAAACAGGAACATATAGCAGGTAAATTAAAGCAAGGAGAAGTGTTTGCGAGTTTATTTCCGTTTCAGTTGCACTGTAGCATGTTGGCAGTTGTGAGCTGCCGTGTCTGTCTCTCTGTTCTGCTCGCCGTGGTGACGGCCGACGTGTTAAACGCTCTGCCTTGGGTTCGTGGCGAGCGCACGACCGGTATTTCCTAGTGCCTGCGCAGAGGCAGGATCAACAGGCACGTGCCACGCCAGCCGGTGTTTCTAACGGTATTGTTTGAGGCTGCTCTCGTGATTTGCCTGTATTGTAGTCACTGTCTCCCGGTGTCTCGCCTGCCTTAGCGCTGCAGGAGGAGATTTCAGAGCCTGCCGCGCGATAAAGCGACGAGCTTCCGAGTCTTTGGCAAAGTCGGGGGTGAAAGAGTTAACCGAGCATCAGCCAGCCTTGGTTCCATATTGGCTGTCAGCGTATGGACTGTAATTAAACACAGCCCCATGGCAAAGTGACACCACCGACCTTGACTTTAAGATGCCATTTTCGACTGGCCAGGCCAGAGTAGAGAGGGCAGTTGCTGAAGCGCACAGACATGCTTATTCGAAAAGTTTAAGGGCATGTTGGAAATTTCAAAAGGTTGGTTTGACAGGAAAGGCCGCTCTCTGCAGCCTGCCTCCTCAGCCAAATGATAAATGCTTCGCTGTGCTCTCTCTTGTCTCTGATGTGGTTTTGACAGATGTATCTTGATTTTGTTTGCGGTTTACACAACCACATGTCAGCCGTACAAATGTCCAAGGCAGAGTTCTGTTTTGTGCAGCAAACAATATGAAATGTAATCTATATATTTTTTAAAGGGGTAAATAATTTCAGTTCTGAGCATCTTGTTTTTATTTACTGAAAAAAAGGGGGGAAAAGGAAAGTCATTCTTTGTGCAGATATTTGCACAAATTAGGTTAAAAAAAAATAGAGCTCACTACGTGAAAGCAAATCCCAGAGCCCTGGGAGTGTAACGAGGCAGGCTCTGCTTTTAAAACCATGCTAGTAAACAAAAGTACTACCCGTTTGCAGCCGGCGTTGCAAATCGCTTCAAACCGCGCCAATGCTACCGGTCGAAAAAGGCGAGACCGCGGCGCACTGACATCAACAAACGCCTGAGCTTCAACTCCCCCCCCTGCTCCTCACAGCAGTGTTTGGGATGTGGCACTGCCAGTGCCTCTCTTCGGGGAGCCCGCAGGGTTGTCAGAGGCACAGTACATCATCACATGATGTGCTGGAGCTTGTCTTGGGCTTGCTCTGGCCACAAAGTCAAACCATAATAGGGCAGTAGGAGCTGGGAGGTTCAGCGCGACACTCCCGCAGCCTCCCTGGCCTCCAAACCACCCCGGAGAGCTGGAGTTTGGAAGGTTTTGTGGTGGCAGCAAATATCTGTTGGTCCGTGCGTGGCTGCCTGCGCACACTTGTAGGGGCAAAGCCACGTGCGTACACACGCGTGTGCCGTGGAAACGGGCACATGCTATTTCTGCAGACTAATAGGTGTTGCTCAAAAACACAGAGAGATGCAGTTTTAAGAGGAAACAGGCTCAGCTACTGCCAGGCTACATTTGGAAAGAGACTTAAAGCCCCCAGTAACTCTGCCCTTTGCCCTCCCCAGCCGCAGCACTGAAGGTGTTTTTCTTTTTGCCGGTGTGGTAAGAGGGCAGTGCCCATTTCCATGTGTGATCTGACTGAGCAGAAGCACAGGGCATGATTAATGAAGCGGGAGCCTGGCGGAAGGGATTTGTAGTCTTCCGAGCTCTGGAGCCATACTAAATCACCAAATATGGAGGAGCGGCGCTGTGATGTAACGCTGTATTTACGGACGGCGCCGCTCTGTTGAAGAGACAAAACACAGTATCTGTCAAGCAAGAATTAAACCCTCTCTCCTCCCCGTGGTCCCAGATAGGTCCTTCGACCAGGGGGGATGCCAGGGAGTTCTGCACGAGGGCAAACTCCTCTGCTGAAGGCTTTGCTGTGGCCTTCATTGGGTGCAAAGCATTCTCTCGCGCGGTGCGGGTGACGTGAAGCGAGCAGGATTTGGCCTCGTGCGACGTCACGGGGCTGCTAGTTCACAACAGGCCGTGGTGTTAGCTGACTTCCAATGGTTTGGTGAGTGGAGGGCAATGGGTAAGGAGAGGTACATAGCAGGGGCCTGATCCCGCTCACTCTTACACGCAGGGAGAGCTTTTGCTCTGCAGGCAGGCCTAGCTGGGAGTGCGCCCAACTGGGAGTGGGCTTGTGCCTTTGGTGTGAGCCATGAGCGCTGTTGTGAGGAGACACTGAGCTGCAGTTGTCCAGGAACCTCTCACCCAGAGGTCTCTGTGGTGATGCCCGGACATATACCTGTGAATGTGAAGTCTGAGAGTGCAGATCTTCTCCTGCACCTCCTCATCCAGGATGGAGCTGAGGGGTGCTGGGCTTCCCTGGCTGTTCCCTGTGGTGGGAAATGCAGCTAGGAGAGAAGGCTGTGAGAGAAGGGGCAGGAGCACAAGGAGTTGTGGGGTCTTGCACTGTCCCTCTCCCTTCATGTTTTCATTTCACCTTCCACGTGGGTGAATTTATCTCCCTGATACCACAAAGAAGGGTGGCAATAGTCAGGGAGACCCACTGCTTGTCGCCAGCAGTTTGTGGGGCTCATGAGTAAAATTACCAGCGAGGGTCTTGGAGGGAGCTGTGAAGTTCAGGTTTCTGGAAGGCCCCTGCAATGGACCTCTGGCACTTCCAATTGTGTTCCATTTTTATCTGATTTCTGTGCAAGAATGCAAACTACAGAAAGATCTGAGTGTGTCATTAAAAAAAGGACAGAAGCTGCCTGTAGAAAAACACGAAGGAGTTGAAGGAACTGGGAAATATGTATTTAACAGCCAAGTATAAATGTCCCCAATTCGCTGTCAGGCTGAAAGAGGTGTTACAGGTTAGCTCTGGATACAGAGGTGCCGTAGGTTAGCTCTGGGTGCATGTGTATGCTCTCTCTGCAGTTTTGGAGTTGGTGTGTTACAGTAAGAGATCATGATAAGATAAGTAATGGTTAAGGATCTGCTCATCTGCAGACAATGAAGGAGGCAGGGAGTCATTCAAATGCAGGGAGAAATGATGTCTATTTTAACCAAAGATGGGCTGCTTTTTATCCTCAGTGTTTTCCAGAGTCAGGATGACTACAGGAGCTTGGGGGATGTGTGTGTATGTGTGAGACCCACAGAGGTGCGGGCATGCCTACCTGTCCTTTCCTTGTGGGTGTCTGCCTGTGCCTGGCTTTGACTTGCTATAAAATTGTGAGTGATGCTGATCCAGTGCTATGGCTGAAATGTCATAAATTTAACTGAAAATTAATAGGATATGTTGTGTGGGTCCAATGAGGCAGCTTTCATCAATATGTATGTCAAAGCCTCACCACCAGATACCGGCAGCCCGTGATTTGCAGTGAGTGCTACGGCAGGGCTTCAGTTATCCGCTCTCATATTTTACAATAGGGGGAAATATTAACTGAAGTATCTGGAGATCAGTGAATGTAAAATTGCTGTTCACTTATTGAAAAGGCTGAAGAAATATTTATCGTCCACCGGTGTCAGGTTTTAGCGGTTTGTTTGTCGAACGTGTAAATCCGAGGGAATTAATGAAAGGTGGGGTTTTGGGTGAGGAAAAGAGCTTAAATGTTACTTGGATTCAGTTGGAGGAACACTTTGGAGTGCTGCTGCATATTCTCCTTCATAATGCCGAGCGTGTGTCTGTGGATGCCGTATTTACTGTACAAAGAGGGGAGGAGGAAGGGAGGTCATTTTTACCGCTTGAATCCTTTATTCTGAAGCTGCTTGTGGCATTCAAGTAAAATACGTGGCAAAATAATGTAAGAAAAACCTCTTGTCTGCAGTAACCAGGGGAAGGTGGACGTAATCTGGTGCTACATGTTGGACCGTGTACCTTTGGTTATTGCAGTTCTCAGGAGGTGATGTCTTTGAGTAGTCATTCCACCACAGAAATTTTCTTGGGCCATGAGTAGTAGTTGCCATTATAATTCCATAGGTTGTAAACTGCGATTCCTTATTTTGTTTTGTTTTATTCCGGAGACAAAAAATCGTTGACGTGTGCATTGAACAGTTAGCACTGCATCTGGACAGAAAGATGAAAGCTTAAAACAAATAAGAAGGGGGGAAGAAATGCTGAAGTATTTTGGAGTCAAATTCTGTCTGCTTTCCCCATACAAAGAAACAGAGAGCACAGGCTGGGTAACAGAGTCTCAGGCAGGAAAAACAGTGAGGGTGCTACCCAAAGGCTGCTGCTCCTGAGATTCAGAGCCCTGCGTACAAGCTGTATTTGTAAATAAGACAGAGAAAGGTTGTGAACCGGCAGCTTGGCTGTTTTGTCAAAGTACAATGTCAGAGAAACTCTTTCTAAGACAAATTGTAAATAGAAGTGTCACGATGATTGCATGATTGAGCTCTAGAAGTGTCTTGCAATTGTTGGCATTGTCAGAAGACTTTTGAAAGCTTAATTAAAGGCGGTGGCCTGTGTGGCGGTGAAATTTACTTCTGGGGGGGGAATGTAAAAAATGTAGGGGATCAAAAAGTTGCTGTGATGCTACTCGTGTGGGGATACAGAGGAGAGTCAGTAGTTTCCCTGTTTCCCTCGTTGCCTTTTATAAATAACATTTTTTGAAGAAGCAAACGCATGACACCAGTATCGTCCTTTGTACGAGGTAAAGAGTCTCTGAGTTTTCTTATTCCCTGCTGTTACAGACAGTTAACGTAGAAATGGCTCTTTATTGGAAACACAAATAAGAGTTCACTCAAAGCACAGAAGCAGGGTAGAAAGTTTTCCTCTGCCTCGGTGTGACCCTTCCAGAGGAGCGTCAGAGTGTTGCGGTGCCCTCAATCTTTCTGGGTTTTTGTTTCCTGCAAATGAGGTCTTCTGGTGTAAAGGCTGAGAAATACGTCTCACCTCCGTTCTCCTATTGTATGGGACACTTAATTGTGGAGCTCACCACGGGCAGGAGCATCACCGCATCCCAAGTGCTTGTGGTTGAGGAGGCAGCCTGGCGTATATTAAACTTCATATAGGCCTGAAAAGGTGCAGGTTGGCATCACGTGCTGGAAGATCTGGGAACAACGCGCGTTATACACGGAAGGCTCCGCGCAGCCGATCCCAACAACGGGTTCCGGATGATGGAAACTGAGGCAGGGTGTAAATGAAACACCTTCTAATTAGCCCGATGGGAGAAATAAAGTCTTCCCTAAACATTCCCATAATTTGGTAATGCCTCTTTTAAAGAGGAGGAGGCCTATTAGCATCACCCCGTTTTGTATATGCAACCCTCAGCCCGCGAGCTCTTTCTTACTTCATTCAAATAATAAAGACGATTAAAGAGGCTTGCGAGGCAGTGTCAGGCAACGGGAGCTCAGCCTCCAGTTGTTTGCCTGCACGCATCCTCATTATGGACAGTTTTTGGGCAAAATTCCCTTCAAGCTTCGCTCTGTTTTTATATCCAATAGTACCAGCTTTGTGCAATAAAAGGCGTTTAGCATCAAGCTGGACATGGCCTGGCACATTGCCACTTGTTGGGGTTTTTTTGGTTTGGGGTTTGTGTGTGTGTGTGTGTGTGATACCTAATTGCTGAGGATCTCTCGTTACCTTTCTGCTTGTTGTGCTCTTGTTCGGGTCATGGTGCTGCCATCAATGTCGGGAGTCCAGGGAGGTCATCTTCTCAGCCTGGCAGGCATCTTGAACACAGCTTCTGTCTAGGAGGGCTCAATTTTATGTGTCAGCTTCTGGGATATTGCATAAGTTCATAAAATAAACTAAGCTCTTATATTTTAATACATAAAGACACACACAGATATCTATATATATATACACATACATATAGATAGATAGATAGATTCATACTGGTAGCATGGCCCTAAAATTAACCATTGGTTGTTTTGTTACTGTGTTGGGTTTTTTTTCCCCTTGGGCTAATGAACATATTTTATCTCACTTTGTACAAACACAGTAGCTCCAGCCTGCTTCCTGGTAACATCGGGCATAGCAGCTTTGGGCCCACAAAGGTTGATATCAGTACTTGGATTGTTGTGGTTTCTTACACACTTCTGAATATAACAGGCACAGCAATGGGCCTGCGAACCACCCGAGCAGTTGGGATGGACTGCTTTCCATCCATTTTGTCATGAATTGCCATGAAACTCAGCTTGCCCTTTAGGGCTCTCATCCTGAGTGCGCTTTGCCCCTCCAGACACGGACTGAACAGCAGCTGCGTGTTTAAATGCTTGCAGGAGCTGGGCCTGCGACTGCGGACCCTCGTGGACGGGCAGCCCAAGCCCTCACATTATTCAAACCCTCCTGTGTTCATGCCAAACCCATTTTGAAGCCCATAAACATCCTCCCTGTTTTCCTAATCAGGTTTAATATGCAACGCATCCCATGTGGGGTTCAGTGAGTTTGTTTCCCAACCTTTATTGGCCAGCTGCACTCGCTGTGCATCTTTAAAACATTGCAGCGAGGTTTTTCGCTCTCCTTCCGTGAGGGCTGGTAACTTGGTGGCTGCTCCCTGGCTCATTCTTCATTCGAAGGTGGCATTGCCTCGGGTTGGCGAGGGAAAGGTTTGCGGTGTGGGGTGTGGTGAGGTCAGCCCCGATCCCAGCAGGGAATTTGTGTTCTTCATTTGCCTTTACAATCGGAGCACAGCTACTGTACCTTGGAGCAGCTCTCAGGTGTGAGCTCAGATGGGTGCATGTAAATGTCCTGTCAGATGCAACACAGGAATATTAATGTTTCCTCACCAGTACGCTATAATAAAGCTGTACACAGCCAGCTTAATATGCAGCCGGGCTGGGGAATTGTATAAAACTTCGATAGCCTAGTGTGAATGACAGCGGTGGAAAAAAGTGTTCAATATGCCACAGTTTGCGGCCTGATTTTCCTTTGATCTAAAGCAAAAGGAAAACATCCACTTGGTTCCCTTCTCTTTTCGTGTAAGGTGTTCTTCCTCTGCAAAATTGGCCAGTAAGGAAGGAAAGAAAACAAAGTGTGGAGCGGAGCGCAGAATTGTTTGAGGCACGTTAACACCAGCCTGCTGGGGATGTCATTTTCCCAAGTATTAGCAAACATTTATGTTTTATGGTTGGGATTATTTGCTTCGCCTTTAATTCTTTTTTACTATCCGTGTCTGGTCAAAACAAAGAAAACAGGGTCACCACAAAGAGGGGCTGGAGCCCCTTTTGCCCCACGGCTGCAGGCAGAGCCCGGGCTGTACATCCTCTTCACAAAGGTTTCATTTACATCTTCTGGGTTCAAGTCATCAGCTCCATCCAAAGGTGTCTGTGTTGGAGGATCTTTAATAATGTGCTCATTTAACTGAATCAACAGCTGTCAGGAGCCCTTGTAGTAAATCCACAAAATGCACAAAGAAAAATACATACGTTTCCTGAAACAAAACACTTGAAGCAAATTGGCTGCCAAAAAAAGCTGCTGAATTCTGGGTTTGCAGACAGTGCACCAAAGTGTTTCTTCTCTCTGCTCTCCCCGGAGACCTCTCCCCGCTCTCCTGCTCCGATTCTGCTGGAACTTTTTACCTGAACAGGTTGCTGTTAAAATCCCCCACCACCTTCCCGTGTTGGATGGGTATGCAGCTCAGCTCCAGCTTAGATTTTTGTTTCGCACTCGATAGCTAAACTACCGAGACTGGAGAAAGAAGCAAAACCAAATAACTGTGTTACCATCAAGGAAATGAGGCTTAATATCCCTGTGAAATAGCTGTCGAGGAGAAGCAGTGCTTTACCTCTGCCCTTCCAGGTAGGCGTTGTCAGGGCGGTATCGAGGTCTGAAGCAGCTTCAGAGGTTGCTGAATGCGCACGGGAGCGGGTGAGCAGTCAGGAGCGCAGGTGGAGGGAGGCTTGGGGAGCTTTGGTCAGTTAAAACCAAGGACTTTCTGCTTCCATCCTCCCCCTGCTTTGCGTAAGCGCTGAACAATTACACCTACAATTTGATCTTAGCTTCAGATAGAAAAACCTCTGCCTAAATAAACAATGGAGTTACTGCTGCACAACAAAGGCTTCAAGAAGAGCTCTGCCTTCAGTGGTGTTACTACAGTTGTTGTGGATATTATTATTGTTATTATTATTACTCCTATTACTGCAACTATTACCTTTTCAAAATAAACACACGTTACAGTTCCTCACTCCTTAGGAAGCAAGGAGCTTAATTTCGCATTCATTGCTTGCCTAATTGGTTTAGCAGGCAGTGAAATATAAAATGCAAAAGAAATCATGGGGGGGGGGTGTCCCCTAAATTCACAGCAATTAATTCCTCACCCAGCGTTACTCTGCCGCAGCGCCACAGCTCTGGGTTTTTGGACGTTGCATGAATCATCTGGGTTTCGTTGCATTTCAGCTACCGAGTTGATTCTTTCTGGATTAAGAGAATATATCAGCAAAGCTGCCGTGCTGCAGCCAGGGCATGGCAAGTGCGTGGGGCATCCCCTGCGTGAGGGTGGCCGGGGGCTTCCTTCCCTCCCCCTGGTGTTTTCTCTGTTATTAATGCTGATTTTTTGCTGTTTGGGAAATAGTTGTGGTGCAAAGGGAAACAGTAGTAGGGGAGCCTCGTTCTCTTTGAGGAGATGAAACACAGCGGGATGCATTTGGAGAAAGAGAGTATTACCTCCCAAAAGATTATTTAGAGGCTATATTATTTTGTAATAAACTATAAACTGTCCTGTGTTAAATTTGTGTTACGTTA